>NC_142047.1:15213861-15513861 GCF_982192425.1 Myodes glareolus | reverse complement strand
AGCAAACTCCACAGGAATAGGTACAGGGGAACAACTACTGAGCCAGTGGGCCAGAGCCAGAGACTGCGGCTGGCCCCGGGCGTGAATCTGGGGCCTTTGAGGGAGTATGCAGGAACCAGAGACATCTGCAGGTCCAGACATAAGTCATCCACAGGTTCGGGCATGAATCTGGGACCTCTGAGGGAGTAGGCCTGACCCAGGCCCTCTGCAGGTCTAGGTACACCCGAGTCTGGGACCTTCAAGGGAGTAGATTGGAGCCAGACACCTTTGGGGGACCAACCCCAAGCCAGGGACCTCTGCAGGAGCGGATCCAGACCAGCAACATTTATTAAAAGAGGTCTGAGCCAGCAACCCAGACCAAAGCAGGCCTGAGACAGTGAAATCCATGGGAGTGGAACAAACCCCAGGAGTGCTGAGTGACCTCCAGGTATATAGAGTGACCAATGGGGTAACTGGAACCGTGGCACTGACTGCACCATGAGGAGCAACCATCTGAGCCTTGAATGCACTGGCATCTGGAATATTAATCACCAGACTCACTACACCAATTAGAAGAAAAGATGAGTAGACGAGATAAAAACACACACAACACCACAAAGAGCAACACAACACCAGTAATCTAGTGACCCTTTAACAGCAATATTTGAACAACTAAAAACAGATGAAGCAGAAGAAAATGGCCTAAAAATAACTTCAGGAGGATGTTTGTGACTCTTAAAGAGAAAATAAGAAATTCCCTCAAAGAAATGGAGGAAAAGATAAACAAAATTGGAAGATATCAACCAATCCCTTAAAGAAAACCAAGAACATACAATCAAACATATGAAAGAAACCATTCAAGACTTGAAAACTGACATAGAGACATAAAGAAAACACAAGCCAAGGGAATTATAGAAACAGAAATCATGAGAAAATGATCAAAAACCAAAAATGTAAGCAAAAACAGCAGAATATAAGAGATGGAAGAGAGAATCTCAAGTGCTGAAGATACAATAGAGAAAATAGACTCATCAGTTAAAGAAGACATTAAATATAACAAAAAGTTAACACAAAATATTTAGAAAGTATGGCACACCACGAAAATACCAAACCTAAGAATAATAGGCATAGAAGAAAGAGAAGAAGTTCAACTCAAAAGCACAGAAAATATATTTAACAAAATCATAGAAGAAAACTTACCCTCCAAAATATACAAAGAACTTAAAAAATTGGTCATCAAAAGAACAAATAATCCAGTAAAATAAAAAGTGGGGGTACTGACCTAAACAGAGAACTCTCAACAGAGGGATCTAAAATGGCTGAACAACGCTTAAGGAAATGTTTGACATCCTTAGCCCTCAGAGAAATGCAAATCAAAATAACTCAGAGAGTCCATCTTATACCTGTAAGAATGGCCAAGACCAAAAACACTGATGACAACTTATGCTGGAGAGGTTGTGGGGTAAAGGGAAACCTCCTTCATTGCTGGTGGGAATGCAAGCTGGTACAACCCCTTTGGATATCAGTATGGTGATTTCTCAGAAAATTAGAAAACAACGTTTCTCAAAACCCAGAAATATTACTTTTGGGTATATACTCAAAGGATGCTCAGTCATACCACAAGGACATGTGCTCAACTATGTTCATAGCAGCATTGCTTGTCACAGTCAGAACCTGAAAACAACCTAGATGTCCCTTGACTGAAGAATGGATAAGGAAAATGTGGTACATTTACACAATAGAGTACTACACAGCAGAAAACAAATATGACATCTTAAAATTTGCAAGCAAAGGGATGGAGCTAGAAAACATCATATTGAGTGAGGTAACTCAGTCTCAGAAAGACAATTAGCATATGCACTCACTCGTATGTGTTTTTTAAACATAAAGCAAAAAAAAATACAGCCTACAAATCACAATCTCAGAGAACCTAGACAACAATGAGAACTCTAAGAGACACATGGAAATTAGAAAAAGACAAGATCTCATGAGTAAATTGGGAGCATGGGGACATTGGGGAAAGGTGGAAGGGGAGGTGACAGGCAGGGAGGGGAACAGAGAAAAATGTAGAGCTCAATAAAAATCAATTTAAAAAAGTACAAGGCAAAAAAATCTGTAGTTTGCTTTTGGTAAGATTGCCACTTTTACTATGTTAATTCTACCTACCCAAGAGCATGGGAGGTCTTTCCATTTTCTGGTGTCCTCTTTCACTTGTTTGGTTAGAGTTACTCTGAGATATTTTATGTTATTTATAGCTATTGTGAAAGTTGATGTTTCTCTGATTTCTTTCTCAACCCTTTTATCACCTGTGTACAGGAGGGCTACTAATTCTTTTGAGTTAATCTTGTATCCTGTTACATTACTGAAAGTGTTTGTGAGTTGTAGAAGTTCCTTGGTAGAATTTATGGGGTTAGTTATATAAACTATCAAATCATCAGCAAACAGTGAGATTTGATGTCTTTTCCGATTTGTATTCACTTGATCTCCTTTTGTTGTCTTATTGCTCTAGCTAGGACCTCCAGAACTATATTAAATAGATATGGAGAGAGTGGACATGTCTTGTTCCTGATTTCAGTGGAATCTCTGGGAGTTTCACTCCATTTAGTTTGATTTTGGATGTTATCTTGCTGTATATTACTTTTATTATGTTTAGGTATGTTCCTTGTATTCTTGCTCTCTCCAAGACCTTTATCATGAAGGGACATAGTATTTTGTCAAAAGCTTTTTCGGCATCTAATGAGATGATCATATGGTCTTTACTTTTCAGTTTGTTTATATGGTGGATTACATTGACAGATTTTTGTATTTTGAACTATCCCTGTATCTCTGGGATGAAGCTCACTTGATCAAGGTGGATCGTAGTTCAGATGTGTTCTTGGATTCAACTTGCCAGTATTTTATTTAGTATTTTTGCGTCAATGTTCATGAGTGAGATTGGTCTGTAATTCTCTTTTTAGTAATGTCCTTGTGTGATTTGGGTATCAGGGTGATTGTAGCCTCATAAAAAGAGTTTGGCAATGTTCCTTCTGTTTCTATTGTGTGGAATAATTTGAGGAGTATTGGTATTAGTTCCTCTTTGAAAGTCTTGTAGAATTCTGAGCTGAAATCATCTGGTCCTAGGCTTTTTTTTGGTTCGGAGACTTTTGATGACTGTTTAGATTTCTTTAGGAGTTATAGTTCTATTTAATTTGCTTATCTGGTCTTGATTTAATTTTGATTAAGTGGCATTTATCCAGAAAGTTGTCCATTTCCTTTACATTTTCCAATTTTGTGGAGTACAGGTTTTTGACCTAATGATTCTCTGGATTTCCTCCGAATCTATTGTTATGTTTCCCTTTTTCATTTCTGATTTTGTTCATTTGGATATTCTTTGTATATTTTGTTGATTTTCTTAAAGAACCAATTTTTTGTCTCATTGATTCTTTGTATTGTTTTTTTGGTTTCTATTTTGTTGATTTCAGATCTCAATTTGGTTATTTCCTGCCATCTAGTTCTCTTAAGTGAGTTTGCTTCTTTTTGTTTTAAAATTTTCAAATGTTCTGTTAACTCAGTGTGGGATTTTTTCCAGCTTCTTTATGTAGGTGTTTAGTGCTATGAACTTTCCTCTTAACACTGCTTTCATTGTGTCCCATAAATTTGGGTATGTTGTGTGGTCATGTTCATTGAGTTTTAGGAAGTCTTTAATTTCTCCCTTTATTTCTTCCTTGACCCATTAATGATTCAGGTGAACATTGTTTAATTTCCATGTGGCTGTAGGCATTTGGAATTGGTATTGCTGTTGAATTCTAATTTTAAGCCATGGTGATTAGATAAGATATATGGGGTCATTTCAATTTTTTTGGTATATGTTGAGGTTTGTTTTGTTACTGAGTATGTGATCAATTTTTTGAGAAGGTTCCATGAGGTGCTGAGAAGAATGTATATTCTTTTATGTTTGAATAGAATTATCTATGGATGTCTGTTAAGTCCATTTGAGTCATAAAATCTGTTAGTTCCCTTATTTCTCTGTTAATTTTCTGTCTGAAAGACTTGTCCAGTGATGAGACTGTGGTGTTGAAGTCTCCCACTATTAGTGTGTGGGGATTAACACGTGATTTAAGCTTTAGAAGTGTTTCTTTTACATATAAGGGTCCACTTGTATTTGGGACATAGATGTTCAGTATTGGAATTTCCTCTTGATGAATTTTTCCTGTGACTAATATGAAATGTCCTTCTTTGTCTCTTTTGATTGATTTTAGTTTGAAGTCTATTTTGTTAGATATTAGGATAGCTACACCAGTTTGTTTCTTAGGTCATTTTATTGGAAAATTTTTTCCAACCGTTTACCCTGAGGTGATGTTTGTCTTTGAGGTTGAGGTATATTTCTTGTATGCGGCAGAAGGATGGATTCTATTTTCGTATCCAATCTGTTAGCTTGTGTTTTTTAATAGGTGAGTTGAATCCATTTATATTAAGGGATATTAATGACCAGTGATGGCCAGTTCCTGTTATTTTTGTTTTCATTGTTGATGATGTTATTTTGTGTGTTATGATGTTCTTTGGGATTTGCTGCTGTGAGATCATCCGTTGTCTGTGTTTTTGTTGATGTAGCCAACTTCCCTGGGTTGGAGTTTACCTTCTAGTATTTTGTGTAGGGCTGGGTTTATGGCTAGGCATTAGTTAAATCCAGTTCTGTCATGGAATATCTTGTTTTGTCCTTCTACGGTGATTGAAAATTTTGCTGGGTATAGTAGCCTGGCTGGCATCCATGGTCTCTTAATGTCTGCATAACGCTTGACCAGGACATTATGGACAAAGAATTTCATTGCCTCCATTGAGAAGTCAGGTGTAATTCTGATAGGTATGCCTTTGTATTTTACTTTGCCTTTTTCCTTTGCAGTTCTTAATATTATTTCATCATTCTGTATGTTTAGTGTTTTGATTATTATGTGGCAAGGGGACTATTTTTTTGATCTAATCTATTTGGTGTTCTGTACGCTTCTTGTATCTTTGTAGGCATATCTTTCTTTAGGTAGGGAAAGTTTTCTTCTATAATTTTATTAAATATATTTTCTTTGATTTTGAGTTGGACTTCTTTTCCATCTTCTATACCTATTATTCTTAGTTTTGGTCTTTTCATTGTGTCCCATATTTCCTGGATATTTTCTGTTAAGCTTTTATTAGAATTAATGTTTTCTTTGACTGATGAGTCTATTTTCTGTAATGTATCTTCAGCACTTGAGATTCTGCCTTCCATCTCTTGTGTTCTGCTGTTTATACTTGCATTTGTGGTTTCTGATTGTTTTCTCAGAATTTCTGTTTCTATAATTCCCTTGGTTTGTGCTTTCTCTATTGTCTCTATTTTAGTTTTCAAGTCTTGAATAGTTTCTTTCATATGTTTGATTATATTTTCTTGGTTTTCTTTAAGGTATTTCTTGATGTCTTCCGATTTTTTATTTGTCTTTTCCTCCATTTCTTTGAGGGAATTTTTTTATTTCCTCTTTAAGGGCCTCAAACATTCTCCTGAAGTTATTTTTTAGGTCTTTTTTTTTTTTGCTTCATATATATTTTGTTGTTCAAGTTTTGCTGTTGTGGGGCCTCTAATTTTTTATTGGTGTCTTGTTGCTCTTTGTGCTGTTGCATGTGTTCTTACCTTATCTATCCATCTTTTCCCCTGATTGGTGTATGGGACTGTCTGTGTCTCTGCTGATCAATCTTCCAGGTGCCAGTGGATCCAAGGCTCAGCCACAGTTCCAGTCACCCTGTTGGACACTCTGTGTTTTTAAATATTGCTTAGCACTCCCAGGGGTCACTCTGCAGTACTGGGGGTCGTTCAGGTGTGTACCCATGGAGGTTGCTTGCTTGGGGCTGTTTTGCTGTAGTTGCTGCCTTGGGTGTGCTCTGGCAGAGGTCTCTGGCTCAGGCCTTCTCTGGTGGAGGTCACTGGTTTGGGCCTGCTCCAGTGAAGGTTGCTGGCTCAGGACTGCTATCTCAAAGGTCGCTGATCCATGCCTGGTCCTACAGAGGTCTCTGGTTTGGGCCTGTTTTTTTCACAATCGTTCCCTTGTACCTGCCTCTGTGGAGATCATTCCCTCAGGCCTGCTCTTGTGGAGGTCGGTGACTCAGGCCTGTTTCCATAGATCTTCCTGGCCTGGACCCACTCCCATGGAGTGGCTTAGGCCCAGACCTGCAGAGGCTTCTGGTTCAGGTCTACTCCCTGGGAGTTCCCAGACTCGCTCCTGGACCCACAGAAGTCTCAGGCTCTGGCCTACTCCCTCAGTGGTTGCTCCCTTGGACCTGCTCCAGTGAAGTATGCTCCCTCAGGCCAGCAGAGGTCGCTGTTTCAGGCCCGTTTCTATAGCTGTCTCTGGCTTGGGCCCACTCCCGTGGAAGTCCCTCACTGGAACTTGCTCCTATGGAGGTCTCTGACTTGGGCCCAGTCCTGCAGAGCTCCCTGGCTCATTTCTACTCCCTCAGAGGTCCTGAGGACTCATGCCTGGACCCACAGAGGTTTTAGGATCCAGTCTAGTCCAGTTTGTTCTTATTTAATGAAATAGAGACATACTTTACCTTCACAACTAGAAACTACTTCTCAATGTTGGGAAATAATACTCTCTAGAAAGAACCAAGATGAGTAATATATATAACAATTACTTCTTTGAATGTTTTAAAAACTGAGTTTTGCATAGTAAGCCTGATTGTGATGCAGCTGATTCTATGTGGTCACTGGGATGAATGAAAATTTCAAATAGAATTTTTTTTTTTAGTTTTTAATGTTTTATCAAAATAAGTACTTCTTATAACTAAGATGTTCATGAGTAGTCACTGAAAAAAATGCTCAGTGATCGAAATGAATGGATGGATGGATGTTTGAATTGATGGATGGATAGATGAATGAATGGATGGATGGGTGAGTGGGTTGATAGATGGATGGATGAATGTTTGGATTGGAAGGTGGATTAATGGGTTGAGGGATGGATGGATGAGTGTACAGATGGATGGATGAATGGATGCATTATTGGGTGACTGAGTGGGATGGATGAATGCATATATATACACTTAAGTAAGTAGGTGATGGATTTTAAGTAAGTAAATGATGGTTTGCTATAGATGGATTGATCACATGTGAAAGAATTGCTTGTTAATTTAAAGATGACTCTAAGCACAAGTTATATAAAATTTGGGGGAAAATCAAGGAAAACTAAAGCACATTCTTACTGTCAATTGATTTGATAAAAAATACTATTTATTTCCTTAAAAACTAATCAAAATGGGACTGGAGAGATAACTCTATGGTCAAAGTATTGGCTGCTCTTCCAGACAACCTGGGTTCAATTCCCAGTACCCACGTGAAAGCTTATGACTGTCTATAATACCAGTTCCAGTGAGTCTGATACCCTCTTTGTCCTCTGTGGGCACCAGGCACACAGCCAATACAGAGACATACATGCAGACAAATTAATGTATATAGTTAAGATAGTAAAACACGAGGGCCTCATAAGATAGTCTTAGTTATACAGCAAGCTGAAGACAAGATTTGGTGGGAACTAGGGGACAATAAGAGGTTCTTTCTAAGAAACGAGGGAACAACATACAAATAACAGTGAAATCATTTAGAAGTGCAGGGGGCTTAGCAATTCTGTACGTTACAGGGGTCAGTAGTGTCCAGAGGGTAGCAAAGCTGATGGGAAACTGACTCTGCTACATAGATAAGGACTATCACTTCAACAGGGACAGAAGAGGACAGACCACACCATCAGTCATGTCTGCTGCCACTTAGCACTGCCCCAGAATGTCAGTGGAGCCTCTAACTGTATAAAGGGAGACAAGAGACTCGTGGGTCAGGGCAATGTGATGGGAAGGGCCATGTAGGTGGAGACTGTTGTTTGCTGACTGCTCAGACCCAAATAAATATGCAGAAACTATATTAATTACAATACTGCTTGGACAATAGCATAGGCATCTTATTGGCTAGTTCTTATATCTTAAAATAACCCATTTGTATTATTCTGTGTATTGCCACAAGGCCGTAGTTTACAGGGTAAGGTAAGTGTTAAGTTGGGAATGTCACCCTAGCCTCTGGCATCCATCCCAGCCCCCTGGTCTTGGAGTTGCATTGCTCTGGACTCTAAATCCCAGCATGCCAGGTCCTGACCCCTCCTGAGTCCTCCCTGGGGGAGGGTCAGGACCACTCCCCCAGGGTATTATGTTGGTTGAACTTAGCAGTACATACAATGAAATGTTTCTCTGTACTTAACTCATTCACAGTCAAAAAATTCAAAGAAAACACAATAATATACATAATACAGATTTTCTGTGTATTTTCTACCTTTACATGGCTTAATTTTCTTTACTCCATTAATCTATGACTATCTGCACTCTGTCTGTTTAAAGACTTTGTTTCGTTCTTTAAAACTATTTATTTCTTTTTATAATTGTCTATATTCTTTTTCTTCTTTCTCTCAAGCCTACATACATTTTTTAAACACACTGTGACCTGTTTAGTGGTTTGTTTTTGTCTGAATCTGTCTTTATTGTGAATCTGTAATCATTTTCTGATCAGGAACACTTTTATTATTATTATTAAATGATAAACAGACATGGCTAGGACTAAGGCTGCTTTGCCCTTTGACTCTTCCCAGTCCATCATGGTGGAGGTATGTTTGCTGCCAACTGTACGAGCCATGCTCTCCACTCTAGCTCCAGGGACACAGCAGGTCCACGCTACCATTAATCAACCTGTAGCACTCTGCTCACAAACCCATTCAAATGCTCCATTTTAAGACCTCCTAAAAGAGCCAGAGCTTTTTGTACCAGCATGAACCAGGAAGCCCACTCCTAAAGAAGCCATGCAGCCTTCATTGCCAATGCTGAGTAAGGAAGACCTCTCTTAAAGAAGCCCCAGCACCCCAGCTCACTGTCAGCAAAGAGAGCTCATCTGAAAAAGAAAAAATGCGACTTACAACAATCTGTGCTAAACTCTCTTCTTTTGTGTCTAGAATTCCTTCCCAAGCTCTCTCAGGTTTTATGTGGATTTAGTTGGCCCACATTGGCGCACCATTTTGTAAGCTGAAACTGCTCATTCATTTCCTAGAAACTATATTAATTACAATAGTTCTTAACCAATAGCTTAGGCTATTTATTGGCTAGCTCTTATATCTTAAAATAACCCATTTTTATTATTCTGTATATCACTACCACAAGGCTGTGGCTTATCAGGTAAGGTTCTGGCGAACATCTCCTTTGGTAGCTACATGGCATCTCTATATCTCTGTTTGGATTTCCTGCCTGATTTTACTTTGCTAAGTCATTGACTGTAACAGCTTCTTTAATAACTAATGGTAATAAAACATATTCATAACATACAGATGGGTGTCAGGGACCAGCTCAGACATAAATCATTTCTCTTACCAGAGTGAGGTGTGGGAATAAATGAAGACACAATTCATATGACAGTATCAGGAGGGAGTTTCAGTGACCATTTAAACCCTGAAATCACCTGCGTTTATTTTCCAAACAGCTTTTATATCAAGGTAAACTGAGGGGGGGGGGACAGCTAACACAAACTTTTTTAGCATTGTTTCCTAGGTAGCAGGGGAATGACTTAGGTCACATCCTGTTTATGCCTATTTTGTCATATCTGTGCCTCTTTTGTCCAGTAGACTGAAAAACCTCTTCCCTAGGCGACCTCCTAACTTACAATGAAAGGGGCAGAATGATATTAGCATATCCTGACCACTTATTAGGGTTGGCATCAGGTTGTTTTAGTATCAAAGACCCAGCAACCACCTCCTGTGTGGAAGATGCAAATTGCACCTTGTCAGTTGCTCAGATTCTCTGACCACCAGACAATGGGGAATGTGGGCCTGCATAATTTGGCCCCCACAGAGGGGAATCCCGTGTCAGGGCCACAGTGACTTTCCCCTGGTAATTACCTTCTCTCCATCCCCAGTCCTTACTTCCAAAGGGTCATTGCCCTTTCCTTTCTGCCTGGCTTTTCGTATTTCTGCACCTTCAGTTGTAAGGGAAAACAATGGCTGAATGCGTTGCATTCATCTGATCATCACCCCAATGGTCCACTTTTGTAAATCTTGCACCAGGACGGGGAAACCCTCTATTTCCTCTGAATCCTAGGTTTTCAGCGGGAGTCTTGCTGGAAAACACTTCTTTGCCTATGCCACAAAGAGTTTTTAGGGCTCTGCACTGAGCAATGCCCTGGGGTTCCCAGCTTTCCAGAGCTACCAGGCATTGTTAAATTAGCGGGACACAAAAGCAGGTTTGCCTATTTCCTACAGTCCCCTGACCAGACAGAGTGGGGCTCTGGGTGGAAAGAAGAGAGAATGAAGTCACCCCCACTTCCTTTTCCTACTCCCCCAAAAAGCTGCCAGTGATTGACTTTGGAAGTGCCACACACCCATCTCTGCTTAAAACACATGCTGTCAAACTTGTTTTTCTGTGCCTTGAACAATTCTGTCAAGTGACATAAGTCATGCTGTCGAGAGAACTCTGTTTTTAGCTGAAGCGCCTGTTCCTTGGTTCCATTTCCAGCACACTAACCTTTGGCTACTGGCCAAACGGGATGGGGAACCCGTGCTCCCCTCCTCCTCCCCAGTGGATGACCTCACTGAGTATAGTAGCTAACGAGAAGCTGAAAGAAGCTCAGGACTTATGTCTGCAGGGGCCAGGCAGTAACATACACAGGCGAAGCGGTCAGCATTTGTTCTGCCTGCAGAGAACCATCCTTAGTTTGGTGCTGCCAGACTCATGGCTCTGTCCTTCTGTTTACAAGAAGTCAACTAGAGGGAGTGGAGCGGAGACAGCAGGAGAGCAGAGGGTTCCTTTGCTGAAGAAGGCTCAGTTCTAAGCAAGGCCCTTCCAGGGATATCAAAGAGACTCCTTTATAGCTCGTTCTTGGAGGGAAGCCTCTCATAATGTTAGAATCCCTGCCAGGTATCTGGACGGTGACTTCAGGTATCCGGACGGTGACTTCAGGTATCCGGACGGTGACTTCAGGTATCCGGACGGTGACTTCAGGTATCCGGACGGTGACTTCAGGTATCCGGACGGTGACTTCAGGTATCCGGACGGTGACTTCAGGTATCTGGACGGTGACTTCAGGTATCCGGACGGTGACTTCAGGTATCTGGACGGTGACTTCTGCTCTCCCTGACCTACCATTGTTAACTGTACCGTCTCGAGGACAGCAGCAAAGCTTTGCCCCTTCTGTCCAATGGGAGCAGCAGCAGCACCCGCTAATAGAGCTAGAGCAAAGATTAAGAGCCCATGTATGTAAAGAACATGGAACCTGAGTGTTGTCTGAGTGCGAAGAAAACAGAGAAAATGCTAAAAAAAAAAAAAAAAAGACTAAATGTCCCAGAGAGAGAGAGAAGAAATCCACTGGGACCAAAGAACTACTCCTGCCCAGAGACACTCTGAAATCTAAAAGGCATTTCTTCTCCTCTCCATCTTCTCTCTCCCTGTAAAGAATGTTAACTGTAAGAGAGATGCTTCTTCTTTTCTTCCCCAGAGAGAAAGAGAACGTTTATGCAGTTGAATTCATGTTACATCAAGAAATTAGAAGACAAGCTAGGCAGGAATTCTAGAGCAAGGTGGAATTCATTAATATTCCGAGAGAGATGGAAAGTTGAAGAGATAGTAGAGTTATTATGAGACATTTAAACACCCACCACAGAGAGAAACTCCTAATGGGTGAATGTAGGTATAATTTAATGCTTGCATTTGTGAGAAAAGCCAGGAAATGACAGGCCTGTAATTTTGACTTCACGAAGGGGAGGTAATGGAAGTGCTGCTCAGACTCCCAGCAGTGGAGTGCCGTGAAAGTTATTATTTAATTAGGGGCTGTAAGCACAGACTCAGCTGAGGGACAAAGTCTCCTTCTGTAAGCAGGGAGGCTCACTGTCATCCCAAGGAAATGAAGAGGCAGCAGACAGCGCATGGGCAGCTGCTCTATGACATTCGACCTTGAACCCATCTCTGAGGACCGAGGGCCTCCTGCCTTTGTCGCTGACAACTCTTGGGGGTCAGCCTCAACAGAACAGAAGCACAGAATCAGTAATGTCTTCAAGAATAAGAAGGCAGAAAAAAATACTTCAGTGATTGAACTGGGAGTGAAAAAGATGAAAAAAAGTTTCAGTGATTGAACTGGGAGAGAAAGAGATGAACTGATTGCTGAAGGGGTTGAGTTAGGACAGAACAACCAGAACCTGGTGACAAAACAGTTGGAAGCTTTGTAGTCGGGGCCAAGCGTTTTACATCACCTCTATGAAGGGATGTGATACCACCCAGGGAACGACAGAGGTGGGAGCCATCCAGGCTGATGAGCCCTAGATTTACAGTGATTTTGTATGTTCCCGCAGCCGTGCTGTCCTTGCAGGATCACTGTGAGTGACCCTAATGTTGACAGACATGTATGAAATCCTCTAAAGAGAAATGAGGGGCTGCCGGGATGGCTCAGTGGGTAAGGGCGATTGCCACCAAACGGGATGATCTCGGGAGCTCAGTTTTCCTCTGATTTACACACACACACACACGCACACACACACACACACACACACACACACAGAGAGAGAGAGAGAGAGAGAGAGAGAGAGAGAGCGAGAGAGAGAACATTAATTAATTAATTAGTGAAAAAGAACAGAGGAATTCATGCTGCTCGAGAAACCGTCTCCTTTACTGTGGTAGGAAATGCAGGGAAGCTTGTGGTTATGCCTGACATCAGTATTTTTCCAAAAATGGACTTTGAAAGCAAACCACACCCCGACTTGGAGAGTCCTAGAACTCTATAGGTTAGCCACACGGTCCTCAGCAATTTGGCTGCAAACCCTGGGCCTCACGTGCAAAAGTATTGTTACATGTTCCTTGAGGACAGTAATCTTCGTCTACAGGCAGCGGGTGTCTGGGTGCCCTGCCTGGTCAGAGCTGCCTGCTAATCTGGAAGTTATAACCATGGGAGTTCCCCAGGCAGAAGGCAGGGTTATTTGGATATGAATTCTTGTCCTGATTCTAATTCTGGTGACCTTGGAAAATGTGCTTCCTCCCAATACCAGTCTCTATGCTGGACACCTATGTGAGAGTCCGGGTTCCAGGCTGTAGTGTGAGTTATATGGAAGTACACTTTGAGGAAGGCAAATTTAGTAATGAATACAGTATGCACTGAGGTGGCCGGGCATTGAGACTAGGCCCGGGGCTATGGGAGACTCAGGAGCTTGAACTCAGGAGAAACATGTGAGAAACCCCAAAGAGCAATACAAGCAGAGAAGTCATACAGATGGGGAGCAGAGTCAGTGCAGATGGTGTGTGGGTTCTAAGCAGGCCCTGTCTGCTCCCTGAAGGCAAGTTTGGGATGTGTTTCTGAAGCTGCATCAGCCCAGCCCCATCTACAGTATCCTGCCGTCTGGCGCTCCTCGGTCCCCATTCTGTTTCCCACGTTTGTTTCTAGACCTCTTTCTGGCCAAGTCTGAACGTCCTTTCTGGACTGTCCTAAACCTTCTTCCACTGTTCCATTTGGAAAGTCCTTGGCCTCTTCTGCCTCTGCTGGGGTGACGAAATGTCTTCATTTACCAAGTTCCCAAAGTTATAGTATTCTTTTGGTCCTGCAGAGTTTTCAGGAGCCTGTGACAATGTTGGGGACTGGAGGTAGCAGAGGCAGCTATGCGATATGCAAGTCAAAATAATATCCATGTTTAGAAGCTATTGCGTTAGTTGCTGTTGCACAATGGTGGCAAAACTCCTGATAGAAAAAACTTGGGGACTTATTTTAGCTCACACGTTCCCAGAGTTCAATCCATGAATGTTTGCTTTCATTTATTTGGGTAACACATCATGGTGGTGGGAGCCACTCCTGCAGACCAGACGGGAAGTGGGGGGCATGGTGATGGTAAGATCCAGCTTCAAGGAAATGCCCAGAGACTTACTTCCTCCACCAAGGCCTGATCCCTACTTTTCAACACCTCTAAATAATGTCTGCATACTGTGAAAACATCAAGGGGGTCTAGCCACTTACTAACCCAACGTCCCAGGGATTTAGCTGTCTGTGGCTACGCTCTCTCAGACACTCTAGAGGTGTGTTTCACAACCCTCCCAGCAATTGTTCAACCCAAAACCAAGTTGACAGCAAGAATTAACTGTCGCAGTCATAAAAATAATCTGACAGACATTTTCTGTTTAATGTGGCAAGTAGATGCATTCCCATGTGGTTCCTGCAGCAAGGGGGGCCTTTAGAAGAAGATGGCGAGGGTAGCCAGTCAAATGGAGAAGCCAAGGCTCAGTGCACCAAGCAAAGTGCTTCTCCTTCAGCTGCAGGGCAGACCCTAGCCTGGAACACCGTCCCCACCCCCACCCCAGTTTCTCTCCTCCACACAGCTCCTCCCTTCCTTCCTCTCCCTCAAGCCCAACTGTCTTGAGAAGTAAGGATTTGACATGTGTCGGCTGAACAAATAAATCATTGCAGGGTTTGGAACTCGTCCTTGCCACTCTTTGTCGTAAACAAACCTTAAGCTGTGCAAAGGAAACTTTAGCCTTTTACTAACGACACTGTTCTCCTTTTATCAGCAGCTGAGGGAAAAACGAGCTCTGTGGAGTGTAATTGGATCATTTTCCTGAAAATAATCAGAGCAGCAGCAAATTATGTCTGTATGATGGGTCTTCAGCATTACCAAAATTTTTTTGTCAAATTTGTAGGCAGGTTATTGTCTTAATTCCAAAATGATGGACCCAGAGATTTGTTAATGTGTCAGCTGCAATGGTAAGTTGTGACAAACTATAAACTGAAAGCAAGATGAATGTGTGGCATCTACTACTTCCATATGCTTTTTTTTAAAAAAAAATCAAATCAAATTAGTCTTCACTCATGAGTTGGTAAAAGGATATCCTTTATGAAGGGCAAAAAAAAAAAGGCTGGAAGGGTTGCTACAGAAAGTCAAAAATTGTTGAGAAGAAATTCAAAAGCCACCATTTCATAAGCTGACATTTCAGGTTTGCATCTGAGAGCCAGGCTACAAAGATCAAGTCTGAGACACGTGTTCAAAACCATGCTTTCCCACAGCCCAGGTGTGAAGTGTAGTGATAGTTTCAGCAGAATCACTAGTCTGTGTCAACATGAGTGCCTCAGCTGTCAATCAGACTGAAAGCAATTGGAGGGCAGAGGCTGTCTCTCCCTCCTGGGTCTGTCTTCACTTCTTGTCACAGTGCCCCATGCTTAACTAGTATCGAAATGTGTGACAATTTCACACATAAATGTGCTTCAGGGCATACAATGTATGTGCATTAAATTTACGCCCACACTGGAGAACAAGCGACATTGCTGTCTAAAGAGAACAACACACCTCTGAGGGGTTTCAGATCACGGGGTGGAGACTCTAGCAAGAACCCCGGGACCCCATGATCAGCTGGATCAGCCAAGCAGGAAAGTGATGCTTGCCCTGATCTTGACAGGAAGTCCCAGTCGGAACTCCCTTGTCCTTCGTGTCTACGTGAGTGAGCACACACCTGGGATATTTTGTAATGGCTGCTGCAGATGACCATGGCAGCGTCAAACAGCCGTGAGTGGAGTGTGATGATCTGGATGAAAATGGTCCCCATAGACTCATAGGAAGTGGCCTTATTGAAGGTGCGACCTTCTTGGAGTAGGTGTGGCCTTATTGGAGGAAGAGTGTCACAGGGGGTGGGCTGTGAGTTTTCAGAAGCTCAAGTCAGACCCAGTGTATCTCTCTTCCTACTGCCTTTGCATATGGCTGTAGAACTCTCAGCTACCTCTCCAGTACCATGCCTGCCTGCAAACTGGCATGCTTCCTGGCATAACATTGATGGACTAAACCTCTGAACCGTAAGCTATCCCCAATTAAATGTTTTCCTTTATAAGAGTTGTCGTGGTCATAGCATCTACTCACAGCAACAAAACCCTTAAGACATTTTTTTTTTTTCTTAATGTGTGATTTGGAGATTCACAGAATCTTTGCAGTCTGTCACCTTATAGGGTTAGAGGGAGTGGTACATGAAAAAGGGAAAAGCTGTCCTTGGGGATCAAAAAGGGAAACTTTAATAGCCAACTTGATTGGATTCGGAGATACCGGGAGCATTAGTGAAGTGAACTTCTGGGCATCTGTCTCTACGATGACATTTCCAGAGGCGATCATGAGGGCTCTGCCTAATGAATGGATTAATCCCTTGATAGATTTATAGGATGGTATAAGTAGCAGAAGGTCAAAGTAGTAGACAGGGCCTGGTTGGAGGAAGTTGATGGCTGGGAGGTGTGTCATTGTGGGCTTTATGTTGCCCTATCCCTTCCTGGGCCATTTCTTCTTTCTAGACACAGTGTTGTGAACTGAACTGTTTGCCATAAGTTCCTGCCGTGATGGACTGACCGTTCTGTAACTGTGAGCCCAAATTGTTTCCTCTTTAACATGTTTGCTTTAAGCATTTTGCCACGATGGTAGAAAAGCTTCAAATACAGTCCCACAGGAGGCGGTCAGGCAGGCAGCTGTGGGTACCGATGCCAGGACTCTCACATGGGTGCAAACCTGAGCCTGTGTTTCTGTGTGCCTCTGCCTCCCTCTCCTTCCCATCCTCTTCCTCTGCCTTCCTATTCTCCACCTCCAACCCCCTTCCCTGCACCAGGATCCTACTACCCTCCCATCAGAGTCCTGTGTCCTGGCGCATATTATTCTCATTAGTAGGTTGGTAGCATCCCTTGGTCTCCAGTCTGGTCCTTTTCATTTTCCTCCCTGCTTCCCACAACACAAGCCACCAAGAGTCCTTTCAGAGTCCCAGTGGTGTGTTAACTTCCCAGGTCAGTGCCCTTGTCTTCCACACTTGGTCTGGAGGAGGGACAAATGACTCTTTGTCCCTTGTCCTCTGAAAGCTCTGGTTCTTACTGGGAGGAAAGTCAAGAGGTAGACAACACTCACAGGCTCCCTTCCCAATGTTTCTTTGTCTGTGGGAATTTGTCAACCACCTACTGTGTGCCATCTCAGACTAGAGAGAGGTTCCTGTCCTGGAGCATTTGTCTACAGAATAGCAGATAGGGAAGAACATGAGGCAAGACACTTACATAATTGGGAGTTTGATAAGTAAAACCCCACAACTTTAATTTTAGTATCTTTTATTTAATATAACTCATCCAAAATGCTGTAATGTCAGAAAATAGTCCGTTTGTGACATTTTTTTTTCAGACCAGACCTTTAAAGTCTGATGTGCCGTTTGTACCCACAGCACATCCACTGAAATTGTCCACATTTCAGGTGCTCAGCCAATGGAGCCAGTGGCTGCTGCACTGGACACAGTACAAGTACTGAGAAACAAGAGACGGGAGATTACTGGCATATGCCTATGTGGAGGACGGAAAGCTGAAGCCTGCTAGAGGCAGCCCAGGGAGGTGGTAGGAGAGGTGGGGTAACTGGGTGTCACGGCTGGGAATGTGTACAGCTGGCAGGAACACAAGCAGAGGAAACATTCCTGCCGGGAGCGGGTTCACAGTGGCCGGGCTGGTGGGAAATATGAACAGAGATGCCCCAGAGAAAGGATCTGGGGTAGCACAATGACCCCATTCTGAAAGGAGAAACCATGGCAGTTTCCAGGAGAGCAACACATAGTTTGGCCTCTGAATACTGACTCAGTTTTTATTGATACACAATATTTATCGAACACCTGCTATGTGTCAAAGATTAACTATCCGTAATTTAATGGTGAATAAGAGGGTTCAGGTCTCTTCACCATGGAAGCCACATTGTACTTGGAAGCAGTAAAGAAATACACTGGAACAAGACCATTTCAGACACTGGAAAAGGCATGAAGGGAAGGTGGGTGGGTACCAGAGGGCTAGTGGTACAGTTAGGCTGTGTGGTGATCTAGGCACTATTCATTTGCCCCTTCATCCGCTTCTCCTCTTTCTCCTGCAGCTGATGGTACTAACCGATGCTGGGTTGGAGTTTTCTGCTGTAGTTGTGCAGGGTGTTAATCAGGAATGCCTGCCTGAACAATGTGAAAATTTGTAACTCAGGTGTCTCAAAGTATTAAACAATCAAAAGAAAAATAACCAGTGTGTGTTGGTGCACACCTTTTATCCTACCCTTTGAGAGACTGAAACCTGATCACTGTGAATTTGGGGTCAGTCTAGACTATAGGTTACGTAATGAGTTCCTGTTTAAAGGGGAGGAAGGTAAAGAAGAGGAGGAGGAGGTTAAGAAATACACAACCCATGTTGAAAATGCGTGTAACAACAAGCAATTTGCATGTAACCACACTAAATTACTGGGCAATTTTAACAGCACTGTGCACGTATAACAGAGTGTTCTATATAAAACTCAACCTTCCTAGACAGGCTACCTTGGCTGCAGACACCAAGTCGAGTCTTTTCAGAGAGACTTTTCACCTAACACACCTTGCCCCACAGAGGCAGGGCTTCCATATACTCAGACATGTCTTCCACTGTCTTTGTCCCCCATGAGCTCCAGCAGCTCAGATTTGGCCTGTGTGACCTTAGTGGTTCCCCTGGCAAAGAGGAAGGAGGGGCTGTGGGGTGTCTAAGCCCCCTTGGGTATGAGATACCTCACTCCAAGTGCCGATTTGCTGAATATTGTATCCCCAAGTCACTGATGCCACATGGAGTCAGCCAGAAAGCATCTCCACCTCCTAGGTTGGAGGCTCGCCCTGGTGGGAAGCAGTAGTCAGGGTTGTCAGAATAACACAGAACTCTGGCTGTGTCCTCATGTGTAGTAACTGGTGAAATTCTTCCCACAGCTACCACTGTCTTCCCCATTTTATGGGTGAGGCACAGAGAGATGAAGGCTGTAGCCCAGGTTCCATCACTCCCGAGAAACACAGCTAAGTTAGCCCTTGACCACAGCTGTACCCCTATTCCTGAAAGTAGAAACATTCCTTCCATAGAGGAGAATGGAGGCTAAAAACAATCGGGAATCTAAGGCTTACAAGGCTCAGAAAATTACAAGATTCACAAAGATCCTTCCCAATGTGTCCCAAGGGCAAGGCAAAGCAGAAGTTCCTCCATCTTGTATTTTTGCCGAGGCCATTTTAGGTTTAATGAGAATTTGGTCTTGTTGATGGAGAATCCTGTGGAAAATTACCCAATTCTGTTCTAGGACCCTGAGGTCAAGATGCCCCAGCTAACTCAGCTTCTGTGAAACTGCTTGCTTATGCAAACGTGCCCGTGCAACTGCCAACCGAGTTACCAGGATGTGACTTTTGCCTTGAAAAGCCCCTGCACACTCAGGGCTACACTTGGGTCCAAACACCCGAGTGTAGACTCAGCCTGCTGGAATAAGGACTTGCAATTGGCCATAAACTGTGTCTCAGTGGTCATCTCTGTTGGACTCCCCTAACACCAAGACTGTGAAAGCAGTAAGGGTTGACTAGGTCTCTAAAACCCTCAAACGGCAGAAAGAGCACATTTGGGTGGAGCTGCCTGCATGTTGTGCAGAGTGCTTTAGGGGTACAGCTTTTGGGGATAGCCACCTGCATGGGGGTGGGCTTTCCAGTGACGTAACTATCTTTAAACCACCTGTACCCCATAGATAATCCCTCACCTCACTGGCTCACTGGGATAGACTCGGGTAGACTTGGGTAGGGTACTTCCTTGCTCTGTTGTGGGTGCCGTTTCTAGGGCTAATAGGTCCTTATTAATGTGTCCTCCCCCCAAATTCAGCCCCACAACTACCATGGCATGCATGGAGTACAGCTTGCCCTGTGCCTGGAAAGAGTAGGAACAGGATGGGTGAGATGACCAAGTCTGGATAGCGGTCTCTCTCTGAGCTCTGGGAGCCAGGGTCCTATCTCAGAGTGCACATATCATCATTTATGCCCCGGCAATGCTTGAGCAGGCCCAGGCAGCCCGTTTATGGCGATTCTCCAGTTGTTTCTGTCCTGGGCAGCCCTAGATGCTTGTGTTATTGTCATGCCCAAGGTTCCACAGTCTTCCTTTATGCTGTCTATCCAGCAATTTTTAGGCCTACCTCTTTTCTTTATCCCATGCAATCCTCCAAGCAGTGCTATGTTCGGGTATCTGCCGTCATTCATTCCTGTAGCCTAGCCGAAGTATCTCAATTGCCGTTGCTGTATCCTGTAGTTTCCTTCCTTCTGTAGATGGAGATGTTTCTTAATGTCATCATTGCACAGCCTATCTTTTCGTGTGACCCCTAGAATCCTCCTGAGACATGCATCTCCGACACATTCAGCCGCTGTTCTGAGGAGCGTTTCATCGTCCAGGTTTCGGAGTTGTGAAGAAGGCAGCTCGAGACAAGCGTCTCATAGACTTGTAATTTTGCTGTCGTCCTGATGTGTCTTGCTGACCAGACCTCTCCTCGTGTCTGGAATGCAGCCCTCGCTTTCCCCATCTGCCTTTTGATATCTGAAAGAGTTCCCTCCTCTGAACAGAGGTTTCCTCCCAGATAAACAAAGTTGACTGCTTGAGGTTCTGATTCTTTATGACTATGTTGAAATCCTTGCACACCCTTCCCATATGTTGTATCTCAGTCTTCTCGATGTTTACTTTCATATCAAGGTTTTCACTGACTTCCACCACTCTGTTCCACCAGCAGCTTGTTTGGACTTTCAGCGAGTAGTGCTGTATCGTGGGTGAAACGCAAGTTATTGATTTGCACACCACCTATCCGCACGCCCACCTCCTCACCTTCCAGGGCTGCTGCTTCTATTAATTCCAGGACTGTATTAAAGGGTAATGGTGAGAGAATGCACCCCTGCAGCACTCCTACGACTGTCTAAAACTGATGCGAAGGTCTCTTTAGAGGCATATTCTTAAGTTTTTCTCTGAGTACCTGTAGAACCTCATTGTCTCCCCAAGTCCTTTTCTCCCAATGCTATCAAAAGTCTTCCCGAAGTCAGTGTAGCAGACATATAAGTCTTTTCCAAAAACTTCATATTTTTTCTGCCAGTTGCCTCGAAGGGAAGATCTGATACTTGTGCTCTTGTTTGCTCTGAATCCACACTGGGCCTCTGCTAGGATTTCCTCTGTTCTGCCCTTGATCCTCTGCAGGATGATGGAGGAGAAGATCTTGCTGCTATGGCACAACAAACTAATGCCCTGTAATTTGAGCAGTCCAGCTTGTCCTTCTTCTTGTGTACGGGAATTATGACTGAGTGCTTCCATTCCGTGAGTGGAAATCACTTTGTGTTCCCATATCTCTCTGAAGAGGCTGAGAAGTGCCTTGCCCCTGAGCCTACTGGAGCTACCTCCAGGTCCTCCACTGTGATATCATCCGCTCTTGGGGGCCTTCCTGTGCCTCTCTTGATAGCTTCCTCTATCTTGCTCCTGTCAGTATTTAATATTTCCTTATTATCTCTGGTGTCCGAGTGGCTGCTGAAGTGTTCCTCGTTGTACTCTACGTTGACAGCATTAGGGTCATTGGATAGGGTGTCACAGTATTGTCTCCAACTTTCTCTACTTCTCCTGGTTCTGTTAACAAATGACCTTGCCCATCTTTGCTCACCCAGATCTGAGGAGCACATCTGGCAGTCATCTGTCTGATATCTTCATAGACAAGATGTGTTTTATTATGGAGTCTAGCCTCTTTGACTTCTTTGCACGTACTTTGCATAGCCAGCTCTCTATCCTTCTTTGTTCTTCTGACTCCCTGCGCAGATAGTTGTGGTGTTTTGCTGCCTGCGGATTGCCTCTTTGCTCTTTGGTTTTCTTCTTTCTTCTGCCAGGTTGCTCATCTCTGCAGTAAGCCATTCTACTGGTGTTGCCTTTTTTTTTTTTTTTGCATAAGAGTCTCCTTTGAAGCCCCCTGTACAGCTCTTTTGATTTTCTCCCACTCACTTACTATGTTTGCAGAAAGGTGATGAATGGTTTATTTTGTCTTTTTTTTCCCAGCGGTTCTCTTATCCTCTCGTCTGTACAGCTGGGTTCACCAGGTGTTACGATCGATCTTCCGATTTGTTTGGCCTGGCGGGCCTCTCCTAAGTTTCAGTTGAGTGTTGGCCATAGCGAGTGGGTGATCTGACCCTAAGTCGGCACTAGGAAGTGATTGGATGTTTGGACGCTAGAAAAGAGTCTCCTGCTGACCAGAGTACAGTCAATTTGGCTGTATGTGTGTTTGCCAAGGAATTCCCACATCCGGCATCTTGATGGCTTGGCTTACCTGGATTTTGTGTTGGATATGCACACCAGAGATCAGGCAGTCGTTCTGCTCTGTCCTTCCCTTGCCCAAATCCATATGCTCCCATGACACTGTAGTCTGCTCCTCCTCCGGATCCCGCTCTTGCATTGAATCACCCATAATGATTAGTAAGCCATTCTTACGTGCTGACCTCGTTCTGGAGAGCTCAGTGTGCATACCAACTGGCTTTTGTTTGTTTGCTTCTGGGATCCAGACACAGAGAAAGGCACACTTACACAGCCTCACTCAGGGAACGATACACTTAACCAACTCCAGGAAAAATTTTTCAGCTGCTTCTCCTGGCAATTTGGGGGAGCATCCATCCGCCAAGTGAATTCCCTCCTACCTCCTAGCCCTCGTCTCCCAGCCCTGCTCTTTATGGATGGTCCGTGCGCTAGCACACACGCGGTGCATTTATTTTGTTTTCTCTATTCCTTTTACAGAAATTGCAGAGTGATAAATTTTCATTGTAAAAATAATTAAGCTGGCATAGAAATTTATGGTGGAGGAGGTGAACGCCTCCCTCCCCCCTGCCCCCTTGCTCTAGTTTGCTCTCTAGTGTGAGAAACACCAGGACCAAAGGCAGTTTGGGGAAGCAGGGGTTTAATGTGCCTTTTTATGCCAAATATAGAACTTTATGAAAACAAAGATGTGTCTCTCTCTCATAACTCTTATATCCCCAGGAGAGGAGTCTGTTTGCTGTATGGATTGAATACTGATTGACAAACTCGGCAGACGGATGACTGCATATTATGGACACTACTCTGCAGTGGAGACATGGTCCTACACCACGCTGTAATCCAGATGTGTCCTAATGTGAGGGTCTCCGTAGTAGCACGCTTGGGTGTCTTGCAGTGCTTCTGTAGCAAACGGCGTCATGAATTCTCATGTCATTCTTCTCTTTTATTAGAGTATAATAACTGTACATTGTGCAGACTTTTCATTGTGACGTTTTCGTATGCACATAATGTACTTTACTCATACTTCCCATCCTTACTGCTCTGCAGCCTCCTTTCCTGTTTCTCTATTTCCTTTCCATATTCCAGGAGTTTCCCTTCTCCTGTCATGCCCTTCTTTACATTTAATTCTCCACAGGAGAGAACGTGTGTGAGACTCACCTCCATGGTCTGACTTACTTTACATAGCATGATCTTGAGTTCCACTCTCAAAAAAAAAAAAAAAAAAGCGACAAGGATTCACACCTAACCTCAGGCTGGGGAGGCAAAAGTAGGTGGATCCTGGCTCACTGACTAGCTAGCCTGGCCTGTTTGAAAAGTTGGCCTCCACATGCACAAGGTCTATGTGCACCTGCACACAGGTGAACACATGGGGAGCGCACACATGCACATGAACATATGCGTGGACACACACACACACACACACACACACGAAATGAAAGTGTTTGGGTCTTGCAATTGTCAGTTTCCTGTCAGCTCTACTGGAATGAGAACCATGATCACATTAGTGAGACACATCTTCGGATGTGTCTGTGGGACGAGTTCTAGAGAGAATCTGACCCAAGCAAGGGTGACATCCTAGGGGCTGGGTGTCTGGTCTCTGCTTTCCCCCCTCTCTGCTTTCCCGACAGCCAATGTGTTACACCAGTTTTCTCACACCCCTTCAGCCTTGCCTCAGGCTACTCCAGCCGAAGGGCCTCCCTGCCATGATAGCACCCTCTTACATCGTGAGCCAGGGTGCATTTCTCTTCCCTTAAGTCACTTCTTCTCAGGCATTTAACCAGGCCAAACAAAAGCATAACCAAATGCAGGTCTCAGGGTTTGTGACAGTGACCATATTGCTTCACATAAGAAGCCACTGTTTCTTTAGAAGCAGTTCACATTGTAAGGGTTGTTACTTAGTTCAGTTAATCAGGTCACTTAATTACCCTGATCAGAGGGTTTAATAACAAGGGTCACCATCAGCAGAACAGGATTCACAAAAGGCTTGCAACTTCTGTCCCTTTGGGGAACATTTGACTCCTTCGATCTTCAAGGGGCCTCACAGAGTCAAGGCAGGGATTTCCCAGCAGTGAGCAGCAAAGGGTTCCCTGCCCCGGTCAGCGTTGCGGAGCTGGAAGTCTAAGTGTGGAGTAAGAACGGAGGAGAATGAAGACCTGTGCTGGAGAGCAGGCTGCGCGCTGGAGACAGAAGCCCTGGATCCGTCAGTTCCTAAAGACAGACTATTCTCGTCGATTAGGCCGTGAGGCTCCTGTTCTGTCTAATTTGGCCCCCATCACTTAAGGATTCCTCATTAGGATGCTACCGTAGGATACAAGCTGTCAGTCTGGGTATAATAATGTATTTTCTGGTAATTTAAAAATAGGAGTGTAATTTACATGAGTGGAAATTGCAGATCACAAGGGCGCATTTGACTGATTTTTGGCAAACTCAGGCACGCTTCCACTGAGACGCCTGTCATTTGCACAGCCATGGGAACATCTCCTGGATGCCCTCTTCAGGGGCAACCCTGTCAGGTTTTCTTTACCAGAGTAGCTTTCTTTGTTCTGGGACTTTGCGTCCATGTAGGCAGACAGCACGACCTCTTTCGGGTCCTACTTGTTCTACCAGATGTGTGTTTTGGTTTGGCTGCTTGTTTTCAGAGTGTGTGTGAGGGGGTTGAGGGCTAGGATAGGAATACTGTGCACTCCAGGCCCCAGGAATGGCAGGGACATTTTTCTTTCCCATTTCCTTCAACCTGGGCTGAAATCCCATTCTTGGTGCCCTCTGGAGGGGTCGGCGTCGCCCACCATCCACGCACCTGAGCTCGGGAAGAGTGGAGTAGGAAGGGGTGGGGCTGATGACCTTCTGAGCAGCATTTGTGGGCAGAACCTGACCAGAACCATTGCCTGGCTTGCCTACCAGAAGAAAGATTGCCACCAGAAGAAAGGGCAAGGTGAAGTTTAAAATAACACATGAAAACCCCGGCTTTTGAATTAAAAAAAAAAAAGTCTTTGCATCTAAGTTGACACCTGATTCAAAATGGAATTTTCTGAAGAGCGCGGGAAGCGATTAGCGGTGACTCACCCGCGAGTCCTGGCACTGCGTGGCCCACATCATTACTCAGCGGGGTTGAGGAATGGGAACGAATCTGCTGCTGTTTGGGAACCTCTCATTCATGAAGATCACGCCGCGCTCCTGGACCCATCAGCTCCGTCCTCGCTCTTCCAGAGCCTTCAGCCAAAGCCCTTGAGGTGAAAGCCAAGAAAAGATCATTAGGATTCTTTGGGAAGCTGGTGGGGGCAGCTCTCTGCGGAGGGAGGGAGAGAGAGGCGAGTGTTGGTGTATGTGTTTATATGACCTTGAAGAACACAGTGCTATTTCCAAGCTGTGTGATCATGTAAAAACTGTTTAACGTCTCTGTGCTTTAGCACATGCAGGGACCACTGAGTCAGTGGAAGTACCTAGCCGAGCTTCTGGTAGCGAAGCACTCAGTGCACACATCCTACTCATTGTTTTTAATATTGTTAGGGCTACGCAGGGACACTGACTGACAGATCCCTGCCTAGGCTCTGCCACCAACTTTCTGTATGGCCTCCAGCATCCCCTTTCCTCTGTTTTAATTTTTCTGTCGGTGAATCCATAGGGCCTTTGTAGCTCACAGTCTTTGCTCACACTCAGGCCAAGCTTTTCGGCTCTCCCCTCACGCTCAACACCTGAGTCCGGGTGATGTCAGCTGGGGTAGCTGGGAGTGCTGGCCAGTTTTTTATCACCTTGACACAAGCTAGTTTTCTGAAGGGCAGGAACCTCAGTTGGGAAAATGCCTCCAAAAGACCCAGCTGTAAGGCATTTCTTAAATCAGTGACTGATGGGACAGGGCCCAGTCCATTGTTGGTGGGGCCATCCCTAAGATGATGGTCCTGGGGGCTATAAAAATGTAGGCTGAGCAAGACATAAGGAGCAGCCCATAAGCAGCACCCCTTATGGCTTCTGCATCAGCTCCTGCCCCCAGGGTCCTGCCCTGTTTGAATTCTTCAGTGATGAACAAGAATGCTGAAGTGTAAGCCCAATAAACCTTTTCCGCCCAATAAACCTTTTCCTCCCAACTTGCTTTGGGCCATGGTGTTTCATTATAGCAATAGTAACCCTAAGTAAGACAGTAGGGATGGTTCAGCACCTCCCTTTTGGATGAGGCTGCTAGTTCGTTTCCCGACTGCCCGGCAGCTCAGACCCAAAATAATCACACAGAAAGTGTATTAAATCACTGCTTGGCCTATTACCTCTAGCTTCTTATTGGCTATCTCTTACATCTAATTTAACCCATTTCTATTAATCTGTGTATTGCCACGTGGCTGTGACTTACCAGCAAGGTTTCAGCTCGTGTGCCCGTTACATGACATCTCACTGACTCCATCTTCTTTTCCCCAGCATTCAGTTTAGTTTTCTCCTCCTAGCTCAATTCTGCCTTGTTATAGGCCCAAGCAGTTTCTTTATTCATTAACCAATAAAAGCAACACATAGACAGAAGGACCTCCCACACCACCTCCCCTTGCCCACACAGAAAGTATATCTGCTCTCTGCTTCTGCAGACCCTGCTCCAACCCTCACTGTCCAAAGCGTTGACGGGGGCCCCTGGCTTTGAACTGTCATCTTAGTCTCAGCGAGTCCCCAATCCCTCTTCTGCAGAGTTGGGGTGAGGCCAGCCGCTATCTCACACAGAAGAATAAATGTGATCTGCCATTAAAGATACTTGCACCATGGCTGCCTTGGAATAAGCGGTCAACAAAGGTCAGACATTTTTATATCACTATGATAATCAGGTATGGTCGGGCTATGCCTGCCTTCCAGTCCTGGTCTCAGTGGGCTAGTGTACAAAAATAGCATAGCCCCATCTCCCACCCACGCTGCCGCTGGGGGCTGTCTGCCTTTCTACTCTTTGTGTGGACGGGGGTGCTCCCATGTGTGTCCTCATACACACCGTCCACATTAATGTCCCCACGCCTGATAACTTGGATCTGGGACACCTGGGCAGTGTGCCTGAAGCATGAGGGCAGAGGCAGGAGTTGGCGTGTGGCTTTCAGGCCTGTGCACAGTGATTTGTGACCCCACGTGAGTCGTTTTTGAGGGTTCCCGTGCAGCATCAGCTGCCCCATAAACACAGCGTGGGCTTGGCGGTGGGCAAACTGTGTGCTCAGACCTCTATTTAAGATCTTCCTTGGACAGGGACTGGCAGTCAGAGGACCAAGGGTATAATTTAGATTAGTGTATCACCAGCGGCTAGGTTCGTCTAGGCCACAGCAGCCTCTTCTGGGGGGTGTAAAAGTAATTGGCTACTGGCGTTTGCTCAAGGAAGGAAAAAATATTGTGTATATGAGAGTTTCTGAGATCATATAATAGTATCTCCTGCATGCGTGCACGTGAGTGCGTGCACACACACGCGCACACACATGCGCACACACACACACACACACACACACACACACTCCTTTCTGTTCATCTTCTCTGTGATTTTTCCTTCCACTCTCTTTGTCTGGATTGCCTTGTCTCTTCTAGATCTTGCCTGCTACACTTCCTCTACTTACTTTGCATTTGGCTTTATTTTCATCTGTGCTTTGTCCTCCCTTGAACCTACAGTTGATCACAATTTGGTATCCATGCCACCGTCTTCACCTTTGTGAGCAACAACTAAACGTGGTGGCGGGAACAGCCAGCTACGTGGTAGTCCTGGTGTATCGGGCATGCACCGACAGATCCTGGGGCAGGGCAACATACCTTATTCCCACCATGCAAGTAAGGGACGCATAGACTAGAGAAGTGTAAAACTTTGACTGAATCTCTACAGCAGTCCTGGTAATGCTGGAGCCTGCATGTGCGAGTCTGACCCCAGAATCTCGGTTCTTCACCCTGTGCTTCTATGCCTCACAGAGTCACACGTGGTCTTCACAACATTCTCCAGTGGTTCACAGGCTTCTAACCCATGAAATCATCTTAGTGGATTATAATCATCCTCAAGAGTTTACGCTAGGTAACAGGAGGGTACCGAAGAGCACAGCCCTCTGCAGGAAACAAACCCAGCTTTAAACACGTTTCAGGCTGACGTGGTTGTGTGCATGGACCCGTTTCCAGTGTAAGGTGATCTCCAAGCCAAAATGCTTAGAGAAAGCATCATGAACTCAAGACCACCTTGTGTGTGGGGTCCCTTTGGGGAAATGCTGGTGTCCTGGGTGCCTTCTACTCCCCTGTTTTTGAAAGTGTAACAACATGGATGGCAGTGGTGTCTCATCACCATGGTGAACTTGTTTAGTCAATCATGAAATGGAGAACACAAATAAGTTCCAGAAAGGCAGTCATGTTTGCTGGCTGGGGATGGTTGTTTCTATCTGTTCTTATTTTCTTTTTCAAAAAATATTTATTAAATTAACCTATAAAGCAGTGGACTTCCACATGAATGCCCCATTGACTCTTCGTTTGGTTAACTTCCCCTCTGTACCTCACCTTCTCCCCAGTCCCCACCCACCTTCTTCTTTCTTGTTCCCAGGTCTCTACAGAATTCCAGTTTAAGCAAACAGATTTAAAAATCAGAAGCTGTGATCCCCATCTAAGAAAGCGTGTGGCATTTGCCCTTGGGGCCTAGGTGAATCTGTTCAGTGTAGTTTTTTCCGTTCCATTCATTTTCTTGCAGATTTCATTCTTCCTTACTGTTGAACAAAAGTCCATTGTGCATGTGCCACGTTTACGTTATTTGCTCATCACTCAGTGGCCGTCCAGGCTGAATCCATTGTCTAGCAATTGTGAGGAGAGCAGCAATGAACAAGGCTGAGCAAGAATAGAGTCCTTTAGGTGGCATTTGCCCAGAGTGGCATGTCTGAGTCATAGGTGAGTTCAGTCCTTCAAACAGATTTCCAAAATGTATGAACTAGTTTACACGTGCGCCAACAGTGTATAAGTGTGTATCACATCCCCACCAACAGTGTGTAAGTGTGTATCACATCCCCACCAACAGTGTGTAAGTGTGTATCACATCCCCACCAACAGTGTGTAAGTGTGTATCACATCCCCACCAACAGTGTGTAAGTGTGTATCACATCCCCACCAACAGTGTGTAAGTGTGTATCACATCCCCACCAACAGTGTGTAAGTGTGTATCACATCCCCACCAACAGTGTGTAAGTGTGTATCACATCCCCACCAACAGTGTGTAAGTGTGTATCACATCCCCACCAACAGTGTGTAAGTGTGTATCACATCCCCACCAACAGTGTGTAAGTGAGTACTACACCCCCACCAACAGTGTGTAAGTGCGTATTACATCTCCACCAAGAGTGTATAAGTGTGTTACGTCCCCACCAAGAGTGTGTAAGTGTGTATTACGTCCCCACCAACAGTGTATAAGTGTGTATTACATCCCCACCAACAGTGTGTAAGTGTGCACTACATCCCCACCAACAGTGTGCAAGTATTACATTCACACCAGCATTTGTTCCATAATAATTTCTTGACAATAGCCATTCTAACTGGAATGAGAGAATCTTTAAGTACTTTTAATCTACATTTCTCTTGATTATTATGGATGACACACACTTTTTAGAGTGTTTACTGACCATTTTAATTTCTTCTTTCCAGAACTCTGTTCAGTTCTATAGTCCACTTTTAAATCAAGTGATTTGTTGTCTAGACGTTCAGCTTCTAGAGCTCTTTATTTATTCAGACACTGATCTTCTGTCAGGTGTATAGGTGGTGAAGATGTTCCAGTCTGTGTGCTTTAGGGTCCCATTTCTCCCCATTTAGAGCTCAATGCCTCGGAATGGAGAGATGCTCAATGTAAGAGTACTTTCTGCTCTTTCAGAGGCCCAGAGTTTGGTCCCTAGCACCCACACCAGGCAGCTTACAACCTCCCAAACCCCAGCTCCCCAGGGTATCTGACAGCCCATTCCAGACTCCATGCATGACACACTCTCTGTCTCTGTCTCTGTCTCTTTCTCTCGATCTCTCTCTCTCTCACACACACCCCTAAGTCATAAAGAATAAAGTAAAAAATTAAAAAATATCCTAATGCTTAGGGGCTAGCTATAGTGGTAGCAATGAGAAAGGCTGAACTTTTGGGAAGTGTTTCTGGGATTTAGCTTTGTAGAGCCAGTCAGGCCCCAAACACACCTACCTTGTCTGCTGTCTCTCAGCTTCCCTGGGAGAGAGGGATGGGTGTCTGTGGCTCTTTCCTTGAAGGTCTTGTACATCTTTCTGTCCCAGGTCAGAGAAGAGCTTCAGGGATCACTCTCCAGACAGCCCGCGTCTGCACCACCAGGGCAGGAACAGAGCAGCTTCAGGAGTTCTCAGCCTTTCTTCTAACAAGCTTGTACCAGCTTCTTGAGCACTGGGCAATCTTTTAAGTTTGACATGCAAAGGACATCTGTCCTGACAATTCTCGACATGCATGAAGTGTGTGTGTGTGTGTGTGTGTGTGTGTGTGTGTGTGGTGTGTGTGAGAGAGAGAGAGACAAAGTACATCTGTCCTGACAATTCTCGACATGCATGAAGTGTGTGTGTGTGTGTGTGTGTGTGTGAGAGAGAGAGAGAGAGAGAGAGAGAGAGAGAGAGAGAGAGAGAGAGAGAGAGAGAGAATTTGGAAGTTCTAATCTTGATTCCATGCTGGAGTTGCAGTCTGGGTTTGGCTGTAGAATGACTCCCCAGGCCTCTGGTTTCTCCTCTCCGTTTGAAGTTCTACTTCCTCAAAGATCTTTATCAGACATTTTCCCCCCACTAGTTGCCTTCATCACGTTTTCTGTCCACACAATGTTAGCAGGAGGGACACACTGTGTGTAAACTTACATTCTTCACAGATGCTTTGTCTGTGTTAGTTCTGTTTCTGTTGCTGCAGTGAACACCATGCCCAAAAGCAGCTGGAGAGACAAGGGTTTCGGCTTTCACAGCCCGTCTCTGAAGGGGAATGGCAGAAACTCAAGCAGGGCCCAGACCAGGAAGTGAAGCAGAAGCCACGGAATAACTGTATTGACTGGCATGCTCCTCATGGCTTGCTAGGCCTGCTTTCTTGCACAGGTCAGCCTATCTGATCAGAGGTAGCACTGCCTACAGTAGACTGGGTTGAACTCTTTCACATTAATTATCAATCATGAAAACATGTCTCTGGCTTGCCTACAGGCCAGTATGATAGGGGCATTTTCTTAACTGAGGTTCGTTTTTCTCAGATGACTGTAAATTGACTCACATTGACAAAAGCCAACCAGGGCAACATGCGAAAAGTATAATGCTTCTCCACTGCCACCCGTCAGGAGTTGATATATGTCCGCCTTAGGGATGATTTGACCCTGTGAGAATGTACACTCCAGAGAGAGGACAGAGGGGGCCCAGACACTTAGTGTCTGACCAGCATAAGACAGTAAATAAACTTGGGAAGCTTGACACAAACTAAACATTTGTGAGAACCATCTTATTATTATGAGTGATGATCACCTTAGATAACATTTATCAGGGACCAGCATGATGGAGTTTTGAGCTTTTTCATAAGCTTGGTGATGTATTTCTTTGAAATGGGAACTATCATTATCATTATCACAGCAGAAAGGGATTATGAGGCACAGACGAGTTGATTTACGACAGCAACATGGCCGCAGGGTAGCCAGGCCACAGCTTGAATTCAGGGAGGCAGGTGCCTAGGCTTATGACTTGACCATGATGTTCTTGTACTAGATCGTGCACACGCGAGATTAATATGAACATTAATATTAACACCGAAGCAAAGGCAGGTGCTGACACTGTGGCTTCAGATGGCTTCTGCCCTCTGTGGGCATTTTAGGGTTTTGGTGAGACCTTTCTGAGACTTCCTTTACAGGCCCAGAGAGCTGTGAACTCCTAACAAGGGTCAAGGTTCTGAGTTCCCACCTCCCAGCCTGGGAAATTTCTCGACTCTCCCCAGTAACCATTCCTTCTTTCTGGAAGCAAGATGGCACAGACCGTGAGATGCTGCTGTAGAGAGGCATGTTGCCATGGCAGCCACTCATGCCGCCTTCCCACCAGCTCTGAGGTGCTCTGACACAGGCAGCGGTTTCCATGGGAACGGGAATAATTGAGGGTCTGTGAAGAAAGGACTTGTGTGTGTTCTGACATGGGGAGAATTGAAAATGAATCCTGGGCATTGGGAGGGCTACCCTAACATATGTCAAAGAGACACAGCATCATCACTACAGGGATAATCCCTGAAAGTGGGTCTTAGTGATTTCAGAGACGCTTAGCTTATTCTCCACTAAGAGTTCATCTTTCATCTTTCTATGAGGACAATTTAAACCTTCATAAAATAAGATGAAGAGGTGGAAAGTGTAGCGGGAAGTGAAAGATCAGGAGGGTGTGGATCAATAGCCGCACAGGGGACAGACCTACAGATAACGCTTAGACATGGCTCCACATCTCTTGGAGAGATTTCAAAGGACGAAGGGGCCGGTGCTCTGTCTATTCTATTCAAAGCGGCTCAATGCCCTTCCCGCTAACTGACAGCAATGCAGACTGCTCTGCCCCCTTCAGAGCGCTTGCTTTCATGGGTGCTGGGAAGGCAGGGCTGCTCGCCTCCACTGTGCCATGGCTTGCTGCATTTCTAGCATGGGCCTTTGTATCAAGACTCACATTGGCCTTTGCAGGCTTTGGGGGATAAAGGAAGGAAGTCAGTTGGCACCCGTCCATGATTCCAAGGGCAGGCCAAATGGGAGAGACCGCTTAGCCCAGCCCCTGCGTCATGTCTGCTCCTAGACCACACATGGGTGTGAGGTGTAGTGGGCTTGCTAATGCTAGAGAGCTAGGTTTGCATGCACGGTTCTAACCAAGTGGCTAATACTGACTCGGTACAAGCCTAACACTCTAAAGAGGTCCTGCTGCATTATCCTCTTTGTGCAGATGAAGAGACAGGCATAGAGTTTGAGAAACTTGCACAGAGTGTCACATTTAATACTTAGCTGGGAGGCAGACCACATCCTGAGACCCTGAACTGAGGCCATGGCCGCAGGAGGGAACCAAATCATATGTGCAAAGAGACAGACAGAAATCCAGCTCAGTCTTGGGAACAAAAGGGATGCGGTATGTGGAGCTTCGAGCACTGCTGGATCCCGGCACCCCATCTGTTCACTCCGCTCAGCCCAGCACCCTCCCCCCCCCCTTTGCTAAATTCTCTCATTCTTCCTTCGCGATGGTGGAGATATCTGCTGGCAGCTTCTAAGTGACATCCCACTTAGCTTAGCTCAGTTTCAAGAGCTAAAGAAGACCTTGCCCATCCACCCATCATCCCAAGCAAGTCCCGCAGTTGATAATGTTAACGTGGCCAGTCCAGCATGAGCCGCATGCCAGCTATTTAGTTCATGCTCCGTTCTTTTTGGCCAGACTTAAATCAAGTGCCTAACCTTATGGCTGTGGTAGGAGGAAGTTAAGCTCAGGGGAAATCAGGACAGAAAGGGAAGAAATGGATGTTGGGTGGGAAGAGTCACTAGCTGTCTTCAGCCCTGGCTCTCTGCTATGAGCAGAGAAATGGTGGGGCTCAGGCATCCCCAGCCAAACCACATCTATTGTTCCTCGCTGCTCCGAGTTCTTCCGTTTCGAAGGCACAGCCCTGGACCAGTCTCTCCCCTATTTAAGCAGTTGGAAATCGCCAACACGTCCTCTCGGGCTACTTTTCTCCCTTGCACTCTCTGCAGGACACCCTCCTCTTTAGAGAGCCGCTCTCTCCCGCACCTGCATGGTATTGCCTCGTTAACTTTCCTTCAGCCGTTCTCACTCGGTTCTCTTCAGACACCTCACTCAGCCTCATTCATTAGCAATGCTTCAAGTCTTTCATCTTCCCGGCTCTGCCCAGCCTTCTTGTATTTTCTCACTGTCATTAAAAAACCAAAGTTCTGCTTCTCCTTGGCCTTCTGTGATTCCTCTGGGTCCAGGCCCACGGGAGCTTGTATACTTTCCTTGATGGGTCTCTGAGTACTTTGAAGCTTGTGATTTAGAGACCCGAGATTCAGGAAGCTGAAGAATCTCTTTGGGGCGTTTACTACAGAGTGGGGGTGGTGGCAGGAGCAGCGTAGAGTGCAATGCCATGCTTATCATTTCCCTCTGCACACCAAGGACTTTTCCTAGGCACACGTCCTGCCACCCTGTGCACACTGATTCCATCGCCCGTCGACTCCTGGTCCTTCAAACTCTCATTTGGTCTCCTGGTTATTTTGATCTCAACACCCATTTTCCTGAGAGCTAATGAGAATTAAGGCCCATTTGTTTGGCCAGCAGAATCTTTGGAGATTTTGTTATTCGTAAATGGCATTCTTTACCCAAAGTATTAGAGTGTAGAAATAAAGCTGGCCTTGAAAATTCACAGGAGAGAGGAGGGGACTGTTCTGTTTGTCACCTCACCCCCATTTATACCGGAGGCACTAATGCCTAGTGTGATGGTGTTTGGGTGGTGGTCTGGGGTGGTGATTAGGTTCAGATGAGGCTAGTAAGGTGGTGTCGCCTTATCGTGGAATCAGTTTCTCATTTTAGGAGAGGAAGACATAAGAGTGTCCTTCTGTCATGAGCACATGCTGAAGAAAGGCTATGTGAGTCCAAATAGAAGTAATCAATGAACCACAAAAAATAGGCTTTGCCAAAATAAATCTCTCCTGCTGAAGACACCGTGCACTTCAGGCATAGGACTTGGAACATCTGCACTGGATCTGCCTGGAAAGCCTCCTCCATAGGTCTTACAGTCACACAAGGTGCTATGCAAGCGTCCAAGGAAGAGAAGCAACTGCTAGTTCTACGTAGCTATAACACTTCTGACAACTAGCGGGTATGATAACCTTAAGATTACAGTAGCGGCGCTCATATCTTGCTTGTAACCAGCTGTCTAATTGGGGTGAAGGCGAGCTCAACAAGAGGGATATCACTCCTGGTACCAGAAACCTGCCTGACTACCCCAGAGATAGTGTGATCATGGATCTCAAAGGACAGCCTCCTGCCATTTTGCTCAACCAGCAAAAATGTATATAACTTCCTTTTAAATATTTATCCCTATACTCACAGATAAGAATAGCTTTCACTGCTTATACTGGCTAGTTTTTATGCCAGCTTGACTCGAACTAGGGTCAGTTGGGAAGAAGGAATCTTCACTGAGAAAGTGCCTCCGTAGAGCTGACCTGTAGGTAAGTCTGCAGGGGACTTTCTTGATTGATTATTGATGCGGGGGCGGGGGCATGGCTCGCTGTAGGCAGTGGCACTCGCTGGCAGGTGGTTCTGGGTGCTGTAAGAAAACAAACGGAGCAAAGCCATGGGAAGCAAGCCAGTAAGCAGCCCTCCTGCATGGGCCCCCTGATCTTCTCCTGCCTCCAGGCTCTTGCCTTGTTTGGGTTCCTGCCCTGACTTCTCCCAGTGACGGAGAACGCCATGGAACGTTAAGCTGAGATAGTCTTTTCCCATCTAAGCAGCTTTTGGTCACTGTGTTTTATCACAGCAACAGAAACACTAACTAAGGCATCGCTCATCAAGGGAACTTTGCAACAGATGGAGACCCTTATAGAAAATCACAACTGATTAAAAAAAATGTAGATAACAACTAACGGGGTGGGGGGCAACCACAATGCATCTACAGCTCCTGCACCTAAGACCTAGGGAACATGGCAGAAGAGGTGGGAAGCTTTTAAGAGCCAGAGGACCAGGATCTTTGCTGTGAGAGTGTGTCTCCTAGGAAGGATGGCAAAACCACACCCACGAGAGAATGCTCATTATATGACTGCCCTGTAAGTCCTGAAGATGTATACCACCAACAGGTATGCGAGCATAGATGGGGAAAATCCACAGGGCTCCACCCACAGACAAAGAAGTACATGCATCTGAGAAATACCATGATTGGGAGAAAAATTCTTCCCCAAGGATGAGCCTTCAGTTGTTACCCAATACCAAACGGTTGTCCCCGAAATCAAATACATACAAAAACTAAGCAAGCTGTATTTTTATATTTAGGCAGATATATATTTCAATGATTTCAAGAGGAATCAAGGATTTGGAACACATAAGAGGGATTGGAGGGAAGAAAGGGAAGAGAGAAAATGATGTAATTATTTTTTGAAGAGTCTTCACCAGACATGGAACGGCTTGGCACCTTGACTTTGCTTCAGTTTTTTTAGCTTCTAGAATGGTGGCAAATGAGTATCTGTTGTTTAACCACTAAGGCAATGCTGTGTGATTATAATAGCCCTTCCAGACTTGGTTCCTTCCTCCTTTGTCTAAAGAACTCAGATAAAACCAGCTCTCCTGGAGCTGGATGCTAAATGTCTAAGTCTGAAATGCTTGATTTCATGCACCGGTGCAAATTCCTACCGTTTCCTATGAGGTCATTGTTAGTGCTGTTGTTCACTTAACAGGTCCCCTTTCTGAGGACAATTTTAGGATTGCATTTCGGTTCATGGAGTTCGACTGCATAGCTGATACTTCATCCGATGAAGACACACACTCTCTTCCAAGGAACTTTGAAGTTCAACAAGAAGTTCAATCTTCTGTGGGATAGATTGTGTTGTTTCTTCCTGTAGTGAGGGGCTGCAGGGCAGGCCTGCTTTTCTCCTCACCCGGCTCCCGCACGGCTAGCTTAGTCCCAGAAATAATAACACACAAGTTATATTCATTTAAGCACTGCCTGGCCCATTATCTCTTAGAGAGTTAGTTACTGACTAACTCTCATATCTTGATATTAACCCATTTCTAATAATCTGTAGCACCACGAGGTGGTGGCTTACCGGAAAAGATTTAGCATGTCTGACCTGGTGGCTGGCTCCATGGCGTCTGGCTCATAGCCCTCTTCCCAGCATTTTGTTCTGTTTACTCCGCCTACCTAATTTTCTGTCCTATCAAGGGCCCAAGGCAGTCTCTTTATTGACCAATGAAAATAACACAATAGACAGATAACCCTCCTCCATCATTTCCCCTTTTTCTGTTTAAACAAAAAAGAAAGGCTTTCATTTTAACATAGTAAAATTACACATAACAAAACAGTTATCAAGCAAGAATTACAGTCACAATATTTATAACTATATCTTTATCATAATAATGGAAAACTATAACTATGACTATCCATTCTTTAACTCCATCAAAGACTCCAGAAGGATATAATATTACCTAAGTAAACAAGAAGTAAGCAACTTCCAAAACTCTAGAAATGACAGAGACATCTTGCTGCCTGGACAGTCACCTAAAGTTCCTCTGTATCGTTGGGGCACCCATCTTTTGAAAATACCTTGGCTTCAAAACTGAAGTCAAAAGGTATGTTACTTTGGAGAAGAGATTTTGCTTTTGTTTCCACAGAAAACGAGAGACTCTGGATTTATTCAGAGTTAAGAATAATCACCTTTGACCAAGGGAGGCCACCTGAAAAATCTCCGATAGAAACAGATGGCCCAGATGACAGAGGTCTACATCCAGAACTGATCCAAGACTGCTGCCTGAGATGATCGAGACTCACAGGATACTCCAGTCATGACTTGATTATAACTCTAAATTTTCTTTAGGTCCCCTTAAGACTATCAGCGCCCCCAACCAGCAGGAAGTAGCCTGAAATACTATGCCCACATTCCCAACAAATGGATTATGGGTATTTTCCTTTGTTTAAAAAAAAAAAGAGAGGGAAATGGTGCGGGAGAATTATCTGTATTCTGTCAATCATATTTTAATAAAACGCTGATTGGCCAGGCAGGCAGTATAGGCGGGAAAGCCAGACAGGAAGTAGGGTGGAGCAAAGAGACTGGGAGTATTCTGGAAGCAGAAGCTCTCTCTCAGCCACTCCTGCGCAAACCTCTGAAGAAGCAACATGTAAGCTGCCTCCGCTGGAAAAGGTACTGAGCCATTATGGCTAACATAGATAATGATAATGGATTAATATAAGTTACAAGGACTAATAAGAAGCCTGACCCAATGGGCCAATCAGTTTATAACCTAATGTAGACTCCGTGTGATTTTCCTTGGGACTTGCTGGCTTGTTGGGGTACTGGGCGGGACAGAAACCCCAACAAGCCAGCCCTCATGTTACATCTTCCTCTCTAGACTTCTGCCTCAAGAACCAGCAGCAAGATTAAGAGGAGGAAAGACAAAACAGAGGCCATTCCTACACATATCCTACTCTATCTGCCATGCGTTTGCTGGTGTCACAACAATTGAATACAATTCAGAGTTACTTATTATTTCAGCATATCTTGGGCTGTACTGCATTTCTTTTCAAGAGGGACCTTTGAGCAGATCAAATCTTGAAGACAAATTTGCTTGGTAGAGAGTCCTCCATTTTTCACATTTATTTCTTTTTGTGGAGGTAGAGTCTTGCATTCATTTAGTGTACATGTGGAGGTCAGAGGATGTGGTGATTTGAATGAAGTGTTCTCTGTCACCTTGGGCATTTGAACGCTTGGCCCCTAGTTGGTGGCATCAACTGGGGAAGCTTAGGGGGTGCAGCTATGCTGGAAGAAGTATACTGCTGAGGGTGGGCTTTGAGGTTTCAAAACCCACTTGTCATTTCCAGCTTGCTCTGCTTCCTGCTTGCAGTGTAAGATACAACCCTCAGCTTGCTGCTCCAGCTGTGACTGCTGCCTGCTGCCACATTTCCCAACTCTGATGGTATTGGTCATCCCTCTGGAACCATAAGTCTCAATAAACCCTTCCTTCTCTAACTGTAGGAGGAGGGACATCCCGGCCTTCCAGAACCGAAATAATCACACAGAAACTATATTAATTTAAACACTGCTTGGCCCACTAGCTCTAGCTTCTTATTGGCTCACTCTTATATTAATTTAACCCATTTCTACTAATCTGTATATCACCACGTGGCAGTGGCTTACCACCAAAGATTCAGCATACCTGTCTCTGGCGGCTCCATGGTGTCTCTCTGCCTCTGCCCTTTTTTCTCCCAGCATTTAGTTCATTCCTCCTCACCTACCTAACTTTTGCCCTATCAACAGGCCAAGGCAGTTTCTTTATTAATCAATGAAAGCAATACATACACAGAAGAACTTTCCACACCATATAACTGCCTTGGTTGTGTTTTAGTACAATAGAAACCCTAACTAAGACAGGGGACAACAGGTAGGAGCTGGTTGTTCCTTTCTGTCCTTGTTTATGGGGACCTCACTTAAGTTATCAGACTTGGTAGCAAGCCCCCTTATTCCCTGAGTTGGTCTTCAGTAGAGATTTCTCCATTAGTTCAAAAGGTTTTCTTTTCTACCTTGCACCAAAATCAGAAGGCTCAACCCTGACCTCAGAGGGATCAGCTCAAATATCACCTCTTCCCTCCTGATATTTAATCTTGATCAACATGTCATCAGCTTGATTAGATTGAGGGATACCCAGGAGTTTAGCAAGCACACCTCCTGGGGGTGTCTGTGAATGCTTCCAGAAGTGAGTAGATCCTGGAGCTCTGTACCAATGAAAGTTTTAATTTGTTAATGGATTTAAAGTTTCAGTAGGACTATTTGGAGGTTGTAGGGCTGCAACATACAGGACTGCTTGGAGGACTTGGGTCACTGGGGGGATGTCCTATAGGGCTATATCTTTTCCTGACTCCTTTCTATTTTTGCTTCACTTTGCTTCTTGTTTACCATGATGCAAGCTGCCCTGCAGTGCACTGCTTGCCACAAAGGACAGTAACTCCATAACTGTAGGAAAAATCAATTTTTCCACTTTTTGTTTCTGTTGGGTATTTGGTCATACTGACAAACTGATATATGTCACTATTCTGTGTAGGCGAACTTTTCTTTTTGAATCACCAGCTCACGAAAAAAAAAATGGCACAGAGACTTATTAATTGTGACAGCTCTACCTTAATTTCGGCTTGTTCCTAACTAATTCTTCCAACTTAAATTAGCTCATTATCTGTGTTCTTTTATGTAGCTCGGTTACCTTTACTCTGTTCTCCCCACCCTGCTTCCTCTCTGTCTGTCTGGCAACTCTGCCCTTCCTCCCAGTGTCCTTTCCCTCCCTCCCTTAAAATTCCACCTATTCTCTCCTGCAGAGTTATTAGCCATTTGGCTCCTTATTAAACCAGTCACAGTGACACAGCTTCACATAGTGTAATGGAATACTCTGTAACACTTCCCCCTTTTTGCCTAAATATAAATGAAAGGGTTTAACTCTGACATAGTAAAAGTATGTACAATAAGAGCAATTTTCAGGTTAAGAATTACATTTACAATGCCCAGTCCATTTGCATTTGTCAAATTTAGAGAAAATACTCCCTTATCTATCCTATCATAGTCCAAAGTTTTATACCTAAACCATTTTTATCATAACTTCTATTACTATCCTAAAATATCCTTTTAGACATTAAAACATTGTTTTAGATAAACAACCTAATCTTTTATGTTTCTCAATCTTATAAACTTTGTATCTCTTATGTAAGTTTCTTTTCTGAATTTGGTGACAAGAAAAACTGTAAAACTGTAACTATCTTGTTTTCAATCCCCATAAAAGACCCAAGAAGGATGAAATATTACTTGAGTAAACAGAAAGTGCAGAGAAAGCAACTTCTAAAGCTATAGAAATGACATAGATAACTGTTTGCCTGAGCAGTCATCCCAAGTTTCCTTTCTGATGCTGGGGCATCCATCTTCAGTCTAAAATATCTGGCAGACATTTTTATAAAGCAGGAATTTTGAAGGACTGTTTTACTTTTCTTGGCAAAGTTTGGCAGTCACTTTCTTTTGTGTCCTGCTTGTCCAGTTTGGAGAGCATACTTCCAGCAATCAAAGCAAGGGCAGGTTCTTTGCTCAGTGGTTAGCTTTTGCCATAAAGAAAGCAAAATCTATATGGAGGTTCTTTTATTTTCATCATCATTTTTTTTGAAGTATATCAGTACTGCCAGGAATAGACACATCTTACTGTCATAAAAAGTCTTATACTATTAAAACATTTTAAATATCATATTCTGTAGGTATTTGAAGTGTTTGAAGATCACACACACATATATATAATATACATATATAATCTTTGTATGGCCTTGAAAATATACCTAACATGACTATACATTTGATGGTTACAGATGACTAACTACTAACCTGTATTTATTCATTATTCTAAATAGCTTTCAAGTACTAAAACTTTATAATACATTTTTAAATGAGTAGGTACAATATTCTAAACAAGAATAGAAACATGTATAGTATAACAAAATAACCTAAATTTGTATCAATGTACAAAAATTCATACCACTGTAAAATATTTGAGACTAGTGGTTATTTAAACGTAGACTCAACAATCCACCCTTTAATCCCATTGTTTCTATACTATACTCCCCCTTTTTCCTTCAGAAAGTGATCCCTGAATCTAAACTCCTTTGCTCAGCTTTTTCTCTGACCATGACCACCAGCAATTTACAACCAGCCCCCTAAACGATGAACATCCATAATCCACTAAACATCCAAAACCACTCACCTCACCTCTTGGGAATGTAGATGGCATGTTCTCTAGACTGCTTCCTGTTGTTTGGGAATGATGACATCTTTCAGTGACCCTGAGAAAATTAGGTTAATTGTCAAATCCAGGGAGAGCTAGCCATAATATTTGTTGTCCAGTCTCTGTGCACTGGGAAAGGGAAGACTTTTCTGTAGTCCTCACTAGACTAGTCTCTGATGCTGGACCATCTCAGCCAATGCCTTAAAGTTGTTCTGTATGAAGAACTCAGAGGAAACTGCAGCAGAAACACTCTGAGAGGCTGGATCACCTGGGCCACCTGTTTTCATTGGTGTCTGGTCAGCTTGTTCTGAAAACTCACAAACTTTCAAAGGTAACGTATATATCTGTATTAGATCTAGTATGGAATATACAGTATGCACAAGTCAGTTAAAGACTTTGTTTTGTTCTATGTAGGTAAAAGGCATTTGTCAACTTCATAAGTCTGTTTGGACTGCATATCTAATCTGTAATATAATAAGTCATGAGGACTCAGTAACCAAAAAGGTTTATCATGTCTTATCCAGTTTTAGATCTATTGTCATGCAGAGGGATCAGCATACTTGTCACTTGTCCTGTAGTCTTCCCTGGCTTCCTTCCTCACATCTGTAGTCAAGATCCTCAGGAGGTCTCCCCTGGTCAAGTCTCATCTTTATTAATTTTGAAGGAATACGGAGCTTTTTATTTCCTATGGATGAAAAAAACATAACCTCTCTCACAATACAACATGTTTCCCAACTTCCATTCTGAAGTCAAGACATCCCTAAAGAATAAAGACTGGTTTAATTCAACAGTCCTTTTCACAATCCAATGACTCTCAATAGGTGCTGTTCATTCATCAGCATTTAAAAGTCAACAAAGTAACATATAGGATACAGATCCTATGTATTTTTCATCTTTTGTGGCTTACCCTTTTACATTATTTTATCTTGTCTTTAAATACTTTATCTTATTATTTATAAAATATTTTTTCTATGACTGTCTATACCCATTTTCTCTAGTACAAGGCTGCTTGTTCATTCCCCAGCAGCTCAGACCCGAAATAATCACACAGAAATTATATTAATTGAAATACTGTTTGGCCAATAGCTTAACTGTATTTCTAGATAACTATTATATCTTTGGTTAATTCATTTTTATTAATCTGTGTATCGCCACTTGGCTGTGGCTTACTGGCAAGGTTCCATCCTGCGTCTGTCTCCTGCGGGGCTACATGGCTTCTCCTGACTCTGCCTTCTCTCTTCAAGCATTCAGTTAATTTTCCCTGCCTAGCTCTACTCTGTCCTACCACAGGCCAAGGCAGCTTCTTTATTCATTAGCCAAATAAAGGCAACACATATACAGATGGACTTCTCACACCATTTTTCTTTTTTCTTCTTTTTGCATCTAAGCACAATTTAAAATATATCTGTTTAGAGATTTTCTCTGTCTATACTGCTTTACTAAGTATCTGCAGCCACATACTTGCAGTGTTCTCTGAAGCATATGAGCAAGCCTTAAACTACTAAGTGACCATGAGGTGTTCCTTTGCTAGCACATGGCCTGGTGGCTGGCTCTGCCCTCTTCAGGTTGGTGAAAGCAAAGCCTCAAGCCTGCTGGGTGGTCTGGAACCAATATATCTGTCCCAGATCCAGAAGGCACTTCAACTTAGTCACCTGCCACTTGGTACTGTTCTGGTTGCCACTCATAAACTCCATTTAGGTGCTTAGTAGCAGGGCCTCTTAAAAGAACTATGCTTCTGTATATGGAAGCTACTCAAGAGACTGCTTTCTCAAGCTCTATGTGGAAATTTGTGGCCCCATGTTGGGTGCCATTTGTAGATGAACTTTTCTTTTTGGACTACCAGCTCACAAAACATGACACAGAGACTTATTGTTAATTATGAAAGCTTGGTCTTAGTTTAGGCTTGTTGCTAACTAGTTCTGTCTATCTGGTGCCTCTGCCTTTCTTCTTCCCAGTATTCTCTCTCTGCTCAGAATTCCTGCCTATCCTCACCTGCTTAGCTGTTGGCCATTCAGCTCTTTATTAAACCAATCACAATGATACATCTTCACACAGCATAAAGGAATATTTTTGCAACAATTCTGGGTCATTTTGGCTCAAGATTGGTAAATTGAAACTCTTCTTCCTCCATCAACTCTTTGTTAATGGTTTTGACACCAGACTTCAATGTGATTAGAATGTTGTGTCTTAATATCAGCCCAGTGCCCAGCTCCTTCCTCTGAAAGTCTTTCTTGACTTATAGTAAGCCCATTATTTGCTTCATGAGACAACACCAGATCTCTACTGCTAAATCTGATCACATTGTTTTGTGGCTCTTAAACCACAGCTCCTTAAAGATATTTTATTATCTGTACTTAATAGGGCTCCCAGCTTAGGGGCTACTTAGAAGAAAATAGACCATCTTGGTTATCTGTAATTGCTTCTCATACATGAGGCTGGTCACTTCAGTAGGAATGAAGAAAGATCACTAGGGGTAGCAGCTTGTCTTTTCTTGTCTTCTTTGTGTCAATCACCAGTCAGTGGACTTTGATTCATTTCTTGCACTCATCATGGTTGTCTTTCTCATTGAGACACAGAGAGGAAATTGTTCTCTTGCTTGTTGGAAACTCCATGAATGGGACCTCGGGGCTTCTCAGAGTGTATCAGATATATGAATTGTTACATTTGATGATATAGTATCCTTCCTTCTCTCCAAATTTTTAGTCTCAAATTATAATACTGTATCAATGAAATGTTTATATAATGTTGAGGTACATGAGAGAGATTTTGAACTTCTCAAAAAACATTAATTAAGCGTATAAGTGAATGAATGTCAAAAACTAAGATGTGTGACAAAAATAGACTTTTGTGTCTCATTGGTATAAAAAATAAATTATATCCAGTTTTGAATCTCTTCATTTTCTGTAACCCTCCTGATATATAAAAAAGTATTCTTCAAATGGAATCTGAAGCAAACTGGCTTTTATCTTATGGTCTGAGATTTTGCTGTGACCCTCTTATTAGAATTCATTCAAGAGGGCAGAAAGATCTTGGTTGCATCTGTCATGCTAGCCAAACATTCAATGCACATAAGTGGATGGGTGCCCAGTTGGCGTGTCATCTTCTCATGCTAGTGTTTCCTTCAGACTGTAGCTATATTGTTCTCTTGTCAGTGTAATTCCTGCTGTCCCTGAGATACAAGGGAAGAAAAACATGTCAATAAGCCCCAGTTTCAACGCTTAGTGTTATATCAAAGGAGGCTGTAGGAACCAGTAATGCCAAAGAGGAAGCTGCCCATAATCTGGTAAAGGCAATGATGGTGTTGAAAGGTATGCTTAACCTGAACTCTGTGATGAACAGGAGAGAACATTTCAGGGATATGGGACCACATGGTGCTTGCAGGGGGAAGAGGAGATAAATCTGTTAGTTTTCATCATTTTATATAGTTTTCCCAGCACAAAGCACTATATAGTAACATGCACACATGCTCAAAACTGGTCACATACCAAAACTTGATGGACTTGCCCTAAAATTTATTTCTTTGAAACTCAATTCAAATGCTTAGGGTTAAATTATAAATATGTACCTGCACAAGCCCAGTGTGTGACCTTCTTGGTGTCTTTGTTTGGCACCTGCATTCTCTGTATGTAACTAAAGTAGACTTGGCTATCCATCCAGAAAAATCCTGGAAGAAAAGATTTTTACAAACAGAACATAACCTATCTCCATGACTAACTCCTTGGTAAATTCAGCTACTAACTCTTGTTCGTCTCGCTGCCATACCAAATGATAAAACAAGGGCACTTACTAACCCCAGACCTTCCCAGCTGTCTGTAAGCCAGACAGAACCCAATGCTATTGCCCTCTCATAGACAATAGAGTGACCATAAACACCATCCAGTTCAGCTTTAACCTTTCCAAGGGATGAATGATTAGGGGTTAGTTTGGATGACAGCTTTATGGGTTTTTCCTCGATATAAAAGCAACCTTGAGACGGGTTAGAATTCTAAGTGTCCATGTGATGGCTCACAATGACTTTCGACTTGCTGTGATTTAGAATCACCGTGGAAACAGATCTGTGAGGAAACTTCTAGATTAAGTTAGTATTGATAGGAAGTCTCCACTTATGTGTGGTATCACCAGTCCCTAGGCTGAGGTTCAGACTGAACAAACAGGAAAAGGTAAGGTATGTGAGCACCAGAATTCACACCGTTTTGCTTCCTGACCGCAGATGGGATGTGATGGGCTGTGTCACATGCCAACCACTGCGCCTTCCCTGCCGTTATGGACCAAATCTCTTCAGATTGCAAGCTGAAACCAACTTGGGTTGCTTCTTATAGAGTATTTTTTCCGGTACCAAGGCAACTGGAAATGATAGGTAGTGATATGTTCTTTAACGTCACAACGGCAGACTCACAGCTCCTGTCCCTCAGCTATGGCTTTGTGTCCTTCAAAAGCAACCAAGTAGAGTTCTGTATCTGTTCAGCATTCCTGTAAAAATGGACTCCAAGAAATGGGGTAGATTAGAAGATTTGTCACTCAAATGGCGCATGAGTGAGCTACAAGGTACCTGGGGGTCTGGGGGCGATGCACGTAGGTCATAGTGGCTTTGTCCAGATTCATTTATTCTTATTATAAAATATTTTTATGTGTATGTGAGTGTGTATGTGTATGCGCCTATGCATGCAGGTGCCCACAGAGGCCAGAAGAGGGCACCAAATCCCCTAGAGCTGGAATTGTGAGGTACCAAGTGTGGGTGCTAGGATCTAAACTCTGGTCCAAGGCTAGACCAGCGAGTGTTCTTCACCCATGGTCCGTTCCCCAGCCACCCTTTACCCCAAATTAATTTCTAAAACATTGTAAAGGGCATCCCTGAAACTTATGCAACTTCTTCCATAGATACTGGTTGTCTTTTTTTTTTTTTTTTTTAGTAATTTTATTAAATTATAAAAAGTTTCCATTTACGCCCCTCCTCCCAACGCCCTCCCACTCCCCCCCTCCCTCTCCTCCTCCCTCTTTGTCCCCAAGGGAAGTCAGGGTCTCCTGCCCTGTGGGAAGTCCAAGTACCTCCCCCCTCACTCCAGGTCCAGGAAGGTGAGCATCCAAAAAGACTGGATCCCAAAAATCCAGTATATGCAGAGGAAACCAGTCCCAGTGTCATTGTCAATGGCTTCTCGGAAAGACTGCAGGCCAGCCACATTCAGAAAATCCAGCCACATTCAGAGAATCTGGTTGGATCACATGCTCGTTCAGTCACGGTCCATCTGGCCTTGGTAAACTCTCATTAGATCCGACCCCTTGTATCAGTGGGTGATAGTATCCCTCGCAGTCCTTCGTCATTTTCTTCCTCCTTTGGCTCCTCGTTTGGAACTTGGGGGGCTCAGTCCGGTGCTCCAACGCGGGCCTCCATCTGTATCGTCATCCAACGCCAGGTGAGGGATCTATGGTGATAAGCAAAATATTCATCAGTATGGTCACGGGCCAAGGCCGGTTCAGGCACCCCCTCCTCTGTCCAGAGAACAATCTGGGGATCTCTCCTTGGACCTGGGATCCCATATATAATCAAGTTTCCTGTAAACTCTAATATGACTCCCTTAGTTGAAATATATTCTTCCCTGATCCCACATTCATCCTTCCTCCCTTCCCCCCATCCCGGTCACCCGAGCTTTCTCCATTCCTCCCCTACTCCCTTCTCTCTAACCCTCTCCCCTTCCAACAACCCTCCCACCACCCCCCCCATGCACCCAAGGTTACCTGGGACTCTTGACTATTTCCTACCTCCTGGCGGATAGGTAAATAATCTTCATCAGGTTCGTCTTCTTATTTAGCTTCTCTAGGATCACGAATAATAGGCTCAAAGACCTTTAATTATGGTTAGAATCCACTTATGAGTGAATACATACCGTGTTCCTCTTTTTGGGTCTGGCTTACCTCACTCAGTAAAGCGTTTTCTATGTCCATCCATTTGCATGCAAAATTCAAGATGTCATTATTTTTTACCGCTGAGTAAAACTCTAATGTGTATATGTTCCACACCTTTTTTAACCATTCTTCTATTGAGGGGCACCTAGGCTGTTTCCAGGTTCTGGCTATTACAAATAGTGCTGCTATGAACATAGTTGAACAAACGCTTTTGTAGTATGTTTGGGCATCTCTAGGGTATATTCCCAAGAGAGGAATTGCTGGGTCCTGAGGGAGGTTGACTCCCAGTTTCCTGAGAAACCGCCACACTGATTTCCAAAGTGGCTGCACAAGTTTGCATTCCCACCAACAATGGATGAGTGTTCCCCTCATTCCACACCCCCTCCAGCATAGGCTATCATTGGTGTTTTTAACTTTAGCTATTCTGACAGGTGTAAGATGGTATCTCAAAGTGGTTTTGATTTGCATTTCCCTGATCGCTAAGGAGGTTGAGCATGACCTTAAGTGTCTTCTGGCCATTCGAAGTTCATCTGTTGTGAATTCTCTGTTCAGATCAGTACCCCATTTTTTAATTGGGTTAATTAGAGTTTTAGTGCCTAGTTTCTTGAGTTCTTTGTATATTCTGGAGATCAGACCTTTGTCTGATGAGGGGTTGGTGAAGATCTTCTCCCAGTCAGAAGGCAGCCTTTTTGTCTTACTGACAGTGTCCTTTGCTTTACAGAAGCTTCTCAGTTTCAGTAGATCCCATTTATTCATTGTTTCTCTTATTGTCTGTGCTGCTGGGGTTCTACTTAGGAAGAGGGCTCCTGTGCCTATATCTTGTAGACTACTTCCCACTTTCTCTTCTATCAGGTTCAAAGTGGACGGATTAATGTTGATGTCTTTAATCCATTTGAACTTGATTTTTGTGCATGGTGATAGATATGGATCTACTTTCATTTTTTTACAGGTTGACATCCAGTTATGCCAGCACCATTTGTTAAAGATGCTTTCCTTCTTCCATTGTATACCTTTAGCTCCCTTGTCAAAAATTAGGTGCTCATAGGTTTGTGGGTTAATATCAGGGTCTTCTATTCGATTCCAAAGGTCGATTTCTCTGTTCTTATGCCAATACCAAGCTGTTTTCAATACTGTAGCTCTATAATAGAGTTTGAAGTCAGGGATGGTAATGCCTCCTGAAGTTCCTTTATTGTATAAGATTGTTTTGGCTATCCTGGGTTTTTTGTTTTGCCATATAAACTTGATTATTGTTCTCTCAAGGTCTGTGAAGAAGTTTGATGGGATTTTGATGGGGATTGCATTGAATCTATAGATTGCTTTTGGTAGAATTGCCATTTTTACTATGTTGATTCTCCCAATCCAAGAGCAGGGGAGGTCTTTCCATTTTCTGGTATCCTCCTCAATTTCTTTTTTCAAAGACTTAAAGTTTTTGTCAAATAGGTCTTTCACTTCCTTGGTTAGAGTAACCCCAAGATATTTTATGCTATTTGTGGCTATCATGAAAGGTGATGTTTCTCTGATTTCCCTCTCTGCTTCTTTATCCTTTGTGTATAGGAAGGCCACTGATTTTTTGGAGTTGATCTTGTATCCTGCCACGTTACTAAAGGTGTTTATCAGCTGTAGGAGTTCTTTGGTAGAGTTTTTGGGGTCACTTATGTAAACTATCATATCGTCAGCAAATAACGAAAGTTTGACTTCATCCTTTCCAATACGAATCCCCTTGATCTCCTTATGTTGTCTTATTGCTATTGCTAGAACTTCAAGCACTATATTGAAGAGGTATGGAGAGAGTGGACAGCCTTGTCGCGTTCCTGATTTTAGTGGAAAGGCTTTGAGTTTCTCTCCATTCAGTTTGATGTTAGCTGTCGGCTTGCTGTATATTGCTTTTATTATATTTAGGTATGATCCTTGTATCCCCAGTCTCTCCAACACCTTTATCATAAATGGGTGTTGAATTTTGTCAAATGCTTTTTCAGCATCTAGTGAGATGATCATATGGTTTTTTTCTTTCAGTTTATTTATATGATGGATTACATTGATAGATTTGCGAATGTTGAACCAGCCCTGCATCTCTGGAATGAAGCCGACTTGATCATAATGGATAATTTTTCTAATGTGCTCTTGGATACGGTTTGCCAGTATTTTATTGAGAATTTTCGTGTCAATGTTCATGAGTGAGATTGGCCTGTAATTCTCTTTCTTGGTTGTGTCTTTGTGTGGTTTTGGTATTAGAGTAACTGTAGCTTCATAAAAGGAGTTAGGCAATGACTCTTCTGTTTCTATATTGTGGAATACGTCAAGGAGTATAGGTATTAGCTCTTCCTGGAAGTTCTGGTAGAATTCTGCATTGAAACCATCTGGTCCTGGGCTTTTTTTGGTAGGGAGATTTTTGATAACAGCTTCTAATTCTTCGCGACTAACAGGTCTATTTAGATTGTTCACCTGTTCTTGGTTCAACTTTGGTATATGGTACTTATCTAAAAAAATGTCCATTTCTTTTACATTTTCCAACTTTGTGGCATATAAACTTTCGTAGTAAGATCTAATGATTCTCTGAATTTCCTCTGTGTCTGTGGTTATGTCCCCCTTTTCATTTCTGATCCTATTAATTTGCACGTTCTCTCTCTGCCGTTTGATTAGTTTGGATAGGGGTTTGTCAATCTTGTTGATTTTCTCCAAGAACCAGCATTTTGATTCATTGATTCTTTGGATTGTTTTCTCTGTTTCTATTTTGTTGATTTCAGCCCTCAGTTTGATTATTTCCAGTCTTCTACTCCTCCTGGGTGAATCAGCTTCTTTTTTTTCTAGAGCTTTCAAGTGTGCTGTTAGGTCTCCAATGTGTGCTTTCTCCGTTTTCTTTATTTGGGCACCTATTGCTATGAACTTTCCTCTTAGCACTGCTTTCATAGTGTCCCATAGGTTTGAGTATGTTGTGTCTTTGTTTTCATTAAATTCAAGGAAGTCTTTAATTTCTTTCTTAATTTCGTCCTTGACCCAGGGGTGATTTAGTAGTTGACTGTTCAACTTCCATGAGTTTGTTGACTTCCTGGGGTTAGCATTGTTGTTGAATTCTAATTTTAATCCATGGTGATCTGACAAGACACATGTGGTTACTAATATTTTTTTGTATCTGTGGAAGTTTGCTTTGTTACCGAGTATGTGGTCAATCTTCGAGAAGGTTCCATGAACTGCAGAGAAGAAGGTATATTCTTTCCTATTTGGGTGGAGTGTTCTATAGATGTAAAAATATGGAACGCTTCACGAATTTGCGTGTCATCCTTGCGCAGGGGCCATGCTAATCTTCTCCGTATCGTTCCAATTTTAGTATATGTGCTGCCGAAGCGAGCACGATACTGGTTGTCTTAAAAGGGTGAATCCACTTTTTTTTTTTTTTTTTTTTTTTTTTTTTTTTTTTTTTTTTTTTTACTGTTGTGGTTACCAGAGTATATCCGTGCATCTTTACAAATAGAAGGCCAGGGAGAGCTCATTTCTATCTGAGTACAGGTAGCATAGCACAATGGGCATCCACAGGCCAGTTGGCTGCAGCAGAGATATTACACACACACACACACACACACACACACACACGAGAGAGAGAGAGAGAGAGAGAGAGAGAGAGAGACTTCATTTCCTTCCCACTGCTAGTCCTACGAAGAATTTCACCTTCCCTCAAAGTCCAGCAGCCAGCACATGCACGACAGTGATTTATTTCAAATCTGATGTTATTAATAGCTTCTCATTTTCTTGCCATCACCCAGAATGTTAATGGGAGGGAGAGCAGAGGAGCCGGCCTGAGAGGGTCTCCTCACAGCTGCACATGCGCATGTGTTTATAGGCAAAGGTCTTAGGAGAACCTTGCAAATCCAAATGCCTTGAGCATTTAGCTCAGAAAAAGAAATGCGCTTCTGCAGGCTGGTCTAGTCCCCCTTCCCTGATGCTTTTTCTATGTCTTTTATAACTCAAATTTATCTTTCTTACAATGTCTCATCAAAATCCCTTTTTTTTCTTTCCTATTCATTTCTTTTGGGGGATTTTCCATTTCCATAAGTCAATTCCTTTAAAATGAGTGTTGTGCATTTTAAGTAGCAAATTTGCAAATGAACAGGATCTGGGAGCTTGTGGGTAAGAATATTATTTTCACAAACAGGAAATATTTGGGCGACTGGAGGACGGAGGGCCGCATTGTATTCCGCTAGGTCTTTTCAACAGAGCTCTGGTGCTTGAGTTTTCTCCATTGAAATCTTGTATTTGTTGATTGCCTTGACGCTAGCTCTGCTTGTGGGGAGAGCTCACCAAAGCCAGAAGATTAACTGTGAGGTCCTTGCTACCCGCACTTAGTCTTCTTGCTTGGGAAGCTACAGCTGGAGGGAACATGACACACAGACCAGGTGCAGTTGTAAGGGGACATGATGCTTTCTTTGGATACCTCTAGCCCAGATTTCAGACACACACAAAAAAGGGAGTTTTGATTCAGGCTGGGACCACAGCCTCTTTCCCCTGGCATTAGTGGGACCTGTGTCCATGCCAAGATCCTCCCTCCTACACGCGTGTCTCGGCTCACTGTGTGTACTCAGTGGAGCAGGCAGCAGGGCTGGGGTCTCGTACCCTTCCTACATGACTTTAGAAGGAAGTAAACAGGCTTGGTTTTGGTGGAGTTAATCTGATTCTTAGATGATTGCTCATAAGAGCTCGGTCTAACAGAGTCCCAGCACTGAGAACGAGGTCGCACGTGGCAAGGATGATGAATGATGGGCGGGGAAGAGTCAGACTGAGGTTAGAAATGGTTCATGCGCAGACAAAAAGCTTATAGCAAAAAACGATTTGCCGGCGAACCCACAGCTGACCCTTGACTGAGATGTGGGGAGTTTTGTTTTTAGGACCATTTTTTAAAATTGTGATAAAATACAGCTATTATAAAAATTTCCATCTGAGCTGCTTTAAAGTCTCCAGTTTTACAATTAAGCACATTCTCATCAATGTACCTCCCACTTCCTGAGCTCTTGCAAAGCCCAGCCCCCTTCGTCCAGCTCCAGGCAGCCATGTTTCTATGTTCTCTCTTCCCAGGACCGTTTTAAGAGTATGTGCTGTTGGGGCTTTCCTAGAAGTTGCTGGAACCTGTTAAATCAATAAAAGAAATCTCTATGCTCAAAAAAAACCCAAAGGAAGTTTGAATCACCATCCACAAGAAGAGTTGGGATGGGTCTCCTTGTGGAGACCAGGTCTGAAATGCCATCAGATGCCTGTCCTGCTCCATAACCTAGCTTCTCCCTCCATGCCAACTCATTTCCCCTCTGCAGAAAGCTTCCTCTGCAAGGTAGAAAACAGGGCTACCAACATATTAGCTTCATCTGCCTGCAAAAACCAGTGTCCAAGATCTGTGGTATAAATTCCTAGGCTTCTGAGTCACATGCCAGAGGCTCATGTCTCATAGTGAGGGTACTGTCATTGGACTGGCTTAAGATGCTCTGACCAATCTGCTGGGTCTGGGGTAGAGGCAAGTACCATTCTGCCAGCGTCCATGTAAACCATCCGGGGGGCAGGAGGGAGGGGGCGGGAAGAGCTAAATGTGCTCCCAGCAGAAAGGGCCAGTGGTGCTGAGCAGACATAATAGCCGATAGTGTCCCATCATGTTCTTCCTCTACCAGTTGTCCATGAATGTCAAAGACACTTGTGCACAGCATGGCCCCCACCCTGTTCCTGTTTCAGCCTTCTGTGGTTAACCCATGTTCTGTAGATCTTCTTCTTCTTCGTCTTCTTCTTCGTCGTCGTCTTCTTCTTCTTCTTCTTCTTCTTCTTCTTCTTCTTCTTCTTCTTCTTCTTCTTCTTCTTCTTCTCCTTCTCCTTCTCCTTCTCCTTCTCATCCTCCTCCTCCTCCTTCTTCGTTCTTCCTTTTTTTTTTCAAATTTTATTTTATTTTATTTTTTGCAAGGAAGGGTTTCTCTGTGCAGTCCTGGCTATCCTGGAACTCACTCTGTAGACCAGACTGACTTCAAACTCAGAGATCTGCTTGTTTCTGCCTCCGGAATGCTGGGATTAAAGGCGTGAGCAACCACACCCAGTCTACTTTCATATCATCATCATCATCATCGCTGTTTTCTGGCTGGAGAGATCCTCAGAGGTTAAGAGCACATGCTGCTCTTGCAGAAGCCCTAGGCTCAGTTCTCAGCACCGTCATGGTGACCCACAACCATCTGTAACTACAGTTCCAGGGGATCTGATGTCCTCTTCTGACCTCCACAGACACCAGGCATGCATGTGATATCCAGACATGTGTGCAAGCAAAGCACTCATATACATAGAGAATGTACGTGAAGCTTAGATATATCTTTTTCCTAAGGTCCTAGAGATAGAGCCAGGGTCTGCGCACTCTGGAAAAGCACCCTGCTGCTGAGTCACATCCTCGTGGCTCCCTTTCCTCCTAACAACAGGGTATAGTTAGGTAGTCATCTGCGTAGTGAATGGCACATGCTCTCCTGTTCTCTGTTAGGGTGACAAAATGTGACTCTCCTTTGTGGCATTCCTGTGCTTTACAGAAGAGTCTAAGACCAAAATCTCTTGAGGGCCCAGTGTTCTAACCTAACCATCGGCTGTAATTTGTGGCTTCTGGTCCCCTTGTCTCCCTTCTGGAATCAGCCTGGTAGCATTTTCAGACTGGAGCGGCTCTCAGATGCTGGCAAGGAGACAGAAGTCTGCCCCTTGGTCTCCTTATTAGCCTAATTCCCTTGTTTTGTGACATTTAGCCAAGCAGGCTCCATCTGCTTTTTTATATTGCCCAGATTATCCTTGCCTTTAAAGAACTGCATTGGCATTTGGGCTGAGCAGATTTACACAGGCAAATGCTTCATCTCCAAAGCGTATTAGCCGAGGAGCAAAATCCAATTGGTTCCCAGGCTTTCTTCAGCGAAGGCTGGGCAGTGTGGGGACAGTGACGCAGCCGTTTATCTGAGTCTCCAGAGAAACTCGGTGCTCACCTGCTTCTCAAGGTGAAGAACGTGAGGCCGCTTGTACTAACACCCCCGCCTCCACCCTGGCTCAGTGGGCAGCATTTTCAAGATCTTTCCCCTTGCTAGTTGTCAAAGACATTGTGAGCAGTGCTGTGGGCTCTGAAATGGGGGTGCCAGCCACAGTTTGATCAAGAGAGAAGGCTTTCATCAATACTGTGGTATTTAGGATGGTATCGGTTACCCCAGGCCTCTCTGCCTAAATAGTGTACTTGAATAACAGAATTTATGTCGAGGAGCTTTTAATCTGGACACAGGTTGGAAAATAGAGTGAAGAGAAAACCACTCACCGAGTGCCAGCCACCCGTGCATGGCGCCAAACACTGTGCTCAGGAAAGCAGAGGGTGTGCACTCCGCCCCAGGGACATACAGTTCATCCCAGGAGCCATTGTTGGGCCTGTGCCATATCTACCCAAAGTCCATTTTCCTTATACTACTGATATACACTTGACTTCCTTCTGGAAACATCTTCATTCCATTCTCAGACCGTGTCTTTTATATACTTAACTTTACCAAAGGTCACAATTAGTCACATGCCTGACAGCTAACCAATGAGACTTTTCCTTCCTTCTGATTGGTTCACAAATGTCCACATGATCCAAGGCTGACTAATGCCATTATCTTCCAGGACTTACTTAGACTTGAACTCTTAGGTCAGAGTCTTGCCTTCTCTGTTCCTTAACTGGAGAACTCAGTCCCTCCAGGCAGCCAGTCCCAAAGCAGAGAGGACTGCCGCAGGATAAGGGCTTAACTGTTTCCCAGCAACCTGGTTGTGGGAGGCAGCTGTCATGATGCATGGGTCACATATTAGCCAAGCCCTACTGCTCTACCTAGAGAGTGGCCCCTGTCACATAGCCTGTATCACACATGCCCAGCCTCCCGACCTCATATGGTCATATGTTATATGGTCATATGGCTATATGTTAATTGGCAAGGCTTTGATTCCCTAGAAAACCTTTAAAAGTGAACACCTTGCTGGGCAGTGGTGGCACACACTTTAATTCCAGCACTGGGAGGCAGAGGCAGACAGATCTCTGTGAGTTCAAGGCCAGCCTGGTCTACAAGTGTAACATGAAGGGGCCTGCTTGTTGGGGTTTCTGTCCCTCCCGGTACCCCAACAAGTCAGCAAGCCCCAAAGGAAATCACACACAGGACTCCATAAGATTATAAACTGATTGGCCCATTAGCTCAGGCTTCTTGTTAACTCTTATAGCTTATATTAACCCATTATTTTCATCTATGTTAGCCACGTGGCTGTACCTTTTCCAGCGGGGCAGGTTACATCTTGCTTCTCTATGGTCTGAGCAGGAATGCAGGAATGGGCTTCCTCCTTCTTAGCCTTGCCCCATCTCTACTTTCTGTCTGGTTGACCCACCTATACTTCCTGCCTGGCAGTCAGCGTTTTATTAAAATACATGATTGACAGAATACAGATAATTCTCCCGCACCATACAAGAGCTTGTTCCAGGACAGGCTACAAAAACTACAAAGAAACCCTGTCTCAAAAAACTAAAAAAAAATAAAAAGAAAAGAAAAGGAAAAACAAAAAGAAAGAAAAATGAACGTCTTTGGATGTGGGCTCTCCTTTAGACCCCCTGTGGTACTGTTCCTGCTGCTTATGCTAATAAACCTCTTACCTAAAGACTAGACTCATCATCCCTCCTCTCAAACACCTTTTCTTCCTTTCCCTAAAATCTACCATTGACAAGATGGTGATGCAGCGTCTGATACCTACACAATTCCCCATTTACAGCGGAGGAAGCCACGAGTGCAGAGGGTGAGCTGGGTTTCAGATCGTCCAGAATCCACGCTCTGCTAGCGAGAGTCATGCAGACCGTACGCCTCTCATTCCTGCCAGCAGGAAACTCCTTACCCTCTTCTTTGCTTCTTCTTCCAGGAGCAAGTCCCTTCCAGAACAGTGTTGAGGCCCATCAGGAGTGTCTGCCCATGTGCTGGGCAAATACCCGGGCTGAAAGGACTGACCTCTGGATAAAAACCCAGGAACCACAGAGAAGCCAACGGTCCAGTGTAGTGCCTAGAAGGGCTTGTAACCTTGTTTGTGCTCCTGACCCCTCTGAGAATTTGATAAGACGTAGAGATCCACCACTATGGCCATCTATAGCCAAGGCTCTTGGGCTTGCAAGCAATAGAAACTCAGTTTAAATTAGCTTGCCCTGAGGAGAAAACAGTTGATTCCATTAAGTGTTAAGGGAAAGGATGCAGCCAGGCCGTCCGGATGATTGGAACAGGTACAGGGCTTCTCCCCCACCCCCGCCGAGTACTAAGAAAGAATTTAGAACCGATTTTGACTTATTTTTGACTACAAATGTTGCCTCGGGGTCATAAGTATACCTCGGCAAGCATTATACCAACAAGTTACAGTCTCATTACTTTAAAACTCTTTAGTTTGAGACAGACCTCACTGAGCTGTCGAGGCTGGCTTTGAACTCACTCTGTAACCCAGAATGATTTGTAATGTTTGTGCCTCAGACTCTTTCATAGCTGGGATTACAAACCAGTGCCACTAAACCCGAAGTATTGTACTGACCTTTGTATTGTTCTCTGCCCCATCTGGGTGTGACCCATGTGAGGAACATGGCGGACAGTGGGTCATTTAACACTGAGAGGCCACTTCTACAGCCCACCCTCCAGCTTGGAGAAGACTCTGTGAGTCACCCCTGCAGCTGAGGATCGGACAGCTGAGGGGATGAACGAAAACAACTCAAGAAAGAACCAAGTGAGGACTTGGTTTCACAGCCTAGAACTCTGGAAAAACAAACTGAGGTCCGACATGAATAATTCAGAAAAACGCAGACCTCAGGATGGATTATCGCCAGCATCCAAGAGACATATTTTGACTAAGGTGACCCAGAATGCCGCCTTCAAATTTTCCTTTCTCTGGTTAAGAATTAGCAATGCAGCCCACGCTCCCACGACCTACTGAAGGGAAAATTGCTTTAGAAAATACAAAGATGTCGATTTCCTACTGGGAAATGGAGGACTTGGGGACCAAGCTCCTTCTGTTTCTAGACTTTATAAGAGGGAAATAAAACAGAAACAAAAAGTTGCATCAGACAGGCCTTGCCCAGGCCCTCTAATGATTTCTTTCTGTTGGTGTTGTTTTTGCTTTGCTTGTTTTTTGAGATGGACCCACAAGGCCTCAACTTCTTTATTCTCCTACCCCAGTCTTTTGAGGGCTGGGATGACCAGTATGAGCCATCTACATCTGATATTAATTGTGAAAAATAAGAAATCCCTCAGTTGGTTTTCCAAAGGCACTGCCTGCTTCGATTTAAGCGCTTTCAATTAGTTCTCTGCACAGATGCCAAACTAACCTGAAAACAAAACAAAACGAAAACAAACCCGAGAGCAAACTCCTAGCTGGCTATGCTTCCCCTCAACCTGCTCATGATCGAGACTATGCTCTGTGAGGAACCCGAACCATGCTTATCTCTAACTCCTCCATCTGACTTTAAGCCTTCAACGTTTCATGTCACTTTTGCTTCCTGCATCCTCGTCTGTCCTCTGAACTCACCCTAAATATCTTCTGTTGGAAGCTTGGTTCTGCATCCGCTTTCCTAGTCATCGGTCTTTTGTTCTCTGACTCATGGCCACCTTTACCCTGTTCTGCTGTGTCTGCAGAAATCTGGGGCAAACTCACTTCAGACAGGTGCATTAGGTGGAAGGCCAGAGGACATCTCCAAGGAGTGGTCTTCTGATTGCATCTGCCTCCTACACAGAAAGTTCTGCCTTTTCGTCTTTGCTGTTACTAACATCTCTGCTACTGTACCAACCCTGTGTGATTTCCCATCTCTTCTGATGTATCTCTGTATTAACTACCCACAAGTCAGCTGTCTGATAGGAATTCGTTTTTCCTGACCAGAGCACATCTGGAAACAGGACCACAAACTAAAAGCATCTTCAGGGCTGGAGCCGTTTCCCAGAGGTCTGAGCGCTTGCTGTTCTTGCAGAAGCCCTGAGTTTGGTTCTCAGCACCCTTATCAGGTGGCTCACGACTGGAGTTGGTAACTCCAGCTCCGGGAGATCTGAAGTCTTCTTACAAACGTTGTGGGTCTCTGCATGCACACACACATACAAGTAAGAAATGATCAAATATCAAAATCTTTTTAAAAGATTTAATTATTTAATTTGCCCAAAATGACATTATATATGTGCAATTGTTTCAAGAGCATCGCTCAACTTTTAAAAGGCAACACAGCCAGCATTATTTACAATTGTATGAAATAATAAACAATAGCTTCCTTCTCATTCCAATACTTTGTTTAGAGTAAATAAAGATACTGTATACCAAGCTATATACGAGCATTCCTATTTGTACTTGTTTGGGCTAATGGGAGAATACCACACACATAGCTCTGAAACTTTGTATTCATTTAACAATACCTTTTGGACAGCTTTCCTTAATTGTACATATAAATAGATTTCAGCCCCTTTTCATTGGCTACCTGGAGTCTCCTTGTATGGGTGCTAATTTATTTAACTGCTTCAGATAGATAAATATTTGTGGTGTTTTGTATAGTCTACAATTATAAGCCTATAATGCAAATTACTTTGTATATTGTAACAAGCGCAATAAACTTTGAAAGAGTTGTTATGGTGAGGGCTAAGGAGATGATTCACTTTCTAAAGTGCTTATACTGCGAGCATGAATGTCTGAGTTCCCATCTCTAGCACAAGCATAAAAGTTCAGTGCTCAGGGAACAGGCAGAGCGCAGATGCTCGCTGGTCAATGCTCGCTGGTCAGTGCTCGCTGGTCAGCCAGTGCAGCTGAAACCGTGAACTCGGGTACAGCGAGAGACACAATTTCACTAGATAGTGTGGGGAGCAACACAGGACGACAGCAAGAACTGGCCTCTGCCTACCATATGCGTGTGTGCAAGGACAAGTGCACACCACACACACACACACACACACACACACACACACACACATACACACACAGTGAGAAGTATAAGTTTTTATGAATGAGATGATCAAACTGGCTTTCAAAGAACCTGTCCTATTTTACCTTGTCACCGAGACCATCAGCTTTTGTTTACCCCTCATCTTTACAAAAGTGTTACTGGAATTTTTTGATTGCTGGTCTGGAAGGTGAAAAAGGCTGCCTCATTCCCAGCTGCTGAGCTGTACTTCTCTCCTTGTCCCCAAGGTCTTACACCTATTCCAATACACACGTGTGCCCCATCTTTATTGTCACCACTAATAGAACCTACTCTTGTTTGAGGGCTTCCCTATGACAACTCCTGAACGGAACTTTATGTGAAATTTCTCCTAATTTAACAATCTTACCAGGCATATGGCTTCCTTACTTTGCAGAGGGGGAAACAAGATTTGAGAATCCCAAGTTCAGTGATTTGTTTACAGCCTTCGAGCTGGAATTCCACAAGGATGTATCCCGTGAGGTTCTGATCTTTCCCATTACTGAATTACAGTTGGCTTGGAAGGGTAAACTTCTGCTCTTCGATATAGCTTGCTGATTCTTCATTCTCTTAAAGGTAAGATTCTTCATTCTCTTAAAGGTCTTACCCTGTTAGTCAAGGGAATGAATTATCCTATGTTAAATTAGACAAAATAGTTTAATTTATATTATGCTTTATGCGCATTGAGTGATTGTCTTTATATATGTACACTACATACATGCCAGGTACCTGAGGGTGTCAGAAGAGAGCCCGGGATATCCAGGAGTTGGAATTAGAGGTGGCTGTAAGGTGCTGTGCCGATGCTGGGAATCAAACTTGGGTCTTCGATAAAAGCAACCAATGCTCTTAACTACTGAGCCATCTCTCCAGCCCCCTAGCCCTAAATTCAAATTTCCTAATGGAATACAATATTTTCCCAAGATACTACTTATCCATAAGAGTTTGATAAGCTGTGAGATACTTTGAAAGCTGCTGCTTTCCTTCCCATGACAACATAAATACAACAATTGGTACTGGCAGGGATCAAAAAATATTCTCTGGGTGAATGATTGAAAGGGTGGATTCAGGCTGTTGAGTAGACTTCTGACGAAGGCCAATGGACTAGAAGACAGGAACATACTTAGCCCCAATGTGGCCCCAAATATCTAACCCTCTATTCCTGAGACCTGTCATTTATGAAAGTTATTTGATGTCTTTTAGTAATCAAGCTGAACTCACACAGAGCCCAAGTGACTCTTGCCGGATAGACTGTGCAGGCGAAGGGCACGTCACAGGGTGAGGGCAAGCCACAGTCTTTCAGAACTGTGTTTCTGATGAGGCACTCGTGGAGAGGTGGGAAAGCAGCGACCTCTCTGCCATGCTGATGAGGCCGGCCATTCTGGAACCCTGGGCCCCAGACAAACTGCCAAGAAACCACTGGTCATAGATTAATTGAAGCTTAAAATATGTCTTCAGCAACCTCTTCTGCCCAAGATGGAAAATGTCATAGAACTGCCACCTTTCTGGAGTCTCTTCAGAAACAATGGTCTTGGGGCTGAGGAGGTAGCTTTCTTAGGCTGCGTACACAGTATCGTCTTATGATGGGTATATAATATGAATAGAAACGACCTTGCCCCCAAAGTCCGTGTGCAGCGGGATGCTGGTAGCATCCAAAAACCTCACCCAACCTGCTGGATCCATGGCTCTCCACCTTTGTTCTTACCCTGTTTCATACAATTGATCCCACGACTTCCTTAATTTGGGCCAAATAAAGAGCAAATTCATTTCTTATTGCACCATCATTTTGATTTCATAACAGGTAGGTGGCTGGCTGCAACACTTTAGAATTTGGCCAGAGACTCAGGTGACATGAAGATGGGGTAAGTCTCCCAATATTTATAATTAGTATTTATTACATGAGAATTTATTCACATGTGCTATGTTTTTTTTGTACATCATATATATTTTTGCCAATAAAATATTTCTCTATCCCAAAAAGAAAGTGGCCCTCTGTTCACAGTTCTGACATCAGGGCTCAGCTGAGCAAAACTGCCCCCACCCAGAGTCCAAGAATTAGTTTGGGCCTCCTGAAATTCCGATTGATCAACTCCAAGCCAGGGGTTTCCAGCATCCTCCTTGGGTTTGTTAATTTGCTGGGACAGCTTCAAGGATCAGGGAGTCACTTAGGATCCCGCCAGACAAAGTACATGGAGGCAGGCAGGGTTGCTCCCTCAGCTCTCATCAAGTCTAATTGTTCAAGTGTTTACAGAACACACTCTCCAGCATCCCCCTCCTTCCAGGAGATCAAGGTGCTCCTCCAGAGGCTAGCTAGGGTCCCCACTAAACACTTCCCATTAGCATAAACGCAAGCCTGAGCACCAGGGACTCCTCCTAGAAAACAAAAGACATTGTTAATATTCAAGGAAATTCCAAGGGCTTAGGAGCTCTGTGGCTGGACAGAGGATAAAGACCAAGTATATTTATTATTCTTGATTCTCTTTGGTGCTTTCTGGCCTGCTGCTGTCTCTCCCATGACTGCACATTCGTAGACTGGGCTGCCATATTTATTTAACCTTTCCTCTGAGGTAAATACTTGAATTGTTTCCAGGTTTTGCTATTATCTTTATTTATCTATATCTTTATTCTAAACCTCTTTAGGCATCTTATTTTCAACTCCACTCTGATGACTCTGTTTTGATGAAAATGAAGAGGAGAAAAAGACGAGCCAATGTGCTTTAGGACAGTGTGAGATGTTTTGATTAGCCAGGAGCCTCCGGCACTCACGATGCTTTTAACAATCTCCCCTTTCCCTTGTTGATTCCTGTGGGTTCACCTCTGTAGTGCTTGGCAGTTGGGAATCAATTTTACAACCATATCATAAAAACTGGAGGCAGCTAAATAAATTATGCTGAACAGCTTCCTTTAACTCAGAGATTTAATGCTAGTAATAAACATACAGAATGACACACTAGCTGAATGAAAGTGAAGACTGTTGAGAGAAGATCTTCAGAAACTCAAAGGCAATGCTGACATTTAATCCAGTAGCGTAAAGCCGGTGAGATCAAAGGGACTTGGAAATTATAGTTCCATATGGCTGCTGTTACAGAAAATCTCCGGGGACTCTTAGCACGTTCATTATCAAATACTTGTAATAAAAAAATTATCACATTAAGAAAGAGAGAAACCTCTGATTGTGAGGGTAGACACGTCAGCCTGCGTCCACACCACAGCAGTGTGTCACATTGCATAGAATGTCATGTCTAGCCTTTTCTCACCTAATGATAAAGGGAGAATGTCGGTTACTGGATAAAACGCGACAGCAAACTCCATTTAGCAAAACCAATGTCCCCAGCAGTCAGAGCAGCAGGTTCTGGTGAGCGAAGCGTTGCTATGGTGGAGGGCAGTAAGCGACATGCAGCACGCGTGTCTGAGCGACAGCTGAACTCTGCCTGGAAGAGGAAGAAACAATCCCAGGCTTCAGAGGGGAGAATTCCTACCAGAAGGTCTAGAGTACGATGTCATCTCTGAACTATGACATTTCTTTCATGGGGATTCTTCCTTAGAAATGCAACTCAGGTTAACAAACAAACAAACAAACAAACAGATGTGGCCCTAGAGAAAGTAGCCTCCTCCTGTATGTTCCAGGGTCATATTCAATTAGCCCGTCCCTCTGTATCAGAAACTTACATGGTTCCTCTCTCTGTTGAGGCTAGCCATGCCTGTAGCATACCGGCCATTTGAGAGGAATAGTTTCTAAACACTAATGGGAAGATCTGCCTGCTGGTTAAGTTGTTCAGTGCCTTGCGCCTTGGTGCCTTTGCCGGAAAAGCTTCTCTCGGCTTTGTGAAATGATGTCATCTTTTTCTTTAAGCGATAGGAACTGCCTTTTTCTTGCAAAGTGAAACCAGTAGCTCTTGGTTAGCATTTGTGTGGTGGTGATGCACCTTTGAAATGTGTGTTCTCAGAGTGTGCTATAGTTTGAACCTGGAATGTTCCTGACAGGCTCTTTCTCCTACATGGCAACGCTCTCCAGTAGAATTGTGGGAGGATTGATCTGATAGTGAGGCCTCATTCGGTTATGATCCTTAGCTGAATGACCTGTTGGGAGATGGTGGAAATGTTAAGAGTTACAACCTAGCTGGACGAAGTAGGTCTTGGTGGGAGTGTGCCTTTCAATGACATAATTTGTCCATGGTCACTTCATTTTTCTCCCTCTGCTTCCTCCAAATTAACAGCTTTACCAAATGCTCCCTGCGATGATGGTTTGCTTTGACATAGTCCTTGTAGCACGAGAGGCCGGCTTGTTGGGGTTTCTGTCCCGCCCAGTACTCCACAGCCTCCACAGCCGGCAAGCCCAAAGAAAAAATCACACACAGGACTCCTTAAGGTTATAAACTGATTGGCCCATCAGGTCAGGCTTCTTGTTAACTCTTATAACTTATGTTACCCCATTATCTTTATCTACATTAGCCACATTGGCTCCGTACCTTTCTCAGCTGGGCAGGTTACATGCTGCCTCTTCAGTGATCTGCGCAGGAGTCGCTGAGGAACCTCCCTGATTCCCAGAATTCTCCTGTTCTCATTGCATCACCTCTACTTCCTGTCTGGTTTTCCCGCCTATACTGCCTGCCTGGCCAATCAGCGTTTTATTAAAATATGATTGACAGAATACAGACAATTCTCCCGCATCATTTCCCTCTTTTTTTTTTTTTAAACAAAGGAAAATACCCATAGTCCATTTGTTGGGAATGTGGGCATAGTATTTCAGGCTTCTTCCTGCTGACTGGGGGCGCTGATAATCTTATGGGGACGTAAAGAAAATTTAGAATTACCATCAAGTCCTGACTGGTGTATCCTGTGAGTCTTGATCATCTCAGGCAGCAGTCTTGAACCTGTTCTGGATGAAGAACTCAGACATCTGGGCCACCTATTCCTGTCGGAGATTTCTCATTTGGCCTTCCTTGATCATACTGGATTTTTCTTAACTGAGAATGAATCCACAGCCTCTCATTTTCTGTGGAAACAAAAGCAAAATCTCTTCTCCAAAGTAACAAACCTTTTGACTTCAGTTTTGAAGCCAAGGTATTTTCAAAATACCTATCTTGGGTTAGTTCAGTAGTATTTATAAACAACAGTCCTTTAGCAGCTGATGCTCCTTCCTCAGCATTCAAACAATTCGAAGAGAGCATAATAGCATACAGTATCAAGATTCTCTGTTTATTTTCCATCTTTATTTTAACCTCTATTTCTTTTATTTTTACTTTTACTTTTTGAGACAGGTTCTCTGTATATCTTTGTCCTGGAATAACTCTGTAGACCAGGCTGTCCTTGAACTCACAGAGATCTGCCAGTCTCTACCTCCCCAGTGCTGGGATTAAAGGTGTTTGCTACCACACCTTGAACTCACAGAGATCTGTCTGTCTCTGCCTCCCAGGCATTGGGATTAAAGGCGTGTGCTACCACACCTTGGAGTCACAGAGGTCAGTCTCTACCTCTGTCCCTTGAAGTCACAGAGGTCAATATGCCTCTGCCTCCCAGGCATTGGGATTAAAGGTGTGTACCACCACACCCTATATCTCCCTTTCTTTTTTATTTTTAATGACTTTAACCTTTTAGCCTGCATATATTTTTAACACACTGTAAACCATTTAGAGGTTTTCTTCATCTTTGACTCTCTCTTTACTGTATATCTCTCTTTTTCTGACCACATGAGTCTTTAAGGAGAGGACTAAAACTGTGGCTTTGACTGCTAGATCCAGCACATTCCTTAGCTTTCCAGCCTCGTGGCTGAGGTACCAGCCAGAGCTGTGTTCACTGCCACAACTCTATGGCATTTCAAGGTCCTTGCTAGCAAGCAAGCTGCAGCATTCTGCTCACGGACCACTCTCAGTCGGACTGCCTGCCTGAAAGTGTCAGAGTTTGCCCTGGCAGGACAACCCAGAAAGCCAGCATTTTAAAACAGCACAGATTTTTTCCTGCTATGGCTGAAAACCGAAAAGCGTGCGTTCAGCTTTTCATCAACGTTTAAGTGTTTCGTGGCAGGACCTCTTAAAAGAGCCACAAAGTTTTGCAGCTAAAGCTGAGTCAGGAAGCCTCTCTTAGATGAAAGCCTTGCTTGTCTCTAGCAAGCAGAGCAGACCCGAGAAATTGCTGCCAAGAAAACATGCTTTACTCCATTCTTTCCCAAACTTTCTCAGACTTTCTGTGGATGCAGTTATCCACGTGGGCGCCAGGTACGGAGCCAATGTGACTAATGTAGATAAAGATAATGGGGTAACATAAGTTATAAGAGTTAACAAGAAGCCTGACCTGATGGGCCAATCAGTTTATAACCTTAAGGAGTCCTGTGTGTGATTTTTTCTTTGGACTTGCCGGCTGTGGAGGCTGTGGAGTACTGGGCGGGACAGAAACCCCAACAAGCCGGCCTCTCGTGCTACAAGTCCTAAAGTGCTGGGGCCAAGGGATCATGGGTTTTATCATCTGAAACTACGAGCCAAAAAGGAAACCTTTCCTCCATGATAGATTTCTCTCGAGAAGTTGGCTCCAGGGTTGGAGCTAACTCCCTCCCAGACTTCAAATAACTTCCCCACCTTCCCTCCCTACAGCACCTCAGCCAAGGGCTGGGGAGACTGAAGGCTTTTGTAGATTGCTCTAGGCACCATGTTGTAGCAATACTGATGTTCCCCAAAACTCCAAATATGCAGTAACAAGCTCTTTTCCCTCTGTCTACTCTCAGTCTTGAAAAATCTTGGCTTTTTGTTCAAAAGGCTTTAGATTTAGTCTCAAATGTCCTTACTAGTTCCTTCAGCAAGGTTAATACTGCTATGTTTGAAAGTAGAAATGGCATAGACTAAGCTATCATGACCCTGTGGACATTATCTCATTTGATTCTTATGAAACACCTTTTACATCCCTTTTACAAGCGAGAAATGCAAGATTCTAAGTGTAATTTATCAAGATCATACAAACTACACTCAAGGAAGCCGGAGTTTGAACCCATATGGACTTCAGCTCAGTATGACTCTCACTAATTACAAGGGGAGGTAGGTTGCTGCTGTACAGACACCAGTGGGTAACTTTTATTGAGCTTCTATGTGCCAGAGTCTGTAATAAGGGCTTAATGCATCGTTTTCTTACCAAAACTCATTAAGAAAATAGTACCACTGGTTCCATTTCATACAGGAAGAATATGCTTAAAGAGCTGGAAACTCAGTTGGGGAGCAAGTCAAACAAGATCAGTCGGAAGCCCTGGGTTGTGCTCTTTACCCAGTGAAGGGGCAGGGTATGGTTTTCAGTATTTGCTAAAACTGTCTAGGACATGGCATTCTGTATCAGACCGACTCCCCAATGGATAGACGTCTGACTCCACTCATTGCTGCTTAAAGTGGTGCCATTTGGGCAGAGATGCAGAGCGCACAGGCTGTGGCTAAGGAACTCGGGCACTTGTGATATAAGTCCTAAAGACACAGCCCTAGTTCAAAACACACAGGCTGAGCACCAGGCCCTGCAGTTAATTCTTCGGAGCGCAACTCACAGCTGAAATTTCTGTCCCTCAAGGAAAAGTTCCAAGGTAGAGTTGGACAGTTCCTCCTAAAATCTGTGAAAAAGGAAAGCCAGATGATTAACGGTTGGGACAAGTAAGGGTAGTGGAGAAAAATGAACTCAAAGACCTAGAGGTGAGACCAGAAACATGGACAGGGCTGGAAGAAAGCATAGGCATTGGGCAGGGAGGGGGCTTTTCTGAATAGACTCCATTTGCCCAGGAATTAAGGCTAACAAACCTCTGTCGTGGGTAGACAAAGCATTTGGCTTAAGCTTGCTGTATATTTTTAGGGCCATCCTTTTGCCCAATGGGTCTGACAGCTCTGTCTGAAGCTGGGATTCTGCCTTCTAAGTGGTATTGTTAAACCATGCTTTGCTGACTGCCGAAGGAAAGAAGTGAATCCACTATCTCACTGACCACTTCCCACCTCCCCCATCAAGACCCTTCTCTCAGGAACAAAGTTGAGGAAGATTTCTGTAGGTTCGCTCATCAGGTGAACAGGAATTCCTCCAGAGGGGATGCTTTGGTGGTTGTGAACTCCCTCATCGGTTCTGCCTTAGCCAGAAGAGTTTAGCCAGCAGAAGGCAGTGAAAATCAAGCAGCATCCTCAGGTTTCTTTATCTGCCCTGAGAGTTTTTTAACTCTTCCCCCAATGCTGCCTATGGCTTCCCTCCCGCCTCCCCCACGAAAGGGGTGTGTGAGCTGCAGCCATCTGGCCCTTTGAGTCTCACACATCATGTGACTCCCTCGTATTTGCATGTTAATAATTTATATTTGTTTTCTCTTGCTAACTTGCCTATTGCCAACACGATTCGGACTACCTTATTGAGTTTTCAGAAGAGAGAAATGAATGTCCCTTGGTACCACTAGACCCTCATAGTCCAATCTCAACTGGTCAGAAGACTTTGTTTTACCATTATGTTCACATTTCTCTTATTTTCAGTTTTCTTCTGTGTTCTTAAATGTCCGGTTCTCTTTGCTTCCTCTCTTATTGTGCATCCTTGACTCCAAATGTGCAATGTCCATGTCTCAGTCAGTGCCTTCCCCTGCGCTCCAGGCCCCTTCTTGCTCTGGCTTCCCGAGAACTTAGCATAATCCATAAGCTTTTCTTGCCTCTTCCTCATAAGGGCTGAAATGCACTCACATTTCGCCCATCAGAAAAATCAACTTTCAGCCTCTCCTTTCTCATCTTGAGCTTCGCTGTTAAGCTGTTGGAGTTTTAAAATAGTTTCTCCATTCTTCCACTTCCCTTTATATGCAGAGCAGAAAAGACTTCTATCGTGAGATTAGATATTGAAAGGCTCGGGATTCAGCTAGGTGGGAACCCTATAAAGAAGTGCCTGCCATTCTTGTTATTTTGAGTTTTCTGGCATATGAGCCAGTGAACGCTGCTCCGGTGGTGTCGCCTGCATTCCCTCCTCTGTTTTCCCACCTCCTACTCTCTTCTCAGCCCACTGCTATCTGCCTTCTTCCTTTGAGGCTCTGCCTATGACCTCCATGTTGTTGGATGTAACGATGCCTTTCAGTTGGCAACCCACTGGTTTCCTTGGCTTCTCAATCCTGGTGTGTTCTTTACTTGTCTAGCTGGCCCTTTTGGCTTCCTTTCCAGAAATACGATGGTGAATCTCTGTTGTCCACTGGATTGTTATTGAGGAGCCCTTGGGGGACTAAGGCACACACACTGATGGGCATTTTGTGGGTTTTTTTTTCAGAGAGGATTAATTAAGGAGAAAGACCCTCCCTGAGTAGGTGGTAGCCTCATCTCAACCTGGATGATGCCTTGTAGGAAGCTGGAGAGGCCCTGTTAGTGTTGTACATTCTCTCTGCCTGCTTCCTGCCTGCCACACCTTCCTCACCATGATGGCCAGAAACCAAGGAAGCCACGAGCCCAATAAACCTTCACACTTTTTAAATTCTTTTTGTCAAATATCTTGTCATAATGACAAGAAAACTAGTCAGCCCATTAGTACCTCTATTTGTTGGTGTCTTTCAGAGATGAGTGCGGACTCCCACTACCTTATTCTGAGCATGCCCCAAACAACCTTATGCATTTCTAAACCTTCAGTCTCTTTAATTCCAAATACCCAGCCCAGGCTTTTCTTCCAGATATTAGGCTTACATATTCAACAGCCTTTGCCATAGCTCCAAATATATATATACTTTAAATATGTCTTAAATAGAATGGGGTTAGAATTAAGTGTGAGGTTTTCTGCCCAAACCATTCCTACTTCAATCTTGATGGTCTTAAGAAATGGCACTGCCACCCACGTCATTACTCAAGTCAATAATTTATGAGTCAGGTGTTATTTGCTCCCAACCTTGAATTCAAACGGTTACCGAGTCCTTCTGATTCATTTTCTTAAAACTCTTTTCTTGTCTCATGACACCATGCTAATTGAGGCCAGTGATACATCTTGTCTGAAATAGTTCAGCAATCTCTGTATCAGCTGGAGAATAGCTCTAAGAAATGGACATCACTTCACTTTCTGTGCAACAGGATTTAATCCAGGGAATAAGCTTGCGCAGTTCTGAGAGACAGGGAGGCTAAGTAACGGCTAAGGGTCTTAATGGCACCCCAAATAAACCACAGAAGCGTTCCAGCGGCAGAGCGGATAGCCTACCAGAATGATGCTCTTAAAAGCTCAAGATCGATGCTGAAATTCTCCTTAACCCTCATCATGTTTCGAATCGCTTTAAAACTATGACGGAGACTCCTCCGCACTGCCCTGAGCATTGTGTTTGCTGTGTGCTCCGTGTGATCCCGGCTTGGGCTAAGTGGTCTTCGTGGGGTTATCTCACTTAATCCTCAGCCTAACCCTGGGAGTCAGGTACATTATGATAGCTTTGCAGATGAGTCAGCTGTGATTTCGAGACGTTAATATGCCCAGGGTCACCCACTTAGGAGACAAGGTAATCAGACTTCTGACTCCACAGCCCATTCACTCAGCATTGCGGTGTTACTGTCTCTGTCGCGACAGAGGCTTCTATCTCCAGCATCTTTTCTTCCCACAGCCTTTCCTGTTCCCTGTAGCCTCCCATTCTGACCCCCTGCTTCTCAACCTACTTTCTCTTTTCGCTAATGTTCACACTGATTGGTTGTTGTTTTTTCTCCCCTTAGTTTTCTTTTTGTGCATGGGTGTTTTGCTTGCACATATATGGGTGCACCATGGGCATGCTTGGTGCCCAAGGAGTCCAGAAGACAGTGTCAGATCTCGTGAAACTGGAGTTACAAATGGTTGTGAGCTGCCACGAGGGTGCTGGGAATCAAAGCTGGGTCCTCAGCAGAGCAGCGAGCCTATGAACTGCTGAGCCGTCATCTCCCCCCTCCCTTTCTGCCTCTTCTTTTTTCCCCTAGCTATGTATAATTATCCCCCGGGGAAACAACATGCTATTTCTTTTCTGGGAAAGCTTCCTCTTAGGCAGGCCATCTTCTGACCATCCCACTGGTCTGAGTCGCCTCTGCTGCATTTCATACATGCTGGATACCTACTACGGTATCTAAATATTTAGTAACGGTGGCCACACAAAACTGTGTGGAGGTGGATGGCTACTCAGTCATGGCAAACACCTGCCACAAACGACAGTAAAGTAGGAAGGGTAATGAAGTCTGCAGTTGTCGGCTCTTTTGACCCTTGGCTTGTGGTTAGCAGAAGCAGCGTGGTGACAGCAACAGGCAGGGAAACTGTTCTGTTCACACAGGGTTGGGAACAGAGACAGGAAGGGACCAGAGCCAGGACTGTGTTCCCCCTGTTCTGCTGACCTCTTAAACTTTGTGCCTCCTCCTCCCATAATGCCCCTGTTAGGACTGAGAGGGCCAGAGAGTCAGACCAGAGTCATAATAGCTTTCTAATAGTCCCTTCCAGGGACCAGGCCTTATTTTTGGTTTACTGGAGCTGTCTGGAGTTGAGCAAGCAGTTCTCGGAAAACCCCCTAATCTTGCTTAAAAGGAGCCTGCAAGCTTCTGTGAGTTGCCCTTTTGCCGGTCCTGCATGCAGGTATTTTTGTTCTCAAAATAAATGTTCTTGTTTATTGCATACATGGTTGGTGGTCTTTTGTGGGACTTCTAGTGGACCCTAACAAGGAAGGTCCTATTCATCACACTTTGGGGAACAAGCCTGTGGAGAGGAGTTCACAACTGAACCGTAACGTTATACTCCTGTCCCCCAAAAGCTCACTGGTCAGCTCATAATGAAAAAAGCATTCATTCCATTTCTAAAAGCTACTGAAATCTTTTGCTGTTTGTTATTCTGAGATGGGGCCTCCACATGCAGCCCTGAGTGGGCTGGAATGTGCTGTATAGACCAGGCCGGCCTGCAACTTGTGGTAATCTTCCTGTCTGCACCCTCCAAGTGTTGGGATCACAGGCTTATGCTACTGAATCTGGCTCCAAAGTCATAACAACCCCAACATTGTCTAAAAGACAGAATTCAAAGTCTCCTCTGAGACTCAAGGTAAACTCTGAGCCTCTGTAAAACAACAACAAAAATAAAAAGTTACATACTTGCAGTATGTGCTTCCCTGGGAAGTGGGAGCAAACATTCCCACTTGCAAAGGAGGAATGGGTGCATGGGAAGGGAGACTGCAGCATACCATGGGGCGGTACATACTGTAGCTTCAAGTCTGCTTCTGAGACACTCGGAGTCAAGTTATGGCTCTAGTAGACTCTGGTAGCTCCACTCATAGGGCTTTGCCATGTGCAACCCACATGGCCTCTCCTTTTGGCAGGCTCTACTTGTTGCTTGGAGTTTTCTTTGTCAGTCGTTTCTACATCCGGGGATCTTGATTGCATATTTAGCTTTTTCTTCAGAGCGTCATGGATGACCCTCATCAGTGGCTGACCCTGCCACACACTGTTGGGCTCCCCAGGCCTTCCTAGTAAAAGCACGACATCATGGCTCTTGCATAATGCATTCCTGCAGAAGCAGCACTGTGTGGATAACACCTAGGCAGGCTGTCACCTTTGGTGCTCGCTGTGTACCCTTGTACCACAGCTGCGGTAACCTCTGAGTACCGGGGCAGCAGAAGCCAAAGGAAGTCTTTCCTTGGGGCAAACTGAGTGAGCAAGGAAGCCTGGACTTCTCTCCTCAGCAAAGCCTCTCAAATGAGTTCAAGCCTTTGCCCTTGTCATGGAGGGCATCCAGCCAATTTCTGAGAGCCTCCCATGCATCTTTCACCTTCTCCTGACGCAAAGTGGTTGGCTGAATTCTAGTGATGCCAGTAGCTTTAGAGATCATGTCTTCCTGCTCCTTAAATGTTCCTTCTGCATACTCTTTGGCATTATGCTTTTCTAAGCTCCAAGCAGAATTGCCACTAAGCTCTGCCAGCATCCTGGAACTCTCCTAGCGTGCGTCTCAAAATCTGACGAAAGGTCACCAGATTTCAGTTCCACCTGGTCATGTTTAATTGTAGGGGAAAAAAAGACCTTTTCCTCTGGGATGTATCTTCTTTGTTTCTTTTTTATCCCATATTAATATTTTTATTCTAGGGAGGTTAGAGATTGCAATTTGATTTCTGCTTGTCCTCTTCTTAAGATCTACAAATTCCACTGGTGCCGAAGTCCAACACCCATCTCCTCCCACCGAAAGGGAACATTCTTCTTCAAAGAGAGAGGGCAGGGCACAGGCAGTTTCCAGAGAAGTAAAGAGTAGGGAACTCCCACCAGACAGAGGCAGAGGGCATAAGGACTAACCTGATGGCACTGCCTACTCAAAAATGAAAACCCAGATAAACAATGGCAAACGCTGAAAGTTGGGGAGCTTCCCAAGTTGTCCCCACTTCCTGTTTGGCATTCTAGGCCAAACCCTACAGGATACACACAATCAGTACAGGCCAACCGCAGACCAAATACAGCGGCATCATGGGAGAAGCCAAGGAAGGTGCTGCCGTGGCAGTCCCCAATGTTCCTCGGCTCCTGTACGGCAGCTTCTGTGTCCTGGGTACCTTCATGATCAAAGTTGGCTCTGTTGCTAAGCGCGGACAACGAGAAGCCATTTGGGTCACTGTGGGTGACTCCAGAGTTACTGCAGAGCACAGCCAGGGTTCCCAAGAAAACTGTGGCTAAAATGGCAAAACCCTGCAATGCCGGAGTGGGCTCTAGGAGGTGGAATCCAAGTCTCGCAAGGTGTCCTGGACATCAGTGCTGTCTTTGCGGTCACTGCCACTAACATCTCTGGCCAGGTTCTGCTGACTGGCCTCTTTGGAACCAGGAAGTGTGCTGTGCTGATTCTCCTTGGAACCCAGAACCACGTATCTGCTCTTCTTCAGCACCAGCTGCCGTCTTAGCTCATCCACCATCTGGGAGAGATCTCATTTCAGGGGGTATGCATCTTCTCCATCTGCATAGTACTTGGGCTCCACCTCACTAACCTCGAAGTTCCGGGTGTTGAAATAAAGGTGCAGGGCCGCCCTGTTGCTCTTCCTGACATGCAGGGAGATACTCTTAGCCCCGAAGTTCTCGATCATGGCCCATGAGGCCTGGTCCATCAGCTTCTGGGCCAGGCCGAGAAGTCGGTGGGAGCGTTTCACAGCCAGTGAGGTGACGGGTCCATGAGGAACATTATTGGGGTCCTCCTTCATCTTGGCCAGGTCATAGCCCACAATCTTGCCATCCTCATCCTTAGTAATATAGGGGAGCTGGGGCCAAGAGAGGCCATGATAGAAGTCGTACTTCATCTGGGAGTTCTTGGGCAGGCAGAGCAGATGGCATCAGGTCATCAGGTCATGGGGCCGAGCATGGCCGAGGCTCATATTGGCAGCAGATAGGCCTGTCAGGCTCCGGAGAACCAGAGAGGATGCCATGGAACCCAAGCGACACCAACACCGTTTGTTTTAAAACAGGTGAGATATCCAAACAAGACTCACGCGAGACGAGAAAGATCTCCCACTGTCTTCCATTTCTTAGCGTCTGTGAGGGGGAAAGAGTTTCATCATTCCTATTAGTGTCTACTCTTCTTGAAAACAAACTCTTGGGCTAGGCATGGTGTCACATGCCTTCAATCCTAGCACTGGGAGTTGCAGGAAGACGCCGGTAGACAAGTTCCGGAACTACTGATGGAGGCCTTTTCGGTGGTGCTGCACAGAACCTTGTCCATCTTCATGCAAGCAGGGTCCCAGTCGTGTCCGAAATGAATGACGACCACGCGGTCCTCCTCCGAAAGAATGGCCTGGTCTACCTGCCAGCCGTTGTACAGATGTGGGAACATGTATAAAATCCTGTGTGGGCCTGCGCAGCTGGAAGCCAAAGGCTTGTGAGAGCCCACGCGGCCCTGGGATGCATTCTCTGTAGTAGTCACTTTTCTCATTGGTGTAACAAAATACCCAACACAAATGACTTGAAGCTGAAGGGCTGATTTTGTGTCATGGCTTCAGAGATTTCTGTCCATAGTCCTTGCCTCTTGATTCTGGACCTGTGGTGGGACAGAAGTCACCACAGGAAGAGCTGGAGGACAGCATTCAGCTGCAGAAGGGGGGCGGGGGCTTCAGAGACAAGGCCCTAGGCCCCAACTCCTGAAGGTTTCATCACCTCCCAAAATGTTGTTCTCAGCTGGGAACCAAACACTCAATAAATAAACCTCTGTGTGACTTTTCATGTACAAACCATAATAATTCAGGTATTTCAAATTTTACCCCCCCCCCCCACACACACACACAAAACCAGGCATTCCATGAATATTTATCAAGTGAAGTTTTAGAAGTCCATTATCTGAAACAAGGGTGACAGATATAAAAACATCTCAGCACGAACTGCGGGCAGGAGGAGTGCTCATCGGCCTCCTGCATCCCCGGCCTCCTGCATCCCCGGGTGCTCATGTCTACCCCTACAGAGCACAGGAGGGACAGACACACTGGAAGCAGTGCAGCTGGGTCTGCGGGCAGAATCCTGACTCTACTCCACAGCCCCCTTAAAGCAGGGCTCAGCTTCTTAAAAACCTCAGCTCCTCAGAAACAAAACAAAACAGCCCCAAGAATTAGAACCTAATTCACAACACTGTTTTCAGGAAGGCGGAGGTTTGCATTTCATAGTCTGAGGACAAATTTCATAAACATTCCTTTCAACATTGCTGTTTGTCTTAGTTAGGGTTTCTATTGCTGTGAAGAGACACGGTGACCATGACAACTCTTCTAAAGGAAAGCGATAAATTGGGTGGCTTACAGTTTCAGAGGTTTAGTCCATGATGATCATGGCAGCGTGCAGGCAGACACGGTGCTGGAGAAGGAGCTGAGAGCCCTACATCTTGATCAGGCAACAGGAAGTGAACTGCCACACTGGGTGTAGCTTGAGCTACATGAGACCTTAAAGCTGACCTCCATAGTGGCATACTTCCTCTAACAAGGTCACTCCTCCTAATAGTACCACTTCCCACGCAGCAAACATTCAAACACATGAGTGTCTGGGAGTCATTCCTACTTAAACGATCATACTGTTCAACTCCCAAAGTCCCCTCCTGAAATCTCCCTTTTCTGTATTATAAACCCTTCTCTACAGCCTCCCAACCACAGAACTAGCTACATTCTGTGTCTTTGCCTTCCTCTCTTTGGGAGGGAAGTATGATGTGCCTGCTCCATCCTGACTCAGTCCTTGGTCATATGCACCCCTTGGGATTTTCTTGTCCTAGAAGGCAGAGAATAATAGTGAGTATATTGTTAGTTTAAGCCAGTAAAACTTTGCCTCTGATAGTCCTCTATTCCTGGTACTGTAAATTTCTATACCAAGAACAACGCTTAATGATTCGGGTCAGTTTCTTCTAGATATGGAGAGGATGTTCTCTATTCTGTTCTTTGTGCCGTGCCATGAGACTTGTGCCCTGGGAGACAGATAAAGAGCCCTGAAAGAGAGGTGTGAAATGAATGTGTAGGGAATATAGGAAGAAGCCAGGTGAAGGCGCATGCCTGCGCCCTCACACACTCTCTTGTTAGCTCCTCTTGTGGTTGGTGGAAATATTCAGTGAGGTAAACAGAGCCAGGATGGTCACAGGGCCAGTATTGAAAAGTAGCATGCTTCAATGGGCCAAGCCCTAGGGAAAGCTGTGCCCGCACGGCCATGTCAGGCACAACCCAGATGCCTTAGTTTCACTTCTGTAGCAAGCTTTTTCTTTTGGGTCACCAACCAGCTCTCAGTTTATGACACAGAGACTTATTATTAGTTATGAATGCTCTGCCTAGCTTAGGCGTGTTTCTGGCTAGCTCTTTTAACTAAAATTAACCTGCCTTTTTTTTTATCCATCGTTTGTCTTAGGGCTTTTACCTTTCTGTATGTTCTACTCTGTGTCTGCTGCCTGGCACCTGCTTGGCTGACCCCAGGCATCTCCCTTTCTTTCTCCCTCTTTCTCTCCTCTCCTCTTCTTACCCTTGTTCTTCTCCAGCCTAAATGTCTCCTCCTACTCACTCTCTCTGCCCTCCAGCCCCACCTATCCTTTCTCTGCCTCACTGTTGGCTCTTTAGCTCTTTATTAGATCAATCAGGTGCCTTCGGAAGGTAAGGTGAAGCAGCAACACATCTTTCTATAGTTAAACAAATGCACCAGAAACAAATATGCTTTACATAGTCAAAGTAATATTCTGCAGCAGAAACAAACGTAACACATCTTTACATAGTTAAATAATCCAGAACACACTTCTGTTGCTGTGAAAATATCCAGACAAAGAGCAACAATTCCAGCTTACGGTCAATCACAGCAAGGAATTCAAGATGGCAAGAACCACCAAATAGTGAGGAGCACCAGGTCCGCAAACAAGAGCAGAGAGAAATGAGCGCGTGTATGTGTGGTGTTCAGCTACCTTTCTCTACTCTTACACAGTCCAAGTCCCCCAAACCAACCAAGGGCGCTGCTCCCTCTCAAGCTGTGTCTTCCAGCATCAGTTAGGGCAATCAAAAGCACCCTCACAAACATGCCCAGAGGCTAACCTGGTAGAGACAGCCCCTCATTAAGACCTTCCGGTGATTTCAGGTAGTGTCAAGAGAACAGTTAAAGTTAACCTTAACAGCCAGCGGTGTAGCATTTTAGCATAAGGGTTTGCATGAGACACCATGTAGTAGCACTGCCACCTTTCTCAGATTACAGAGACTCAGAAGTTTCCATGGGATCCTGTGAGGCTGACCTAGAAAGTCTATTGTGATGATGGAGACCTGGTCAGGAAGAAAGGTCATGAAGGATGGACCTTCATTCCTGGGGGTATTGACAGGTACCAGTCCAGCTCACTCCCTCAACAGTAATGCTGGAGAACAGCCCGTGTGTGGTCCTCATGACATGACCTTCATATCAAGAGTTCGCAATAGTTTCCTGTATCCAGAAGCACGGGGAAGGAAGAGGTAGACTGGAAGTAAGTCAATGTTTGCCCGTCTCTTTGTAAAGGAGAGTCTGTAAGTGCTTCCTGTTGGAATGGGCAGGTTTACTAAGCAAAGTTAAAGTGGTTCTTGTGTTACCCTCCCCACTCTACAGTCTATACTCAGGAAAGGAGGCTGGAGATGGCTGGGGGTTTAGTAGTCCCAGAGACACTGGGGGTACTAGTGACTCAGCCGAAGTCATTGGGGTCAATCCCAGTAGCCATATTGTCTCAGCAGTGACACCGAGGAAGGCTGTGCTGGATGGAGCACACCTTCTAATTTTACCTGAATAAGGAACACAGTTATTAACGCAATGGCACACCCCTTCAGATCCCCATTGCCAACTGCTGCCACAGACGAAGGCTGTGAGGAACTGACAACCACATGGCTGTTTCCAGCCATGAACCCCCAACCTGGCACACGATGAGTGCACACAGTCAGCTGTGTGCACAGGCAGAATTTGATAGGCTAAGGACACCAGCAGGGCGACCTGAGCACTTCAGAAGGCTGACAGCTCGTGGTCCGCAAATGAGAAGCTGATCTTGAGCCAAGACGCTCTCAGCAAGAGGGGAGGGCTCAGGTGGTAGCTGTTTTCACACTATGGCATAGACCTCCATGGTTTATAGAAGGGCAGGTGATGGGAGGTGAGGGCTGAGTGCTGTTGGGTGGGGGTGAGCTGAGCCACGGAAGGGCCAAGCTGCTGGAGCCACGGTTTAAGCAAGTCGCTCCGGTGCTTAAAGTACCATGGCCTACCACACAAAGTGATTACCCTGAGACTTAAATTCTGCTGATTCAATTGCTCTTATTTAGATTTTCAAATTATTCCTGACAAGATAATAAGTCTCTTTCAAAACATTAAATCGAATAAATCTCCTGGTTGGAGGTCTCTAGCTCGATTTAATTTTCCGCAGAGCGTCTAAGGATCTAATGAGAAATCAAAATGAAAGGGCTTAATTGGAATATTCCTCCAATTCCCCAACCCAGATCCCGTGCTAGGAAATGCGCATAGATGTGAGCTTGGAGCAGCATGCCCCTCCCATGTTCACAGAGTGAGTCCCACCCCTGACCTTTAGATCGCCTTGGTAAACGGCACAGTCTATAAACAGCAAAGCATTAATTATGGAGCCTGATTTTTGCTTATTTCTGTCACCAGTTTTAATAGCTCCCCGGTGTTCTTTCTATTTAAGCTGGATGCTGTGTTTTCGGTTGAGCTATGTGGATAGAGCCTATCAGAAATGGATCTTCAGGGCTGCTGTTCCGTGCTCTTTAGAGGGCCGGGCACTGAAATCACCGAGTCTCCTAGCAAAAATTCTCCTACATTCATTCCTTCTCCTCCTCATCGCAGGAGCTTTCCCCGGGGACGTCTCTTCCCGTGCATGCCTTGCTGAGCACTCAGGAGGTATCAGGCCCTTTGCTAGGTCTCTTGCTTGTGTGTTCATTGCTCCATCTCCCCACGGCATCCCAGGGAGGCAGGTGCACTGATTGTCTCAGCATGTGGGTGAGCAAGTAGCCTCAGAGAAGCCACCCACTTCGTAAAGGGAAGACAGAGAGTTGGCTCTTGATGCAGCCCCCAACCCTCACACTCATGATCTAGGATTAGGTAATGCAAATACTTATGGCGAATGAGATCCCGGGACAGTGTGATAGTCTTGAGACAGTAGAACAGATTAGCCACCAAGATGTGCGTCTGCGGGTACTAACTTATCCACTGCTGTGGGGATTTTTCAGTTTATGGTCAGGGGGAAGTACAGGTAGCATTGTTTCCTGGGTAATGGGATATAATTCCCTCTCCAAAGAAGCTGCTGTCACCCATATGGGGAGAAAGGCAGACTCGACAGAAACTGGTTTCGTGCTCCCCGTATTACGAGAGAGAAGACAGGGAGTCACATTAGCCATTCTTGGCAAAGATCCCGCCTCATTAGAGATAATAATGGTCACATTAGTGGTCCTGGGACAAATACGGAGAGCGCTTTCCTGGGGAACCAAGCCAGAACCACTGTGCCTGTCCCCGACTTGCTGACGGCTTTGCCTCCCAATGACAGATGCTCCTGTGTCTTGAGATTATCATGGTCATCTTAGATTAAAGGTAAAGGCCTGCTGGCCCTGCTTTGAAAGGTAAGGTTAAGTGTGACTCAGCTCTTGCTCCATCACTTCCTGACTTGTATCAATTGGCCCTGATGGCATTGCACACGGAAGAAGCTCTGGCCAGACTCTTCCAGATTCACCAGCGGTATGAGGAGGCGTCTGTCCTCTGCTTGGAGCACACAGGGAAGAAGTGCTGAGAGAAGGTGCAGGTTCTGGTGAGTCAGCCACTTGTTCTAAAGACAGCAAACAAAGTAATGGTGAAAAGGCAGGAAAGAAATCCAAAACCAAATGCTGGGAAGATAAAAATGAAACAAGTTTCCAATTTCCAAGAGGATTTATATATGTTTTTCTCTGGGTTCACCTTGTTATTTGGCTTCTCTAGTCTTAATGTCCTTTGTTTATGACTAGAGTCCATTAAAGAGTGAGTACATACCATATTCATCTTTTTGGGTCTGGGTTATCTCACTCAGGATAGTGTTTTCTATTTTCATCCATTTGCATGCAAAATTCAAAATGTCATTATTTTTTTACTGCTGAGTAGTACTCTAATGTGTATATGTTCCACACTTTCTTTATCCATCCTTCCATTGAGGGGCATCTAGGTTGTTTCCAGGATCTGGCGATTACAAATAATGCTGCTATGAACATAGTTGAACAAATGCTTTTGTAGTATGCTTGGGCATCTCTTGGGTATATTCCCAAGAGTGGTATTGCTGGATCCTGAGGTAGACTGATTCTCAATTTCCTGAGAAACCGCCACACTGATTTCCAAAGTGGGCAAAAGTTAGGAGTGTAGGGGTGGGGATAGGCCTGGAGGTAGGCCTGGGGGAAGGGGAGGGGGGAGAGAGAAGGCAGAAGGGAAAGACTGGAGAGCTTGGGGGAGTGGGAGGGTGGAAATGGGGGAAGGGCAGATATGGGAGCAGGGAAGAAGATATCTACATCAAGGGAGTCATTTTAAGGTTGACAAGAGACTTGGCTCTAGAGGGGAACCCAGGTGTCCATGGGGATGTCCCCAGCTAGGTCCTTGGGCAGCGGAGTAGAGGGTGCCTGGGTTGGCCTTGCCCCACTAACACACTGATGATTATCTCGAATATCACCATAGAATCTTCGTCCGGCAACGGATGGAGATAGAGACAAAGTCCCTCATCAGAGCAACAGACTGAGCTCCCAAGGTCCAGTTGAAGAGCAAAAGGAGGGAGAAGATGAGCAAGGAAGTCTGTACCGCCAGGGGTTGGTCCACTCACTGAGACAGTGTGACTGTTCTAATGGGAGCTCACCAAATCCAGCTGGACCGGGACTGAATGAGCATGCGACCAAACCAGACTCTCTGAATGTGGCTGAAATGGGGGGCTGATTGAGAAGTCATTGATAAAGAACCTTCATCTGATGATGGACGGAGATAGAGACAGAGACCCACATTGGAGCACTGGACTGAGCTCCCAAGACCCAGATGAAGAGCAGAAGGAGAGAGAACATGAGCAAGGAAGTCAGGACCGCAAGGGCTGCGCCCACCCACGGAGACGGTGGGACTGATCTAATGGGAGCTCACCAAGGCCAGCTGGAATGGAACTGAACGAGCATGTGATCAAATCGGACTCTCTGAATGTGGCTGACAGTGAGGGCTGACTGAGAAGCCATTGATAATGACACTGGACTTTGATTCCACTGCATGTACTGGCTTTTTGGGAGCCTAGTCTGTTTGGATGCACACCTTCCTAGACCTGGATGGAAGAGGGGGCCTTGGACTTTCCACAGGGCAGGGCACCCTGACTTCTCTTACAACTGGAGAGCAAGGAGGAGGAAAAGTAGGGGGAGTGGGAGGGAAATGGGAGGATGGGAGGAGGTGGAAATTTTTAATAAATAAATAAATAAAAATTAAAAAAAAATGAAGCAAGTTGTTGACCCACCTTCAGGGCCTGATGTAAGGCTCTGGTCTAAATAGGTGAGGGACTGAGGTGGGCAGAGTGAGACGCTTGTGTAATTTAGTGACCTTGGTCAAGGTGTGGTCTGGCTAACCATTGTCTCTGCTCTGGTTCTGCAAGGTGATTTGAAGAAGTCCTTATTCCTTCAGGGAACAAGCTGATGAGATGATGGTCCCTGTTCAGGTGATCCTGGAGGCTCTGCTGTCCTTACAGGTTTAGGGCAGTGACTGCAGCATCCATTGCCATCTGTAGTGGTCCAGAACCGCGCAATGTGGAAGCTGGGAGTAAGACACCCCTCGCTCTTATCTCTGTCTTTCAGCTTGAAGGTGAGGGCACGGGTTAGGCATCTCGGTTTTAGACAGATGTGTCTTGGATGATTATCATCTCCACATGCAGAACTAAGCTGGAGTCTAACCCAAGAGAAAGAAGATGCTCGGTGCAGGCTAAGCACAAGGCCTTCATCCTGTTTTAGTTACTTTGCAGGCCTGTGTGAGGGATGAGTTCTTCTCAGTGAAGGCAGTTTCTCAGGATGGTTATGGGGGGGCAACGTTGGCTTAATCAGGACAGATACTTTCCAAACTGAGGGACGTCATCAAAGGATTTCAATTTAGGAGGTGGAGACTTCCTTGCACATGGGTTTAGAGTGCCTTCTACCAGGTGTCTGGTGCTATAGTGGGGGCACATGCCCTTGATCTGGGCAGCACTTCCCTCCCTACCCCCAGATCTGCTCCTTGACTTTTCTCCTCCCCCAGAGTGGAACACTTGAGATGTGAGCAAAAGAAAGTCTCCTTTGAAAAGTTTTGTTTGGCCAGCAAAGTGCCAGCCTCTTGGCACTCAGGAGACATAGGCAGGAGGACCTCTGTGAGTTCATATCATGAGGTTCAGGCCAACCAGAGCTACAAAGTGAGACCCTATCTCCAAAAACCAAAAAAAAAAAAAAAAAAGAAAAAAAGAAAAGAAAGAAACTTTTACTGGAGAGCCTCGAGTCTAAATTCTTCTGTGAAGAGTATAGTTCCTAGTAGTTCCTAGTTTGGAATATCTACTTCAGGAGCAATAGAAGAAGTGGAAATTCATGTCAATATCCCAGTGAACAAGTATGCTGTGTGGGAGAGCCTTGGCTGTCTTGGGATCCAGATCATGGCTAGCTCAAATCCCAATGAATTATTTATCATTTACTTGCAAAAGATGTGTCAGCTTGTACCCCAAACTAAACATACTTCGTTTATCAACTCATGACTCCAATGATGAGGGAGAGGCATCAGAAAGAGACAAGCTAGAAGATGCTAATGCAGAAACCTTGACTGTAGAAGTGAGTTACTTGAGGTTCCTTACATGGTTAAGTGTGGACTTCTAACGCCATGACTTTTCTTGGTTTATTTTGTTTTGTTGAGCTAAGTTTTCACCGTGGAGCCCAGACTGACACCGAGTTTATGATCGTCTTGCCTTAGCCTACGAAGTGCCAGGATTATAGGCATGTACCGCCATGCCTTTCAGCATCTGATTTTAAAAGCATACCAGATTTGGTAAGGTGTGTAGGAAGCACAGCTTAGAAGAAGCACTGGAGAAACCAGAACTGTCAATCACAGCAGTCTATTTTCTTCAGCAGGGGGAAATGAATGGCGTTTAGTCACCTGGAATGCCAGAGTGAAAAGTGATCAATCAATCTGGCGATTCCTTGCTATTCCATAGGAGTCAGCCTCCACCTGCACTCCCCCAATGCCCTGAGCATTGTTCAGACCCAATGCAGTCAACAGAGCGCATCCTCATGAAAGGGGCCCCATGTACTTTGCGTCCTCCACCAATAGAATCTGTCCTTATGCGTATCATGAATCCTTCCTCTAGCCCTAGCCCTGCGCTCTGTTTATTAGCCAATAGAACTCATTATTACTGCAGAGGTTGTAAGCTCTACTATGTTTAAATGCGTAAGAAAAAATAAACTCCAAGGCCAGTCCCTGGAAGGCTGTGGCCCAGTGTCTGCAAAGACGCAGTGTCCGAGTTTCATTCTTCATCTCCTCTCACAGACTGTCCTGGGCAGGGAGGGTCCCTGACGAGTGTGCAGGACACTTTACTGTCTCCAGGCTTTAAGGATTGTTGGATGAGCCTATCTGTCTTATACAGAACTACAGGTATGAGCAGAATCTGTCCATGGTAGTTTGAATGTAATTGGCTCCCCATAAGTTCATAGAGAGTGGCACTATTAGGAGGTGTGGCTTTGCTGGAGAAGATATGGCCTTTTTGGAGGAAGTGTATCCCTTTGGAGGGCTCAAGCCCAGTGTCTCAGTTCACTTTCTGTTGCCTGCAGGATCAAGATATAGAAATCTCAGCTCCTTCTCCAGCACCATGTCTGCCTGTACGCCGCCATGTTGTACCGTGGTGATAATGGACTAAACCTCTGAAACTGTAAGTCAACAAATTTAATGTTTTCCTTTATCAGAGATGCCATGGTCATGTTTTCTCTTCACAGCACTAGAAACCCTAATTAAGACAGAGTCCAACTGCCAGTCTTCCGGGCATTTCTCCTATGGAGAATATATGTTTATTTCTCAATAATGCTCAGTTAAACTTTGGGTAGAAATGAACTCTATCGAATCTCCTCTGCAGGAGCAGACGGACAGTTATCTGGTAGCGACAGCTGAAGTTCATGTCTAAGTTTTCTTGGAAGCTGAGAGTTTTCTTGGAACCACAGGGCTGCTTGTAACAGGGCCCGAGCTTTGAGGATTATCGGGAAATGGAAGTTCGAATCCTTCAGTTATTGTTCTGAGTGGACAGAGCCAACACAGCTGTGTGATGGACAAGTTCCCTCTCCTGCTTGGGCCGGACCACCCTGAGAGGGCTGGAATAGGTCAGTGGTTCTAAACCTCTTCACCTTGGAGGGCCGAGGCTTGTACCTCATGCTCCTTACCTCAGACAAACCAGTGATCAGTATTTCCTTGGATGGAGCAGGGACGGCGCTATTAAAGCGCTTTGGGAAAGTCTGAAGTACAGCCAGGCCTGGACACTGGTTGCAGTGGTCACTAGCAACCCAGCTCCTCTCTTTCCTCGGCCAACCACAGCCATGCTTCTACAGAGACACTCCTTGTCGGAGGGCGACCTCACTTAGTGGCTCTCCTGGATATCGATCTCTCTCTTACAGCCTTTTGGTCAGGCACTCTGTTCTCTGACTCTGCACCCGAGCCACAGAAGCACCTCAGGCCGTGCCTCCTTCCCCTTCCTGCTGGAGACAGAGGGTGCTTTGCAGAGGAGAGCCCCGTTATCTGCCTCACTGCCCCTCTCCTCTCGTGGCTCCTCTTCCTTTCTTCCCCACCACAAAGTGAAAAGGAACTGATAACACTATACACAACACCTCAAGGACTGGCTGGCAAAATATAGATAACAATACTATTAATAGTTAATTCAGCTTTGAGTAAACGTTGATTCAACATCTATGTGACTAGGGTTGAGGTAAGCTTGCTGCCTGTTTTTAAAAAAATGACTGACATTTGTAGGAAAAGGGATTTGTGACCCTCCCACATCCCTGACCATCACCATTAAATGAGCATTAAGTGTCAACCAAGGTACAGGTTAGGAGGAGTCCAGATCCAGCACCAAAGGGCTGTTCAGTTGGGCCTCTTCCAAGGGACTAAAGGAGCAGGCAGGAAAATTGGATGTCAGTGGCATCTGCCAGGACCTGAGGAGCCACCTTGCCATGTCCCCAGGGACCAACAGGCATATGGTATGCCTCCTTTCCTCCCAATTATTTGGCCAGATTTCATCCTATCCTTTCGTCCATTGACCTAAATTTCTGTGTTAGTATTTTATATTCCCTGTACCATTTGAAAAATCACGTAATTGTTAAGGATAGCCCCACCGAATACACTCACCTCTCCTGTTCAAAGTGACCTGGAAATTAGAGCCAATGCTACGGAAAAGACCATGGACAAAGATTTACTAACAAAGAATAAATTATTGAGAGTTTGGGTTGCAGTAGGGAATAAAAACATGCAACATTCTGATGTCCTGAAAATAGTTTAGCCAGCAAAATTGGGAGGTAAAAAAGGAAAGGAGATAAAACTGTTAGACAATGGAAACCTGACCCGTGAGGAGGATCAACACACAGGAAACTGAAATCAGGCTAACGGAGGAATTCATCTTCAAAGCTTTTCTAGCGTAGTCTCTTGACAGTACAGGAATGCCTTGGAAACACTGTTTGTCACCGAGAAAATATTTGCTCGAAGTTGGGGGAACCTAAGGTTTTATCAGATCCTTTTCTTCTGCTGGGTTCATCCATAATTGAAGGCACTTTTTAAAAGTACGTTTAGTTCTGTTCTCACAGGAAGATTTCTTTCGCTCAGTAGGCGCTCACAGAGGTGTCTGGAAGCGTGTCTGCTGAGTTCTGGTACGAGACTACAACATGAGATTGTACTTACTGTGTCAATATCTGTGTTTTTCTGTCTTGTTTGCATATTTGACCACAGATGTGAACTATATTTGCATGTGAAATTTTTTGGTCCAAGACGAGGGTCCACAGATGGCTTCAAGAGGAACTTGCATTGCACTTAATATTTTGAGTCACGTATGCACCTTTTTTTTCCTAGAAAGCTTGCTATGCTTTGATCAGGTTACCAGAAGTGTGTGTGGCGTCATCATGGGGCCCTGTGCCCTCTGCACTCACTTCCCTGCCCCCCGCCAGGCCTCTTCCAATCACATAGCCACTGGGGGCATCACCCTTGGGTCCTCACACAACTTTGGGAAACTGACCTTTGGGTATCTACACTGTGCATGGGAGAGGTTGGGGGAAAGAGTCAGGAGTGCGCCGCCACTGCTCAGGGTCACACGGGAAGACAGGCAGGATGTAACCCAGTTCAGCCTGAGTGCAAAGAACACACTTGGTCAGCTGCGTTATGTTGCCCAATCGGCTCTCTAAGTCTTAGTTCTAAGTTATGCACATGCATTAAAAGCATAACCCATATTGATAGTATTTTTATGCATTTCAGACACAAATGTGGAAGCACACTTTCTAATCTTGTGGTACAGTGGGTCATCTTGCAGTAACTTACGTTAAGGACCCTCCAGACTGCTCTCATCACCAAAGCATGAAAATCAGCTTCAGCATCCAAAGGCATGGATGTCCAGCATCACATACATCAGTAGAAAAGCAAAGATATCAATGAGGGACACGGGAGAGTAAAGAGATGATATGACTATGGAAAGTCTTATAAAAGAAAGCATTTCACTGGGACTTGCTCACTGTTTCAGAGGTTAGTTCGTTATCATGTCAGGGAGCAAGGTGGTACATGGACAGACATAGTGGCGGAGAGGTAACTGAAAGCTCTACACCTGGGTCTGCAGGCAGCAGGAAGAGAGAGACTCTGGGCTTGGATGGGCTTTTTGAAACCTCAAAGCCAACAGCCAGTGACACACTTCCTCCAACAAGGTCACACTTCCTAATCCTTTCTAACAGATCCACTTCCTCTTGAGCAAGTATTCGAACTTGTGAGCCTATGTGGGGCCTTCTCATTCAAACCACCATAGAAGATTCTTTAGTTCAATCTCCAAGGTATGATTTACGAATGCTTAAAGGCCGTCAGTTCAGGTAGGTGTGGGAGAACACGCCTGTCATCTCAGTATTAGGTAGGTAATAGGAGAAGAGTAAGAATTCAGGTCTAGTCTAGGCTACATAGAAAACCTTCCTCAAATAACAACAACCCCCCCTCAGTTTATCTTTTGGGGGGCTTCATTTTCTTTATCTGTGTAAGTGAGAAGATGGGACAAGTTCAAGTCTGGACTTGCTGTGGTTCTAACACCCAGAGCAAATGGGAGCAGGCAGTGCTGCTGTGCGGTCAGGAACATCGCAGAAGGAAGAGAAGTGTGACGCTCTTCCTTCCTCAAGATACCAACATAGAAGTGCTAACCCTAATTTGAAGCATTGAGAGGAAATGTGGGCAAATCTGGAAGCTCTGCCTAGATATGCCAACGATACAAACACTTCTATTTCTTTCAGAATGGTAGCGAGCTAATTTTAGGCATTGATTTTATCAACCCTCTTCCCAAATGTGTAACCTTGATGGAAGTGTGAAGTTCCCAGAACTGGAAAGAACTGGAGAAAGAAGCAGGCAGATTTCCTTAGCATTCTCCAAATGCTAATTACTCACAATGGCAAGTCCTTATCCAAATCCATTTCTTGAAGGTCATGAGGACTGTACCGGTCAAAACAATAGCATCTCAGATCCACCTGAGGCTGCTGTCAAGTGAACCCCACGCAGACTCGGATTCACACTCTTTCCCCAAGCTGAACAAGGCCAGCCCGTACAGAGGCAGCTTTAGTAGCCTGGAGAAAGGACACCGTGCAAGGCATGTGTCTGGCAGTGGGCTATGCTTCAGGTTCCCAGAGCTACGGGCTTGTCAAGAGTCCCCTGGAACATCATTTTGACTGCATGAGCCTTCTGTGGAGAGGACTCACAGAGACAGAAACGCAGTCAGTGTCTACTCAGAGAAGGGGACTTGGGAATGTCAGAGTTCTTTGGAACAAGACAGGAGGAAGTTAAAGGACATGGAAGCTGATAGCAAGGATGATACAAACAAACATCTGTAATCTGTTTCTGGCCTAGTAACAAGCTTACTTCTCATTTCATATATTCAGTCCACAAATGTGTTCTGAGCATCTACTTTTTGCCAACTACTGTTCCAGATCTTAGAGACATACCAGTGAATGAAATATATAACATTCGTTGTCCCACAATTTTCCAAAGGAAAACACAACAGTGACTGAAAAATAAGAAAATGTAGCTTCACGACATTAAACACCTATGCTCAGTGCACTGGTGAGAACAGGAGGGAAGGAGAGAGTCTAGTGGACCTTTCGTTCTAAGCTTGTAGACATCATGTGGATGTGAAGGCAGAGGGGATAAAATGTCAGCTCAGGAACGGTAGCAGTCCAGCGCCTAGGCAGTGAGGTGGGCACTGAAGAGACCTGAAGGCCTGAGGGTATAGGTCAGTGCTGAGCCCTTGTCCCACACCCGCAAAGCCGCAGCAACACAAACACGCACACACGCACGCATGCACACGCACACACACACACACACACACACACACACACACACACACACACACAGAGGAGGAGAAGGAACTACGAAGAAAGGACCACGTAGCTGGAAAGCAGGACAAGCAGGAGGAGAAAGGGAAGAACTGAACCGTGGGTGGAAGTTGCTGATTTCCAAGACCAGTTAGGAATGCAAGGCGGGGCGCAGGTGACAGAGGCTGGGAAGCAGTGGCCAAGGCTCCCTTAGGGAAGGCAGATTGCAGAGACCAGAGGAGGTTGCCTGAAAACTAAAAATATCTGAGAGAGGGCCAAGAGCCTTGTAAATGAAGGTGTGGGTTCAGGATTTCCTCCAAACTCAAGGGGGCGGAGACACTGAGGTATTTCTGCTGGAGAAAGACTTGGTCTGGTGTTTTCTAAAGAGCGCACTGGGTGTAAGTGATTGAAACTTGGTAACAGAAGGAGACGTTATCAGAGCATCTTAGCACGACAAGGAACTGAAAACGCAGAAGACTGACCCGGTAAGATCCTATCTAAACCAAGCACAAACAAGCAACACTAAGCAATGTACCAGGCTCTTTCTTTTAGGGCCACCACCCAGCTCCCACATCAGGACACAGAGAATTTTTATTAGTTATGAATGCTCGGACTTAGTTTAGGCACGTTTCACGCAATCTCTTTTAACTTAACTTGTTTCTCTTCATCTATGTTTTGTCTTAGGGCTTTTTATTTTTTTTCCTTCTATATATCTTACTTTCTTTGCTTCTTTTATCTAGCTGGTGACTGTCTTGTTTTGTTAGTCAACTAGTCTTGTTGACTGGGCGTGCCCCTCTCTTTCTCTCTCGTTCTCTCTCCTTCCTCCCTTCTCTCTCAAGCCTAGATTTCTCTTCCTACTTATGCTCTCTGCCTTCCAGTCCCGCCTAGCCTTTCTCTGCCTAGCTATTGGCCATTCGATCTTTTATTAGACCAATCAGGTGCCTTAGGCAGCAAGGTAAGACAGCATCATATCTTTATCTAATTAAACACACACCTTTACATTGTTCAACAAATGCAGCATAAACAAATGTAACACACCTTTATGCAGTGAAAGTAATATTCTACAGCATAAACAAATGTAACATATCTTTAAAATAGTTAAAGTCTAGTTAAAACAACATTCTACAGGAAAGCAATACACAGGTCACTGCCCACCAGCCACACAGCACAGGATCAGCAAAATTTTATTCACTAAAATGAATTTCTGAGGAGCTGAGTGAACACACATAGTAAAACTTAAGCTTCAGGCTCATGACAGCAACTGAAGCTTCAACTCCAGCGACTAGGCTCCTTTCCTGACAATTTATGTGCATGTAAGTTTATCCCCCAAAATAAATGCCCCTTTAAAACATAACTGGTGTGGGATTGATTCCCCATTACCCTTCAACTGCTTTTCTATACATTGTGTGCTTCGCCAACTCTAAGAGATCCAGACATCACAGGGAGGCAAAGCAGCTGGTCCAAGTTCACACAACAAGGTGAGAGTTGACTAGAATCAGGACTTCTCACATTGGCATGTTCTTTCTACCCTCGCCTTGCCTCTCAAACACCAGACATAAATCACTGTCTTGAGGTCATCCCACTTCATACCCAAACACTGTTGTCATATTTGACAATTACCTTTTACTCACCAAAGCCCTTATTTGTTACACATATGTGCGCGCGCGTGTGTGTGTGTGTGTGTGTGTGTGTGTGTGTGTGTGTGTGTATGCCAAGTGAACAGATGCGAGGTCGATCATTTAAGACCTCAGAGTCTTGATGACTGTTCAGGTAGGAGTCTAATAGAGAAATATCAGGGAGAGTTATGAAATACTATATTCCGATTTCACATGCCAAAATGACCTAAGCCTAGCAGAAGCGCATCAATATTTATTGTAGAGGATCTTTTTAGAGACCTGAGACACCTAGTGGGTTATTTCTTCAAAGGTAAATCTTGCTATTATCTGTTGAGCATTGCCGAACTACACACCCTTTGTAGGTGTGGTCTTGTTTATTGTACAGGGGAACAATTGCTTGTCCTTGATTTCTATTCGTAAGTAAGGAAAATAAGAGTCTAAAAAAAAAATGAAGTCACTTATCCTAAGTCACACTACTGTTGGGACAGAGGAGTGGCAGAAGTTGATCTAGACTCAAATCTAAATGATTTCACCGGCCCTGCATCACCACCATCAATCCCAATCTCAGTGCACCTTTGCTCTGTGTTCTGTTAAAGGCATTCTGATGTAATAAAAGGCAAATGTAATAAAACTAAAACTGAGTTTGTCATCACTTGGCTTTGACAACAACATTTCTGAGGTGACTAGGGGAGAATTCTGTTTTGATTGTGAAGAGACATGTGCTAGAGGTGTCAGATGGCACCGGGGTGCCCAGTCCTCTGCTCCCTTAGAGAACTCCATCTTCTCCCTAACTGCAGACAATCCTCATGCCTGGGAGCTGGTGGAAGAGTGTGGGAGTTGAACCAGCAGACACAGAGGCACAGCGGAGCACTAGAAACCTGCTGAAAAAAAACTAGAAAAATACTACTTCGAGAGATTTATATTCCACTTAACTCCCTTAGGACTTAAGGTAGCTAAAAAAAATCTACTTTTAAAGTAGGGGAAATAGGATTATTGGATTTTGAAATTGAGAGCCGTAAAATTTAGAATAATTTTATATAAAACTTCAAGTTCTTTTATTTCAAAGTAAAAGAATCATATAGAAAAAAAAAGAATCATATAGAGTCATGTAATTTTGAATCTCAAAAAAAAAAATAGACAAATGTCTCTCTTTGCTGAGTGCCTGGAGTCCAGCATCAATAGCAGGAGACTCGGCCGGATACCTGCTCTGAAGCTGAAGGCGGTGACCCTGGCTGCTGCCTCCTCTTCTTCTTCCTCCTCCTCCTCCTCCTCCTCCTCCTCTTCTCCTTCTTCTTCCTCCTCTTCCTTCTTCACTTGGGTTTTTCAAGACAGGGTTTCACTGTGTAGCTCTGACTGTCCTGGGTGGCCAGGCTGGCCTAGAACTCACAGAGATCCCCCTGCTTCTGTCTCCAAGTTCTGGGATTAAAGGTGTGCACCATCACCTCCCGGATGACAACACCCCTCCTCTTAACTCCCCTCCTCCTCTGCTTCTTGTAAGGGGCAGAGACTAAACCAGGCCTTTCCAGTCTCCTAGGTCTCACACCCAGTCCACCCAAGCATCCTTGTGTTTTCTCCAGTGAACAGACTATTGTCATGTCGGTATCTGCACGTCAGCTCCATACTTCATCAGGTTCTGTAAGGCATCGATTGCATTTTTACCTCCTCCTTCTGTACTAAATTTCTTTTTTTCACTGGAAAGGTAAGGTCTTTTTGCTAGGACAACTCTTTGATGTTTTTTCTTATTCTTTTTCTTTTCTGTGGTCTCAAGTATACAGTGGCTTAGTGTAATGGCTGCGTTTTGTGTTTGGATTCTGAATCTAAATGACACCGAATAGGTTACTTGTTCTTTTCTTTATCTGTAAAATAGGAATTAAATGGGCATGAAGCCCTTAACCCAGCGCCAAAAACATACAGGTATTCATTATGCGGTAGCTTTATTCCTTTGCCAGTGTATAAGACTGACTGGGAGAAAAGGCTTGGGGCCTGACACACAGCTGAGGGCCTTTGATGGATGACACTCCAATCCACGCCTCTCTGAGTTCATAGATTCCATTCCTTCCTTTTCAAGATAAGGAGCTGAGCCCCTCTTTCATCCACACCAGCGCTATAGCTCCTCTCCATCTGATTCGACGGTCTATTACCATCTCATTGAGATGCCACTTCCCCAGGGCTCTGAGGGGAGAGCTGCACAGGGAGCTGGGAGTGGGCTGGGGTAGAGGACTGCCCCATTAGCATTCAAATCATAATAGAGACCATTATCTTGGCAGCAAAATACCCCAGCAGTAGTGATGGGAGGAAATGGGAGTGGGTTGCCAAAGCAACGGAGAAACTTGAGCAGTGCTGTTTCCATGGCAACAGAGAGCCTGTAAGGGAGTGTTCTCTCTGCTCCAACACTGGTTAGCTGCTCAACAGCATCAGTGACTCATCAGGGTGGATTGCACTGCAAAGGGCAAATTAGCAAGAGGTTTCGCTTACAAGTTAGGCCGGCGTAAAGCCTGCAGCCAGCATCTAAACTCTTCAAGACGGAGCTTGGGCCTGTCTGTTAGGAATCAGGATTCTTTTGGTTGCTGGGCAGTTACTTCTTGATGCCATCAGATCTTATTTATGATTTGTAAATTCAAGAAAGCCCTGCCCGGGCAAAATGTCCGCAAGGAAATCCAACTCACTGGGTACATAAACTTCAGCAGCAGGCAAAGGCCTGAGCTGCTTCTCTTTCTTTTCTCAACTTTAATTTTATCAAAGTAATATACTCACATAATTAAAATGTCAATTAGCGCCTATAGTCAAACACACCAGGCTCCACACATCACAGTGCCTTCTTCCAGAGGCAGTCGCTTTAATGTCGTTGGTCGTATGCCCTGTCTTCACACCTGTATTTTTAAATGCTTCCACACTGAATATAATTTCTTTGCATTTACAGTTAAGTAGAGGAAGCGCTCTTGTGCCCCCTTCAAACTCAACCTCCAGACATGATGCATAAACTTTTAAATATGTCATATTTGTGAACTCCAATGCTTTTAGCATCATAGGACTTATCAATATTGGCTAGCTACCAGTGCTGACGTCTCTTGAGCAAAGGGCTAGAGGCCTTCGTATTAGACATACAGGCTCATTTTAGAATACTTTGCTTTGTTAACATGTACTTATTAATCATACACACTGATGGAATGCAGTGTGATATTTTAGTAAATAATAAAGTGAGTGCTAATCACACCTGGCTTTCTTTAGTCATCTCTCCCTTGTGCCTTCTCCATCCATACTCAATCCAACTTTCCTAGCTTTCCCATATGAAACAATGTAGGCAACCTGCCTTCTTCTGCTGGGATTATCTCTCTTGCCATAATGTCTTCCAGTTCCATCCATCTTATTGCCAATGACAGGGTTTCATTCTTCTTTATGGCCAAACATACATACATGCGCAACACACACACATACACTCACTTCATTCAGTTTATATGTATCTATTTTGTGTTTTTTTTTGTTTATCTGTTATTGGGTATCTAGGTTGTTTCAACCTTAGCTTTTAGGAGTAGCGCAGCAGCCAACATGGGCTTGTATGTTGTTTGCGGATTTCATTTGCTTTGGATACATACCCAGGAGTGGGATAGACGCGTGATTTGGTAGGTATAGTTTTAGTTTGTAGGTTACTGGTTTTATATTCCCACAGCTGTGCATGAGAGGTCCTTTTGTCCATATCACATGTCATGGCATGGAGCGTGTGGAGGTCATAGAAGAGTTAGTTCTCTCCTTTCATTCTGTGGTCGACAGATAGATCATCAGATTTGCTGGAATATCTTCGTCAAGTTTCTGAATTCCTTACCTAGTCTGAATATTAACTCTACATCAAATGAATAGTTGGCAAAAATTTTGCCACTCCCTCGGCTCTTCCACTCTGTGGATGGTTTCCTTTGTTGTGCATAGGGTTTCCGTTGGCTATAATCCCATTTATCTATTTCTCCTTTCACTTCCTTTGATCCTGGGGACATATTAAGCTTGTCATCACCTCTGTCAATATCTGAAAGTGTTCCCTGTGTTTCTGTGGTTCCGTGTTTTACACTTAGGCATTTGATGCAGTCTGAATTGGTCTTTTGCAGGGGGAGGAGGATAAAGTTTTGGTCTCTGACGCATGGTTTTCTGAGTACCACTGGTATAGCCTGTCCTTTCTGCAGGGAGTCTTTTGGCAGCTTTGTTTAAGTCCCTAGGCTATAAGATGCCGACTCCTGTGCCCTCCCTGAGACCAGTCTGGCATGGCCAGCCTGCCAGGCTGTGTCTATCTTTTTCTAGACTTGAGCTTCATCAAGCACTCTGTCATCCTGCAGGCCAGCTTTACTCAGCCCTTGGTCCCAGCCTGTTGCCACTTGCTCCCTTCCAGCAGCAGCCGGCTCCTGGGGTCGAGAGACTTCCTTGCAGGCACTTGCTCCTCTTTTCCTTCTGCTGCGCTCACCTGTACACAGGATTGGGGTCGCAGATGTCTTCTGAGACTGCGTGGAGTTGTGTGCCAGGTTTATTTTCTTGTCATTCAGGAGAGACTTAATACAAGAGGGTAGATGGCATTTCTTGCCTTCCTCAATCTAGGTATTTTTTACTGTCTTAGCTTTCACACTGGAGTGACTATGCAAAGAAGTTTTTACATAAAGTATATGTGTATTTTTATATTTAATTTTAATGGCGGCTATTTAGACTACCCATAGAATAGTTCTATTTGAAAAATATTGAATGTTTAAAATTTTTGTGTTCTGGTGCATTAAAGTCAAAGTCAAATGGTTTTACCTTTTGACTGAGCAAACCCACTTATGAGATTATCCCCAAAATAATTTAATGAAAGCACTAGTTAATACTCATATTACTCTGTTGCATATGCTTATAAAAATGGAAATTTACCTACATGTCTCACAAGACATATTCAATATGAATACAATAATCTGTGACAAAGGAGAGAAGCCAAGGGCACAGCAGGTTTGACGCAGTGCAGAAATGTCCTCTGTAATGTTTATGTCACCAATGTCCATGTGCAAAGTGGGATAGGAAAGATATGGCTATTCCTGGCAAGTCCCAGAGAAGCTAAAGGTAACCCTTAGAGGAGGCACACGGATTGGGGGAAAGGATGCCCTGCTGCCTCAGCTCATCCTTGCATGTGTGCAATAAATGTTCGCTTCTGCTGCCACTGTGATATAGTGACGTGTGAGTGTGGTGTCTAAGATTATGGAATTATGTGTGGTATCTTCCTATTTCTTTTTTAATTTCCATTTTCTTTTTCCTGTGTTGCTCTTCAATAAATAAAATCAAGATGTGGAAAGTCCCCTCCACAACAAGACAGAGACATTTCTGGTATAGTGTTGTTTGTTTGTTTGTCTGTATAGCCCTGGGTGACCTGGAACTCCCAATGTAGACTGGGGTGGCCTTGAACTCACAGAGCTCCACCTGCCTCTGCCTCCTGATACAGGGATTAAAGGTGTGAGCCACCACAACAGACCACAACAGGATGTTGATGAATGTTGAAGTCCCTCTGACTGAGAGCAACACTGTCACCTTGAAAGTCAGAAATGTGAATTCTTGGACCCATTCCAAGTCCTAAAGATCAGAAACTGTGGGGTGGGTCCAGTAATACATTTTTTTAAAACAATTTGCAGAGTATTCTGGTGCAGTAGATGGTTCTCAACCTTGGGTACACTTTAGAGTCGTTTCAACAGCCCATCTGACTATGTCAGACTGTTGAGAACAGTGAGTAGGAACTAGTTATTTTGAAAAGTCACCAGGGATGCTAAAATGTGGCCTCTTGTGAAAACTTAGGCTTTGGCGATTCTCTGCCAAGTGGCCAGGCTGAATGACAGGAGCCAGTAGCTCTTGGGGAATATTATCTTCAGGTGTGTGACTTTTGTTTATGCTACATTTATTTAACTCTGTGAAGCTATGATTATTTGCTTGTCTAAAACACTTGATGGTCTAATAAAGAGTGAATGGCCAATAGGGAGGAAGGAGCAAGGTTAAGCGGAACTGGCAGGCAGAGAGGATAAACAGAAGGATCTACAAGGGAAGGGGCAACAAGGAACAGCAAGGGAACGAGGAGGGGAGGATGTCAGGCCAGTGACCCAGCCAGCAATGGAGTAGGAGTGAAAGTAAGACATACAGAGGCAGAAAAGGAAAAAGCCCGGAGGCAAAAGGTAGTTGGGATAATTCAAGATAAGAAAAACTGGTTAGAAACGTGCCAAGCTAAGGCCGGGAATTCCTAAGTGTTAGCCTCCATGAGTGATTTATTTGGGAGCAGGGTGGTGGGCCCCCCAAAGAACAAAAGGTCAAAAGACTAAAACATCCCAAAATAATTAGCCTTTTAGGCATCTCTCTGGCTTTATTCCTCCATCCTTGATTTCACAGGGTCTTCTCATCCTTTTTCTTATGTCAGGAGAGGCAAAGAGGAACTGGTGTAGAGTCTCGGGGAGGTAGGGCAGAAGCAGAAATGGAGGATGGTGGGGTAACATAGACCGATAGGACAGGACGTCCTCCATACTCGGGAAAATTGTCCCCTTGTAAACAGAGGTCCAGGGAAACAACCTGGTCCTTTCTTAGCAACCAGACCAGGTGCAGCCCCAAAGTCGATTTAGACTCGTGTCTCCTTTCCCCTTTAACAATTGATACCCACCAGAAGCCCAAAGAACACGGTACATGGGCAAGGCTCAGCTCTTGCAGATTTTCTGGATTTCATTTTGTTGATTCGCTGACAGATTTCTATGAAGAAATGACCAAGAGATGAGCTTCCCTGCTTTATTCCATTCTCTCTCCGCTCTCTTTCTCACTGGCTCGCCTCTCTCTCAGCCAACATGACACATTTTTATAATCCTCTTCAAATATGGCTTTAGAATTCAGTGGGATAAAATAAATAAGAGGCAATAAAAGCCAATCAGTTATATTCTACATTTGCCTTTTTTTATTGAATCCTTCATCTACTCAATCAGTCAGCATTTATTCCTTTCATTTTAAGAAATTTCAGTGGAGGATCTGAAGGTGCCCTTTCAAAGCCACAGAAGAAGACAAACCGGGCTATTGTTCCTTTAAGAGACATAGTCACCGCTCTTGGTAGATAAAGGAGAAGCATCGGAGTCAGTGAAGGGCCCGCTGTGATAAATGACTGAGCTAAACACCAGCAAGGCCTGGACCGCACAAACACTCCCAGATGTCGGGCAGGGCATGGGCTCCATCCACAGCTCCTCGGGGTCCAGCTGCATCCTCGAGGTGGTGAGTGGGGCACAGTCCAGCTTCAAGAACTCCAGCCCAGGCTCTGGACTCCGCTGGGCAATTTGCCTAACCTCCCTGTGCCTTCAGGGTAAATGGGGGTAATAAGTGTACTCAATGGGCCGCAGAGAACAGCAAAAACATTAAGAAGTCACACCACCGGCACTCGGCTCATCTTAATTACTGAACACATTTCATGGCCCGGCACGTGGAAGCTACTTCTCATTGTTAAATGGTATCTTTTCCTCCCATTTAAAAGTGAGAAAACTAAGTTTGAGACAGTTTGTCATTGTTTGATCCTGGCACAAGCTACACCCTGGAGCCTGTGTGTTTTCTGCTTCTTGGCTTGCAAAATCAGACACTGAAGCATTAGGATGCACTTTGTAGCAAGCTTTCTTGGACCACTGCCAACCCCCAAATCATGACACGGAATCTTATTATTAATTATGAATGTTCGGCCTTAGCTTAGGCTTGTTTCTTAGCTAGATTTTTTTTGTTAACATAAATTAACCCATTTCTATTATGTGCTTCCCCGAGGCTCATTTACTTCATCTCCATACTGTCCATTCTGATTTCCTGCTTCCCCTGTGTCTGTTGGTTCTGTCTGGTCGCTCTCCTTTTCTCTCTGCTCACCAGCTCCACCGATCCCTCCTCTACCTAGGTACTGGCCGGTCCGCTTTTATTAGACCAATCAGGTGCCTTAGACAGGCAAGGTAAAACAACAGCACATACATAGTTGAACAAATGCAACACATCTCTACATAGCTAAAACAAATGCAACACATCTTTGCACAGTTAAACAAACATTCCGCAGCCTTATCTCAACTATTGGACATTTTGTCTGTAATATATAAATTCTTGTCACACTCAAGCTTGAATTCGACCAGCTTGGTTGTATTGACTTCTTGATTTCTAATAAGGAGAGATTCTGTAAGGAATACTGCATCCATCCTCGGCTAACACACTTCCAGACTCGTCATGGTCAAGAGTTCAAGCCTCTGTGAGTCCTCTATGCTCTGCTCTTCTTTGCCCTCCAGCCCCGGCATGTGCCATCCCTGCCTCTGCCTTTGGCTCTCTGAAACATTCCTTTTCTCTCCCGTCTCCCGCTCTGCCCCATCTTCCTGTTCTTCCTCTTTCCCATATTCCAGAATCCAACCCCAGCCCATCCCCAGTGACCCACCTCTTCTCTTCTGCTCCCCAGAGCCCACACAGCCCCCAGAGTACTTAGAACTGTGTCCAGTGACTCCCGAGTCAGTTCATCTACTGCTCAAACCAGCTTGATTGTGTAGCTTCTGCTTTTCAGGGGGAGAAACTTGGGCTCACAGAACTGAATGTGACCCTGGCTCTCTGGCCTGCACTGCAACACAGTTCACACAGGACGGGCCCCACCTTAGCAATAACAAGGCAGTCATTCAGCGATGCCGCATAAGATGGAACTAGCCGCCGCTGCAAATTTATCTTATAGCTGAAAACCCACACAAAACTGTGAGCTTCTGTGTTAGTTACCTTTGTCACCACTGTGACAGACACCTGAGAAACAGCACAAACACTTGAAGGAAAGGTTTGTCTCATCTCACAGTTTCAGGAAGCTCAGTTCCTGTCTTCTCCTAGGCACACTTGGGCAGCCCATCACGGTGGTGGCAGCACACGGCAGGCTGTCCCCTCCGTCTTAAACGGCGAGGAGCAGAAAGAGCAGATGCCTGTGTTTCGGCTCACACCTTCCCTTACTCCATGATTCTGCCCAGGCCTGTAGCCCAAGGAGATGGTGCTGCATTTGTGCAGGGTTCGTCCTCAGTCTTCTCTGGAAGCATGCTCGACATCTTCTCCCCCTCCAAAGAGGGGTACCTCACTAACTTCGTCGGTGATTCTAAATCAAGTCCCGTCGACAATGACAAGTAATTGGGGTAGCTGTCATTGTGACTACCAGGAAGACACTGGTAATGAGCATGGTCCATGGTGACCCTGGCTACAACCAGACCTCAGTGAACAGTCCCCTTCCCTCTACTTCTCCACAGGATCTGAGGTTTCCCAGGGGCTTGCTTCTCCCGGTCTTAACTGACATGACTTTTTTTTTTCTGGGTGTCCATTTATTATCTGCTGATTTTAAAACAGTGGCCTGCCTGCAATGTATGCGAACACTGTCTCAGCGACTGCAATACAATGGTGGCAGCAGCAACAACAAAGAAACACAGCTCCTGCCCTGGGGAACACACGAAGGGAAGAAAAGAGTCCCTACCTCTGATGGTGTGTGCTGTGATCAGGGAATGCTCCCTTGTCACCATGACAGTGCTGTGATCAGCTCTGAGAACACACCCTGGGGACTTGACATTCTCAGAGGGAAGGGAAGACCTCCCTTGAAAAACAATAATCGAGTAGAGATCTGAGCAAGAGTAAACACTCTAGAAAGTAAGGGAAGGGTCAGGAAAGGAACAGAAAATATCGTGAGCCACAACTTTGCTGAGGGTCCTGTCAACAGCCAGAGACAACGCCAGGTCAGATGCTGACTGTGACTGAGAGGCCAGGCTGTGAATGGCCCTGTAAACCCAGTAAGTGTTCAGAGTTTCTCCTTTGGTAGTTTTACTATGTAGCTCAGACTGGCCTTGAACTTGCATGTAGCTCAGGTTAGGCTTAAACCCACCCTCTTGTGTCAACCCTACTAAGAATACAAGGGTGTGTCGCCATGCCTGGCTCAAGGATGTGGATTCTCACCTTATAATACGTTGGAAAACTAAATGTTTTTAAATAGGGGAACCACAAGATCTACGTTTCAGAAAGTGTGTGGTGTAGGAAACAAAGTGTGACCATGAACAAACCGGATGACAGCCTTAGGCAGAAGATGATACAGGACGCTGTGCTCATGATGCAGCTCAAACAAGTGGTCCTGTGAGCTGGTCAGGAGACGGACGTAGTGACCAGTGATGCAGTGGGCAGGGAAGGTGGGAAGACGACATGCCAGAGAAGATGCCTGGTGTATTTGGAGGCTGGTGGAGTAGGAAACCTGGAGGTAGATGGCTTCTGGGGTGGGAGACCACTTCAGATTTCATAACAGGCTGGATCTGAGGGCTTTGGGACGTTCCAGGAAGATGTCAGGAGGCCAGGTAGGTATGTGGGTTTGAGATTTGGGGACAGATGTGGCTTTTCTGCCTAAGGATTGTGAGCCATCTGCTTACAGGAGGTAATTGAAGTCATGAGCACAGAGAAAATGCCCAAGTGGTGATGGGATAGACTAGGGAGCGGGACCAAGTCCTGAGGTGCTTTAGTGTTTCAGAGCCAGGAGTATACGAGAGGATGGAGATAGTGGTCAGAGCCAGGGCAAGGACAACTTACATCACGGTATTTGCTGGAGTCTTAACCCGAGCTTTGGCCCAGAGTGCTTCCAAGAGCGATAGAAATAGTCTCCTATCGAGAGTGCACTTCAGGTCCATGAATTGTCCACCCTGCATCTTTCATTTAGTGCAAGGAACCTTGGACTTGGTATTTGGGTTCAGACCAAGCTGCTGGAAAGAAAAGTGGTCATTTGTTCAACTAGCCTACTCTAGCGCTCCAGTCTGGCAGAGGAGAGAAAAAATTTGAATGTGTTGACCATCTTTGGTGTAAGGGTCAAGACAAGAAAGGAAGCAATTATCTGCTGCCGCAATCAAGCCTCTGTATCCACTAAAGGTGGTGAATTCCCAGGTGGATACAAGGTGCACCTAATGAAGAGCCCATCTGCTACAAGATGAATCAGGGTTCTGACAAGACCACTTTGTCCTTTCGAGCATGCTTTAAAGGCTTGGGAAAGGCTTCATTTTGCACCTGACATTAAAGCGCCATTAAAGGATTCTGAGTACATTCTCCAAGCCGAGCGGTTCTGAGGCTGGCAGGAGTCACGAGCGCATCCCATTAGATGGAGAGAGACATAAAGAAAAGAACAAAGTCCTGTTTAAAGAACAGAGGAGCCTGGCAATGAAAGAAGAGGAAGGTAATTCCCGAGGAATGGCAGCTTAAAAATAGCACAGAGTGTACCTGGTGTCTGGTCATGACATCTGGGTTCAGATGTGTTGTCACATGAGACTTGTAGCCCTCGTCCCCAAACTCCAGGGGCAAGCAGGCATTACCATCTTGGGGTAAGCAGGGGGTGCCTTTTAGCCATGCTTTCTTTCTAGTCCATACCTGTAGGGGGCTGCAGACCCCTGGCCCTTTGACTTTCTTTGCCTGCCTCAGACCCTTTGCCTGCTGGAGTGAACAGGGTAAACAACTTGTTTACCTGTGCCTGCAGCTGCTCTGAGCAAGAGACAGGGGAGTGGGTTCTGGTGGGCCTGCAGCTGAAAGATCCCGAGAGCTGGGGCATGGACGGAGCCCTATATAAGCTGCCCCTGAACACAGTAAAGTTGGCATTCTTGTATCAAGGATGACCTGTGTCCCTGTCTCTCTGTCTCTGTGTGTTTTTAAATCGGCAGGCCCTTACCCGATTCATGTATTGACATACACTGGCACGGGCCCTACAGGTGGAGGCCCCCAGGGGGACTGGGAACCAGGGAACCCAGAGAAATCGTCCTCAGGAGTGGTGAGGGTAGATTGAAGATGGGTATGTGTCTATATGTGTTTTTAAAAGAATGGAAGAAAAAGAGTAAGTTTTTAAAGAGACAGAGCACAGGCAGATTAAAGGAAGAAAAGATGGAATGTGTACAGATGTACCTTATTGTGTTGTCTTTTGATTTTTTTTTTTTTGACTGGAGAAAGACATTTGATTCTGGGAACTGCTAAGAAAGGTATCTTGACTTTAAAATATGGGTATAAGGATACGTTGCTTTGTAAAACAGGTATTTCTTTTGTTTCCACAGAGGATGAGATACTTCACCCAGTAAACAACAGAAGTAGTTTACAGAGAAACAATGGCAGCCAAATTCCCTAAATGATTGTTTACTGGAAGAAGTGGAGCTTGAGAGCCTGTCTGCCATTGTGGGCCTGAGGAGTGGAGGGAGCTTGGGCCCCTTTCATGATTTCCAAGTGGAAGCCTGATTCCTGGAGCCCCCATGGGTGGAGAGGCTGCAGCTGGAGCCGAGCTTTGCGAGGGCAGCCAACTGCTGTGAGTGCTCGTGGAGAGGCCCAGAATAAGGCGGCCTTCTGTGGCTGTGTGCCCAAGTGGCATGAGCAGTGAACTTTCCTGTAGGACCCAAGGAGCCCACATAGGAGTTGTGGAGGTTCCCTGAGTGTGCCTGCCCCCAGCTCCCAGTGGCAGCTGCGGGAGGGGAGGTGCGCCACCGCAACTGGTTCTGGTAGCAGACACCATTAGATTTTGCTGAAGGAGGCAGAGGCAGGAGGATCAGTTAAGGAGACTATCTGGAAGTTTGTGTCTTATTTTTGCTGAATTTTATTTCTCTTTGTGCTAAATGTTGGCCTGTTACTATGATTTATGGCCAGAGCACTTTATTCATTACGGTGATGGGGACCGTGATCACTTTACAGGAATGTTAGCAAGGATTGTCAGGAGTTTTGTTTCTAGAATCCATCCCAATGTGGTATAGTGTCTACCTTCACAGGATGGTGTCTCTGTGGACTTCATGCCTCTTTAAAGTTTTGACCCTTGGCTGTGCAGGATTCTACCCTGTTTAATAGCACAGCAAGATGGAAAACCAGAGCCAAAATAGGGCTTCTCATGTGGCTATCTGTGGCTAATTAATGATTCTGCCCTTAATTGTTCTCAAGTTTTGTGTCTTTTGAACAGCTGTTGGGCTAATGAGATGGCTGCCGCTGTGGCCCGGGTTCCAGGCTCGGTGCCTGTTTCAGTGAGTCAACTGGTGCTGAGCTGTCCCAGTCGAGACTTCAGGGTCACTGCTGTGGCATCCAAGACAACTGGAATTGCCACCAGATAGGTTGCCACTGCCTTAGAGATCCAGAATTCCCTATATAATTTTCACCAGGGCATTTTTTGGTTTGACCTATAGACCTGTGATGGAGGAGGGTTATCTGTCTATTGTGTTATTTTCATTGGTCAATAAAGAGACTGCCTTGGCCCCTTGATAGGACAGAAAATTAGGTAGGCGGAGTAAACAGAACAGAATGCTGGGAAGAGGGTTATGAGGCAGACGCCATGGAGCCAGCCACCAGGTCAGACATGCTGAATCTTTCCCGGTAAGTCACACCTCGTGGTGCTATACAGATTATTAGAAATGGGTTAATCAAGATGTAAGAGTTAGCCAGTAACTAACTCTCTAGAGATAATGGGCCAGGCAGTATTTAAATGAATACAACTTATGTGTTATTATTTCTGGGGCTAAGCTAGCCGTGCGGGAGCTGGGCAGGATGAAAAGCAGGCCTGCCTGCAGCTCCAGCTCCTCACTACAGACCTGCTTTTATAAGAACAATCAGAGCATGTGGTTGGCTGCTCCCTCTCCCTTCATCATATTTGTGCCACGCCCACGCCAGTCCAGCCACTCCCATACGGCCTAGGCTTACTGAACAGCTGGCCTTAGGAACTCCTGTAACTGGAGTGAATTGTTATTTGCCCAAGAAAGTGGGCTTCCTCTGAGAGCAGTATGAATTAGCAGGCTACAGAAAGGCCAGTGAGCCAGAGACGGGTAAGACAGAAGCCTGTCATGCGCTTCTGCAACCCAAGACAGGCCTGGTCTAATTAAACAGAAAAGGAGGAGCTGTTGGGGCTGCGGACCCCTGGCCCCTTGACTCTCTTTGCCTGCCTCAGACCCCTTTGCCTGCTGGAGTGAACTGAGCAAAACAACTTGTTTACCGGTGCCTGCAGCTGCTCTGAGAATGTACTTTGATGGCAGGAGAGTGGTTTCTGGAGGGCCTGCGACTGAAAGATCCCGAGAGTTGGGGCATGTCAGGAGCCCTATATAATCTGCCCCTGAATACAATGAAGTTGGCATTCTTGTATCAAGGATGACCCATGTCATGTACCAACCTGTAGTGGCATGGGCGCCTCACATACCTGATTTACCTGGTAACAGGCCCCAATTCTGCTTCTTGTCTCTGAATAGCTAGTAAGCTCATGACCTGTCAGGCTGGCTAATTTTATGTCAACTTGACACAAGCTAAAGTCTTCTGTGAGGCGGAAACCCTAATTTAGAACATTCCTCCATAAAATCAGGCTGTGGGCAAGTCTGTACGGTATTTTCTTAATCCGTGATTGATGTGGGAGGGCTCAGCCCATTGTGCATGATGTCATCCCTAGGCTGATGGTCCTGGATTCTATAAGAAGGGAGGTTGAGCAATACATGGAGAGCAGGTCAGTGAGCAGCATTCCTCCATGGTCTCTGCATCAGCTCCTGCCTCCAGGTTCATAACCTGTCTGAGTTTCTGTCCTGACTTCCTTTGATGATGAACAGTGATGTGGAAGCATAAGTCAAATAAACCCTTTTCTCTCCACGTTGGTTTTGATTATGGCTTTTATTACAGCAATCATAACTAAGACTCCCATCATGAAGGTGCGAGATTCCATGGTGGTCGTGGGGGAGGGGTGGGAAGGATGGGGGTGGGTCAGACCTGCTTCTCCATCAGGGAGAACAGTGTAGCGTCTGCATCAATTGCAGCTCACCATCTATATGCCACAGGCTGTATACCACACTCTACGCAGGTTGTCACGAATCCTCCCAAGAACCCAGACCAGACAGACTCTCCTCACCTTCATTTATAGGCAAGGAAACTGAGTCCGGTGAAGATCAACACTATTAAGTCACCTGATGAGTAGGTGACCTAGTCAACCATGTCTAGCCTCCAAGTCCTGGTACTCCAGAAGCATGTGTGGTCATGAATGCAGTGTGCAACCTAGTGAAGAAGAATCCCAGCGGAAGGAATGTTCCTGCTCATCCATGTCCAAATCCTTTATAGGGTATTGCCTCACCCCCTAGGTTACTTTGTGTTGGAAAGGTACTATAGGGGTCTTCCCACTGTGGAAGGACCTTCTGCCAGATCCCTAGGCAGAGGTTTGACCTCTAGACTAAGCTCAGTGAGCCATGGTTTTTCTCCTGGATTGCTGACTTCCACTGAGGGGCCAGAGCAGGCCAATTGCAGACGTTGTTTGTTATAGCAGCAGAGCCCAGTAGTCTACTGAGTGCTTCCTGGCTCGTCCAGGCCTGTTTTTAGTCCCTCTCAGCTCTGCAAAGCTCTGCTGTGTGCAATCTGTTCCTGTCACTTGCTGTTAGAGCGCTCTCCCGAAAGAGCCTAATGTGTACAAGAGCTCTCGATGTCTTTCATAAAATTGGGAAGGTGTGTTAATGACCAGTTTGAGGGTACAGGGCTATGTGGGGCCTTGGTGGGAGGGTTAGCTGTCACAAATAGAACACGGCAGCGCTGACGTCACATCAGTCCTGGAAACAGCTCTTAGCTGGCTTTGAATCTTCCACTTTCGGCCTCCCGGAACCCTCACTCAGGAGTTCTCCCTCCTGCAGCCTGCTCACAGTACCCCGAGACCTAAGTCACTCTGAGAGGGCAGGGACAGGATAGCCACAGAGTAATCCACACCCCCAGCTCAGAGGCCAGCAGTCACCGCGGCAGCCACAAGGGCTCACCATCTTGGATTTCTAGCCTTTGACAACTGGACTCCAGCCTCACTGTGACAATTGCATGAGAGACCCTGCGAGTGGCTCTCTGGGTATCCCAGGAGTGTGGGCTATAGTAACAGTGTGCTTGTGCCCAGTGCTTACATGTCTAGATCAGAAGTCAGGTAGCCATAGATAACTGGACTAGGCTGACCAGGCTAACCAGGCTCTGACCAGGCTGCCCAGAGTAAGTACTGTTGGGTAGAAGGAAGATATTCTTGCTATTTTAGTGGATACTGTCAAGTATCCTCCCTGCAGGCTGCCCAATTCACACACCCACCAAGGGTAGATGATAATAAAATATGGGCTTCTGGAGCCAAGTGCCTAGTATTTTTCAAATCTGTAAGAAATCAAGGGCGCTCATATATCATCCAGAATTCACAATTTCAAAACTCTTGTCAAGGAAAAAGAATGGAAGAAAAAGTGGTTGAAAAGCAGGGCAGGATGCTTGGAATGCGTTTTACCACCTTATGTCATTGGCCTATTAGTCATTTTGTTCTAATGGTGGCAAATCCTGCTGATATTTGTGGGGAGGGCAATGACACAGTAGTATCAGATTAAATTTAATTTGTGCCGCAAATACTGATGGAGATGCTTCTCCATGCAAAGTAGCCAGTCACAAAGATGCCTGTAGCAGGAGGGAGCAGGCTACACCAGTGGTTTGATTTTTTGTTTTTTAATAAGAGGTCAGTTTGTTTCCTTTTTTCTTTTTTTGAAAATGGACTCTGTACAGTGAGAAAATAGCTTTCTGTTTGTCACGCAGCCTACCTGGCCTATGGTGTTTACTTAAGGCAGCTCTTAAGCTATGTCAGTTTAGCAGGAATTCCCTTATTGTGGATGCTCATCTTAGAGATGTTCAGTTCACTGCCCATTCTTGCCCCTCGGCTGTAAATCCAGACATATCCTTGCTTTATTCTGAGCTCAACCTCCATCCCCTGCTATTGCCATGGCCTTGAGCATCCATCCTTAATGCTTTAACTAGTTTTTACAATAGTTTTTATTTTATAAATGTACATTAAAGACATGGACCCTTTGCCTCCTTTAGCTTTGAACACCAATGTCACATTATGGTTATGATTTTCACATGATTGTCTGATTACATCACTTGGGCAGCAAGGAAAAGCCCGTGTCTTTGTTTTTGTGTCTCCAGAACTGAGCACGGCTCTGGCATGCATAAGTTTGAACAAGATTCAAACTTACTAACTAACTGCATTACTAACTGCACTACTTAGACACAAAGCAGGATGGTTATTCCTGGCGGGGGGCTCCTTGGAGGATGCAAAGGGGTCAGAAAAGACAGGAGCATTGAGAGGTCATAGAATTGAGAACGGCGTAAACATAGGGGACAGGAGGATGTGGGATGTTCTTCTGTTTATGTGTTGCTTTTATTGGCTGATGAATAAAGTTGTTTTGGCCAATGGCTTAGCAGAGCAAAAGCAGGCAGGAAATCTGAACATAGATAGAGATAGAGATTGATAGAGATAGATAGAGATAAATAGAGATAGATTAGAGAGAGAGAGAGAGAGAGAGAGAGAGAGAGAGAGAGAGAGAAGGCAGAGTAAAAAAGATGCCATGTAGCTTCCCAAGAAGCAAGAGGTAACAAACAAAATGTGGTAAAATACAAAATAATGGAAACGGATTCATTTAAGATATAAGAGCTAGCTAGAAATATACCTGAGCTGTTGGCCAAACAGTGTTGAAATTAATATAGTTTCTGTGTGATTATTTGGGTCTGGCCAACCAGAAAAGGAACGAGCAGTCTCAGCTTATACAGAGTGGAGTGGCATGTGAAGATATGGCTCACCAAGTGTCAGTTGGTAACTGCTGAAGATTTAAGCAGTTTCCTGCTTATAAGATATAAATTTCCTGATAACCAAATTAAGGAAACCAAGGTTCATGATCCAGATTGGATGTCTGATTCACCTGCATGCCCCCAAGTCTGAGAACTTCCCATTCACCCTCTGTAGCTTGCCAATGCATCTGTGTGGGGTTACAGATCTGAACCAGGTCCTGCCAGCTGCGCTGTGGAGAGGAGACGGTCTGAGGCTGGCGGAACCGACTCCCAACGTGGCAGAGGGGCAGTTTCCAGAAAAGGGCCCGTGCCAGGGGAGAACACCACAGGTGTGTTAACTACAGCCCCAATAAGGAGACCAGGAGACCAGCCTCTACAGCAGGAAGCGTTTGTGCCAAGTGGAATGGGGTGGGCTTGGACCACTGAGATTAGCTTCTCAGGCCCAGCAAGGTCAGAGGCACTGTCTTCTGGGAAAAATAGTCTGTGTTGAGGAACGCATTACAGTTGGGATCTGGGATACCTGATTCCATCGCCTGTAGCCCTTCTAGAAATGGGTTCCCACACTTGAGGACTGAGAGCAACCCAGGGCTTAGCCACAGACCAGTTTTCTGTTCAAAGTCCTGCTGTGAGGACTTTAATGACCTGCCTCCTCTCATTAGAGGCTCCCTTCCTCCTGACAGGGATGGGGGTGGGGACAGGGCCTTCCCAGGTCACATGACTACAATGGCAGGTGCATTTCCTAGTCTCCATCTGCACTAACTAGCCCTGATTGCCACTTTGAAAAGTAGAACAGACTTGGCTCATCTCAAAGGGCCCACACAGGGAAGTAGAGCATCTGCCTGCATCCTGACTGATTCTCCTGGTGACCGAGCACTGAGGCAGCCCCATGGGTAGATGTGGATGTGAGGGAGCTGATAGGACCTACTCGGTCCCCATCCTGGAGCACCCACTAGTGTCACCAGGAGTTTGTATGCATCCCAGCTTCTGTCACTCAAACCATCCTGAAAATCCTTACGGTGAGTGCCACTTCCCTATTTTGGTTTTATTTATTTATTTTTGTTTTTTTCGAGACAGAGTTTCTCTGTAGTTTTGAAGCCTGTCCTGGCACTAGCTCTGTAGACCAGGCTGGCCTCAAACTCACAGAGATCTGCCTGACCCTGCCTCCTGAGTGCTGGGATTAAAGGTGTGCGCTACCACTGCCCGGCCCCACCTCCTTGGTTTTAATTAGTTATCTCTGGAACTATAAAACAAAGCATACTTCACTTATTTTACCTAGGCCAAAGTTTGCTTTGACTGAAGCACTAGAAACAACAAAAGCTTAGGCTTGAGTTTTGTTTTTTTTTACATGTTTTGTTTTTCTGGCATGGATTGTATATGTGCACACCATTAAATCAGAAGGGTGCGTCCATGAATGAAGGATTTCACCTTCTACAGTGATTTGAGCACTACCCTTGGGGCTATCACACCCCTAACACTTTAGTGAAGAAAACAGCAAAGGATGGGGCATGTCTGCCAGCACAGAGTTCAGATTCCAATTCCAAGCTATCCAGTCCTCAGCAAGTCAGCACCTTTGTAAACTTTGGTTTCAGAATCTGTCAAGTGGGGACTTGTGCAGGTAGGGACAAGGCATGCGAACTAAAATCTCTTTCAAGGGTGTGTCATGTAGAAACGGTGCCATTGTGGCATTGCTACAGTTTAGATCCAGAATGTTCGTCGGTGGCCCATGTGGTAAACCCCAGGTGGTCCCATTAGGAGATGGACTAAGGCCAAGAAAGTGGTCCTTAGTCATTGAGGATGACCCTCAAAGGGGGTTGTCGGCCACATCTGTCTTTTTACTGCTTTGCTTCTTGACCATAAGACTTGTTTGACTCTGCAGTCACCCCTGCCATGATCTACCCCACCAAAGGCTTCTGACAATGCCCTGGAACTCCAAACTGTAGCCAAAGTAAACCCATTACTTCTTTAGGAGCTGAACTTCTCAGTTATTTTGTTATCGTAACAGGAAGTCACTGATACCTATGGATATCCACCTCAGAAGTCATCCTTTCAGCTTTCAGTGTGAACCAGGGTCCTGGGTGGGGACTCTTACAGGAGCACAGCAACGGGACACTAGTAATGAATGAGTTTGAAACTGGCAGAAGGGGCTTAACTATCAGTGCTGGTATTCACTGACTGGGTGACCTTGGGACAGTGCTGGAACCTCTCTGAGCTTCTGCTTCTCCACCTGCAAGAGCAATGGCAATGATACTCCCAAGGGTCCTTGTGAGGTACAGTGCACAGAGGTGGCCCTTCCCAAGTTTCCATCTGCCTGCATTCTCCGACAGCAGTCACCTGCCATTAGCCACCGTGACTGTGACAAGTCTCATACATGCCTTGACAGGAGCTTCTATTTCAGGCTTGTGACAGCTGAGCTGGCGGCCGCAGAAGGGACTCCGTGGGAAAACAGTCTCAGCCGTCAACTCCATGAAGTCTGACAGCGACGTGTCTGGCAATGAAAACACTCATCATTTCCCACAGGGGGAGAGCATCTCACAGACCTCTGTAAATGAGAAATAATTCATGCATGACGAGAGTCATTCCAGAGCGGTATTATTAAAATCCTGCCCTTTCTTGATATTAGAACAAAGTAGGCAGAAGGAACTGACGGAGGAGGAAACTCTGCAGCTGCAAAGTACTAAATGGGTTCTCTTTTGAGTTTGACCCTTTGTTCGTCTCATCCCAGACCCCTGAGAGAGACGGAAAGCCTAAAATCTACTCATGGGGACTCCCTTTAATCTTATTTTATAAAGCCACAGGGTCAATGGAGAAGGGATGGAGCCTCCTCTGCTGTTCAAATGCAAGGCTGGTCACCTTGGATGTGGCCAGAAGGCTTCTGGGAAGACAAAAAGTCCTCAATGGAGTTGGGCAGCTGATTTGGAGCCCTTTAGCTCAAGATCGGAACCCCACATTTAAGTCCAGACTACCAACTTGAGTGCTAGCAAGGCTAAACAGGCATCTTAGGCTGTCTCCATTGCTCTATCAAGATGTTGGTGCTGGGTAAAGAAAAGGCATTCACTTAGCACTGTTTTGGGGGTCCAAGGTCAGGAGCTTTATGCAGAGAGGACATTACATGGCCAGGCAGGAGGCCAGAGAGTGAGGAGGGGTGGACCCTACCCTTTTATAAACACTTCCTCCTGAGAACTCTTGGCCACCCAGTGAATGCCTTCCTAGGGCAGCTCTCCTAAGGCACAACCACACCCCCTATACTATCCAGTTTCCTACTCTCTGGATCAGGCTGCCAACACAGGAGCCCTCAGGGACACATCCAGACCCTCTCCACAGCACAGCTGATTTAAACAAGCCAGGGGCACACCTAGAGAGTGCCATGTGTTTCAACAAGGGCCTGCTGCCAACCAGCCAGCTCCTTGTGTGGAAAATGACCTGCCTGATCTTCCTCTCTGTACCAAAAAGGCAAAAAATACATGTTTGGTCATGATTTCAAAAACTTTAAACATTAAATCAGTCAAACACACTTATATATGCACACACGCATGCACGTGCATACACATGAACACACGTGCAGTATACATGTGCACACACATGAAAATACATGTGAACGCACACACAGGAACACACATCTATTGGTAACACCTGGAACTAGTATCAATCAGTTTGACCTCTGATTCGATCTTTCGGCCCGGGTTTGTTGTCTTGCTTACTGGGGTGGTTCCAGGCTGTTGTACTCTTGCGGTCATGCTGTGCCCTATGAAGAACTGACTTGCAACTTGCATACTCAGTCCTGAGTGGCACCTGCCCCTGTTCTGTTAACGGAGGAAAGATGTACGTTCACACTTGCCTGCCCGCACTATGTAGTTTCCTCAAACTACGCCGTTTCAGGGGAGAAACATCTTTTCAATCTTAGATGTGTTTTTAGGCTGAATGTTTTCATCCCTGTCAGCATAATCTACTGTGACACTGTCTGTTTGCTTGACAAACGACGAGACAGGGACTTGGCAGTGGAGCTAGATTCTTAGCCCTGGGCCTGGCCTGCTGCTTCCTGAAGGAGCCTCTCGGTTGCCAGGGAGCTCAGCAAGCCCCTACCCCTTGCTGGTTCCCTGATGCACAGCTCTCCCATGGGGAGACTTCTTTCTTTTCACTATGGACTCAAGCTATGTTCTTCCATTTCAGTCGTTTAAACATGCAATCCTCAGATGGCTGCAGCCTCCCCAGAGAGCGATACATTTTGACATCCATATTTAGGGATGGCATTAGGAGGCTCCTGGAGAAATCAGCCCTGACAGGATATCCCTTCTGCGTGAATAGAACAGTATGTACAAACTGTTCACAGTCCCACTTATTTTAATTAATAAAAATTGTATACATTTGCATACAACATGATGTTTATACACACACACACACACACATATTAGAATGGCTAAATCAAGGTCATTACATACACATTACCTCAAATAGTTTTGATGTGTGTGGTGAGAATACTTAAAATCTACTCTCAACAGTGTTGAGTATACACTGGGCATTACTGGCAAGAGTCATTGCCTACAGCTCATCTGAACTTCTTCCTCTCGAAGGACACTTTGTTTCAGATGTTCGTAAAGACAGTTCTGCTCAGCGTGAAACCACAGCATCTTACAGGATCTAAGTTAGTAGAAAGCTAGGCCTGTCTCAGTAACTTTGCCAGAAAAATGGTGATAATTAGTCTTTTAGAGTCCTTGTGGGGATTAACTGAGGCGAGTACAGATACTTTGTAGTTTTATGTGGGAAGAAAATATTGGGTTTATTCTTTCATTTTTAAAAGCTTTTTGTTTTTATCTATGTAGGCGTGTATGTAGTGAGTGCTCTCAGAGGCCAGAAGAGGGCACAAGATCTTCCTGGAAATGGAATTACACAGTTGTGAGCCACCATGTGGGTGCTGGGAATCAAACCCTGGTCTCTGCAAGAGCAGCCAGGTCTCTTAATCACTGAGCCATCTCTCCAGTCGCTTTGTTTCTTATTTAGAAAAAAAATTACCTTCAAGTCAATGGGCAAATGGAACTGTAAGAATTATACCTACTACATTTCAAACAGTAAACGTTTTAGACATCTTAAATTTTATTATTAGATTTGCAATTTTTATTTTTCTATGCTCATCTTGAATTTACCTAACATCGCTCTTCATTAGGACCTCAATGTTTCTAAGGGATATGTCATTCATCTTCACAGGGAAGCAAGTAACAGTACGCCCTTGAGTGTAAGTTCTACCTTCTCCTAGTTTCAGTTTACTGGTCTGTGAAATGGGATAACTTAATGCCCTCAGGCCCAGGATCAGAGTGAGACAAAAACCTATGTTACTAAAGCACCCCAGAGAACAGAAGAAGCATGCACACTAACACCTCAGTAAGAACCGCTTACCCACGAGTTCCCAGGAGCCTCTGCTCTTGGCTTTTGCAGGGAAATGACTTGGGGCTCTGCTTGGCAGCATCTGGGGAAAACTCTAAGAAATTTAGTCCTTCTAACTAACATGGCAGATAGTGGGACAGAGGACTGAGTCCAGGCCTGCGGGAGGGGGGTGGGGTGGGGTGGGGGGTTGGGGTGGGTGATGGTGGCAGACAGACTTCAGGGTCATGGGGGACTCTTACCATCATACCTCTCACCTATTTACAAACCCCCTCAAGCCCCCACCTTGACAATTCCTCATCATCTTACTAGGCTAAACCATCCTCCACAACAGCCTCCTCTCTTATCCCTGGTTCCCTCTCTTCCCTGTATTCTACACTCAATAAAATTGCCAGAGTAATTTTCTACCATCTCAATCAGACCAAGAGTTCCTCAATTCAGAAGCCTCCAGTAGTCTTCTACTTACAGAGAATAAATGTTGGGTCCTGTCACAGGCCTCGGAGGCCTGAAATGACCCCTGGCTCCAAGTCTGCCTCAGTGCCCACAGCTATAGCCCATCGGGCACTAACTGCAGGTCCTGAACCAGGGAATCAGATGCTGTTGCACAGACAGGAAATGTGGCTATAAAGGCAACAAAATTACTCCCTGAGGTCACACAATTAGGAAGTGATGAAGTCGGGATTTGGATTTGAGCACCTCATTTGCATTGATCTTTTTAAATGCTCTCCCATTATATATTGGTTAACTCTCTATGTCCATGGATTCCACTTCAACCGATTCAATCAACTGTATGTCAAAAAGTATCTGAAAAAATTTATTTTCATTGTACGTGTAAACACATTTTTTTTTCTTGTTTCGTAAACAATATAGCGTAAGCCGGGCAGTGGTGGTGCTCATCTTTAATCCCAGCACTTGGGAAACAGGAGCAGTCAGATCCCTGGGAGTTTGAGGCCAGCCTAGTCTGCAAGGCGAGTTCCAGAACAGGATCCAAAGCTACACAGAGAAACCCTGTCTTGAAAAACAAAACAAAACAAAACAAACAAATACAAGACAAGATAGTGTCAACAGCCACGAGCATGGCACCTACACTGTGTTATATAGTAAGCATAACCAGAGATAATTTAAAATCATGAGATGATGTGTACAGACCATAGGCAAACCTGCCACCTTCTAGAAGCACAGTAATACAGATTTGTTACCTGCAGTCCTCCTGAAGCCAGGTCCCTTGCCGTCTCGTCATCAAGAGAAAGAAGACTGTAAGATACTTCATACTTAAGATGAAGTAGGCAGGGAACAGAGGGGGAAGGACAGAAGGATTCCTTGGGACTCAGAACAAACCACACCTTTGGACCAAGATAAACCAGGGGCACAAAAACAACCAACTAGCCGAACAACAAACTAAACAAAACAAAAAAAAAACTCATTAGTTTCCATAAAAAGTTAGTTTAGGAAAAATCAACTTAAATGTCGGAAACTGTGTCTAGGGCTTCAGAAGTTTTCCGAAAAGAGAAGGCAGAGGGAGATTCTGACTCATCAGGCCAGCGTTCAAGTTAACGACACAGAAAATGTAGTTGAGCCATCAGAAAATTGTTTTAATGTCCAAAGTTCCTGCTATTGTACTGCCATTAGCATGATGCTAATGAAACGTAATAAAATGTGCCTTGCAAAAGAAACCCATCTGCTCTGAAAGTTCAATTAACATGATGAAGACGAATCTCCTACACGGTAAACTTGCATTTGGCGCACGTTCTGTGCTTTATGGATTATTACAGAAGTGCTAATTCAGTCAGATAAAGTCAAGTCATATCCTCTTAACACGCGCAGCCAGCTCAATAGCCCGGAGCTTGCTGAGGAGGGAAAGGAAGGACCTTGGTCTTGACCCCTCCTTTCTGGATGGCACACGTCCTCCATTCCTTGGGACAGAGCAGGTCCTCCATTACTACTTCCCTCTGCTCCATGACATACACCACCGATAGAGAAGAGGAGGTAGCTGTGACAATGGCATACCCAACGAAACGCAGGACTCTTGGGCCGAAAGAGGAGCTTATATCTTGCTTTCCTTGTAAGCCACTGAGAGCCGATTGGCAGGGGCTCTTTTCTATTTCTTCTTCCAGGAGCTCACCATCAAACTGAAAGATTACAACTGGGCTTCTACCAAATACCAGTCACCATGAGCGGGAGGAACAGACAGAAGGAGGAGAGAAGGTGCTTCTCAAGCTCTGGGCAGACCTTAGGAGCGAAAGCGACTTGCTCTGCAATGTGGGACTTCAGTTCTTAGAACTCAGTTCCTTTTCCGTTTCTTCGCAATTCACCCAAGCCCAGGTGCTTTGGGCAAGGTGGTGGGCAGAGGACTCAGACAGGGAAAGCCAGGCCTTCTTTGCCTTCAGTGGTACTGACATCTACCATGACAATTAGGCTGTAGATCCAGCCCAGGAGAGCTGTGTCAAAACAGAGGGAGGACAGCCCAAAGCCTCAGTGTGAGCATCCATCCGGCACAAAGGAGTCCTTGTCTGCCCCTTACCAGGCTTATGATTCACCTTTATAAACCTAGTTATGAGTTAATGCTCTCACTGAGGAGTTCCAGATGTTGCCAAAGCAGAAGTCTCAGAAGACCTAGAATTTCTGGACCTAGAATGGTGCTGCTGTGGAGAGGGGGCTCACAGACCCTAGGAATGTTGCAGAACTGTCCCGGGGCCTCTCAGGCACCCATCTTTCAGGGACTGGACTCCTGCGGGCTCATATGTGTTGTTCCCATTTTGGTCTATACTATTTTGCCTGAGGCACTTCTTCAGGAAGCCGCTAGCCTATGAATGACCTGCTGTTGCAAAGGAGAGGGTTGCTTGTTTGTCCCAGCTGACCAGCTAGCTTAGCTCTGAAATAACCACACAGAAATTGTGTTCATTAAATCACTGCTTGGCCCATTAGCTCTAACATCTTATTGGCTAACTTTTACACCTTTATTTAGCCCATTTCTATTCATCTATGTATCACCACGTGGCAGTGGCTTACCAGCATGTCTGATTCTGGTGGCTCCATAGTGTCTCTCTCCCACTCCGCCTTTCTTCCTCCCAGCATTCAGTTCTGTCTTCCCCACCTATCTAAGTTCTGCCCTATCAACTAGGCCAAGGCAGTTTCTTTATTCGTTAACCAATGAAAGCAACACACAAACAGAAGGAACTCCTACACCAACCTGCCTTCCTCTACTGAGTTCTGCCCCAGTGCCTGGTGTCCTGCACATATTCCTGGAACGGAGAATGAGGCAGGCACAGCTTCACTTGGCGTCTCCAACACATTGCTACTGGAGTTCACGGAAATGGGGCTCATGAGATCTTACCTGGAGTTAGGGTCCTCCAGTCATGGTCCCCAGGGTTGCCTCCCACATGGGTAGCCTGCAGAGCGGAGCTGAGTAGGACCATACAGAAATGGAGAAGGAGGAGGCTGTAAAGATTGTTACTCCTGCCCTGACCTGGAAACGAAGCCCAGTTCTGTGGCGCTGGCAGGTTTTCTCCCTCCCCCTTGCCCTAGTGTTCACCTTGACAACATGGTCACCCCTCAGAGAATCAGCGTGAGGACTCGTGAGCTAAGGTTCGAGGCTGCTTATCTCAGGGCCTGCCACATGAAATTTTCTATAAATGTAATTTTCATACTCAGGCACCGAATAGGAGCACTGCCGTGCTTTCTAACACAATAATCTCTGTTGCAGATGTGTTATTTTTCTTGACTTAAAGGCAAGGGCTATATCCGTCGGCTCCGTGGTTTCAAGAAGTGGGAAGAGATTTGCTGTCTTAAGCAGAAAGGGAAAGACATGAAGGGCTGCTGTGTGATGCTGTCCTCCAGCCAAGACCCTTGTTGCCTTGACGGCAAAGCAGCTGTGCTAAACCAACAGAGACCATCTCAAGACTGGGTCCACCTTCATTCCTTCAGGCAGTACATACAGGTCTCAAGATCACTAGGAGGGGGTCCTTTTTGATGGTATAACCGGCTGTAAGTTTACCACTGTCTTAGAGTTTCTACTGTTGCAGCAAACACCATGACCAAAAAGCACCCGGGGAGGAAAGAGTTTATTTGGCTTACACTTCAGCATTGCTTTTCATCAGTGAAGGAAGTCAGGACAGGGACTCAAACAGGGCAGAAACCTGGAGGCAGGAGCTGATGTAGAGACCATAGAGGGGTACAGATTAATGCTTGCTTCCCATGCCTTGCTCACCCACCTTCTTATAGAACCCAGGACCAGCAGCCTAGGGGTGGCGTCACCCACCATGGACTAGGCCCTCTCCCATTGATCACTAAACGAGAAAATGCCTTAGGGCTGGATCTCATGGAAGCATTTCTTCAACTGGGACTCCTTCCTCTCTGATGACTCTGGCTTGTGTCAAGTTGACACAAGAAACCAGCCAGTCCAGCAACATTCGTGTAAATAACTCCAGTTCACATCTTTGTCACCAAGCTAGACTCAGGATCATTTCTTCAACTTGTTTCTGTCCTTGGCGCCTTACCTGGGACAAATAGACACATGTCATATCTCCCTGAAAAAGCTTCCAGCGATTCTGAGACCCACTAGGCTATCAGAGGGCCAGGTTTGATGTGGGTGTTCAGCAGGACTTGTCTGACCTCCACTCCCTACCTCAGTGGCAAGGATCCAACTCCAGATGGTCCCTCCAGCTTTTATTAACTGCCAAGGTCATAGAAGACAGTGGATGAATTCATGGCCCATTTCTGAACGCTGGCTGAGCAGGAACTACAAGGGTGGAGGCAGGATTTAAGCCCCTCAGCATCCAAAGTGAGAGGTGACCTTAGGGAGGAAGCCTTCAGACCCTTTGACGTGGCACATCCCAATTAGAGACGGGGTACTGACAGGACGGTGTTGACTCAAGACAGCCCGGGCATCCAAAGGATGGTGCAAAGGAAACTGATGTTTTATAATTCATCCATGAAGCATTGACTACACACTCAAGCACATGCATCACCAGGAAAGTGGATATTGCCCAGGGAAGTCTTGCAACTGTACTGAGGGGACACAAATCAACCCTTCTAAGACAAGACCTTCTAGGATGCACTGGGCTGCAAGAAGAGGGCACCTCCTCTACGTAACACAGGAGGAAGGGAGGGGTACACTGGAGCAGAGTGGCCATGGAAGAGGAAGCAAGGCCCCCGAGGTCTGCAGAGTGGCGGCACAGGTACGCACTGCCCAAGAGAGGCAAGCGTTCAACAAGTTGCCTTTGGGAGCTGAGTCAGTACGACCTGAAGCTGCTGTGTCCTCCAACACAGCACTCACAAATCACCACTGACAGCCTGGGACCTTGCTCACCCTTTGTTTCAGGGACAGATGGCCTCCGGAACACACATGTGGACTTGGTGTGATTAAAGACCTCCATGTGCATTTGGAAGTGGTGAAGACAGAGATTGTTTCTACCCCAAGCCCCTTGGGCCGTAGAAGTGTTTCCTAAACTTAAGCTTTGAATACTAATTGTTGCCTAACACTGTCCTGCCGACTCAGGTTTTGATCCAAAGAGACCTATTTATAAAATAAATTTTAGATAATCCATTACCAGTCTGACATACAGGGATATGTGAAAGTCGCAACTTTGTCAAAACAACAGACAGAAAGTTGAACAAGACTAAAAATCCTAACCTTGGCTTCCCAACCGGTAGAGACAAGACACAGGGGAATGCAGAGACTCAAACCCAGCACAGCAGAAATGAGGGAGCCGAGTCTCTGTAGCTCCAGCACGAGAATAGGAAAGCCTGAATTGTAACTGCAAGCGGCTCAGTGTGAACTCAGAATTAAACACTGTGGGAACCCAGGCACCGCAGACCCTGGATTTGGGGGACTGTGACCTCTTGTGACTCAAGTTCTCACAGTAAAAACCAGAGGGAGGGGAAATCTCATTGTCTAGCAGGTGCAGCAGACAACTATTTTGGTCCAGACAAAGCATTCCCCTCTGGCTGACATGAGCTATCCATCTTGTCCCACTGAGGATGGGGATAACACTTGTGGTCCACAGTCCAGGTCTCAGTCCCATCGGAGACTGCGACCTCATCACTACTCTGATGCTTTCTGTCTCCCACACCTGGCCACCCCACTGCAAAAGGCTTGTCTACCAAAGTTCTTTTTACATGTCTTATCATGCCAGGAAGCAAATTACAAGGCCTGCTGAGAGGCAAAGAACACAGTCTGAGAGACAGGGAAAGCATCAGAACTTGACAGACTCTGCAAGGATGTTGAAATTAACACCGAGAATTTAAGACAACCAATAACCAAACCCAACGGGATGGAGGAGAGACAACCCACAGGGTGGTGTCAGAGTCATAGAAGGGAAGCAGTCACTGGGGAAGCTATAGGAGGGGGCCACGAAGGATTCTGTCATTGCTCACAGAAGCCAGACTTCCTACGGTTGGGAAGGGAAGAACCGAGAATGAAGCGTAAGTGTTGAGCTGGAGCTGGCCCGAGCTTGTGAAAGGCGGAGAGACTGTGTAATACAGAAACTCCGTGTCTTTATAGATGTGCATATGTGTGTGTGCCCCTGAGAAAACTGGAGCTATGTGTGTGCATAGAGAGGGTGGGGAAGACCTGAAGACAGTCATATCTGAGTAGCAACGACCCCGCTAGCACTCTTCCCTTTGTTTCTAAATACAGTCACCGTTCGCCAAGATTCCATGGAGAGGTGACCCCGGCAGAGCTTACACTAAAGGACCTACAGAATCTTGTGCCCAAAGCAAGAAAATCCTCAGAGAATGAGGGGACAGGCCAGGTCAAAGAGGAGACAGAGAGGCTTTCACTGGTCAGATCTGTGGCAATTTAAACCTCCAAAACAACTAATAAGAGTATAAGATTATAACCAATTAAATAATATAGTAATGTTGAGTCCACTCAGGGGGAAAGGAAAAGGGGAAAAGCACAGCATTTTCTCTCAGCAGAAGGAATGACAGAATTATAAATTCAGCATTTGGCAGCCATCAAAGTGGTAAGCAATTCACCCAAGAAAAGGTCATGGATGTTAAAACTAGCCCTCAAGCTTTTCTGAGGACAGGGTATTGTATAGTGTTAAGATTTCTTTCTATAGAAAAAGATTCCAGAACTACCATGAAGAAATCCATCAGACAGCGCCTGCAACAAGCAGCCGAACTAATAGTAGCAGCAGCAGGGCACATCAATATCATGGGACACTTGCTAGGAGACAATACTAAGGGGACAGTATCCTGTCTAAGATACTTTGCCTAAGATATGTAATATAATTTTTGATGTACTTTGTCAGTATGTCTATGCACCGTGTGTGTGCCTGATGCCTGTGGAGTTCAAGAGAGGGAAGATCTCCCAGAACCAGAGTTGCAGATGGTTGTGAGCCACCATGGGAATGCTGGGAAATGAACCTGGATCCACTGCAAGAGCAATAATTGCTCCTACCCACAGAGCCCTCTCTCCAGCTCCTCTAATGTGAATTTAATCATGAAGAAATGCCAGACAAATGCAAATTGAGGGACTTTCTACAAAATAAGTAGCCTGTGACACTTGAAGTGTCCAAGTTGTGAAAGTCAAGGGACAGCTTAAAAGGCATTCCTGAGAGCAGACCACAGGCACAGGACAACAGAGTACATTACCGTTCTGCTCTGAAGGGCAAGGGATGCCGTTGGTGAAACTCAAGGGCTGTCTGTGGCTTGAATGGAAATTTCTTCATTGTAATAGCTGCATTGTGGTTATGAAGACAATGCTCTTGCGGGTAAGAACTACACTGTTGAATAATTAAGGGCGACGGGTCTTATCAACAATTTAGTCTCCATTGGTTAAGAAACAATGATCTGTGAATTTCAAGCTCTGCAAACTCCAGGTGGTTTTTAAAAATGTTTAAATTACCTTCCCAAGAGAGCTAACACAGCTGTAAAGTAAAAACAAAATAATGTTACTGAACTCAAGTCTGTTGCCCTCCAAGAGCTGGAAGACAGAAGAGCCATTCCCTGTTTGAAATGGAGATTAACAGTAGCTGGTGTTCAGAGACCTCACAGCAGCCTGGTACTTTCTTCTGCCATCAGAGAGGAGAAGAAATTACAAAAGGGAGAGCTATTCCCATGATAGGTTTTTGCATTTTTTAACGCTCTGTTTGTATTGGCCCAAACCATCCCCTGTACCACCTAAAGAGCCTGGTCTTTGCTTTGGCAAATACTGGAAAACAATATTTTAACATAAACCTAATGAACGTGCATACCTGGGAGGATGCGTGAGGTTACCTGCTCTGTACCGCCCACTAACTACTCTGTACCGCCCGCTAACTGCTCTGTACCGCCCGCTAACTACTCTGAAAAGAGAGTAGTAGAGAGAATGTGGCAAACTGAAAGGTCAGTCTATCCCTACATTTGATCTTGACATCCCCAAGTGACTCAGACTCCCCTTGGCAATAAGTCTTAGAGGCTCAAGGGACATATTCTGAGACCCAGATTCCAAGAGCCAAGTCCCTCTTGACAGTTCGACATATTCAGCCCTAGACCACAAAAGCAAATATTCCTCTCTCTCAGCACCGCCCCTTCCCCACTGCCCCCTACGGTGGTGAATGACATTGTCTTTCACGGGTTTCTCAGGCCAGAATCTTAGACATCACTCTTGAGGCCCACCAACTCCCATTTTTCCCCTGTAGAGATCCTCTCTATAACCATGTCCTGGGATTCCTTCCCAGAAGACATGTTTCCCACACAGACTATCTCCAGTATGAACCAGTACATCACCGACCAACACTCCCTCCTGCCAATTCTCCATAAGTTAGCAGCAGTGAGTTCTTAAAAGATAAATATGTTCCTGTAACTCTTCCATAAAATCCTTCAAAACTCTGCTGCCTCAGTCAGAGACCGTTTTAAATGCTCCATAGTCAAGCAGCTATTGACTGCCATATTGGACAGCAAAACTTCCCACTGAATCACATTGCTCCAAAGCCTGCATGCTGCTTGTGGAGAAAGTCCAGACTTCTCATTGAGGTCAGTGGGGGCCTCTGAGGATCTGAGCATCTCTTCCAATATCATCTTGTAGCTATTGTCACCTTGCAGGGCCTCAATTCCTCCTTCCCTGAACAGATGGACAGGAACTCTTTCTTACCTCAGGGCCTCATTTATGTTATTCTGTTTGCCAGAACACATCCCCTGTCCTCGATATCCTGACCCCAAGTCATTTCATCCTGAAGATTTCACCTTAAATGTCTGAGGACAGCCCTCAGAGATGCCTGTCTTAACTCCCACACTGTGCATGACTTTCTTGGGGCATCATTTGCTTCTTCCATGTCTCTTGTCCACCACGATGGTGATATGTTTATGTGTTTATTCAGCCCTAGGCCATTAGCTATAAGGAGACCCTGGTACTTTTCTTATGACTGTATCGCCATCATCTAACAGTGTCTAACCCATAAAGTTCACTCGAGAATTATTTGCTGAACATAAAAAGAGTGTCTTAAGAGTTGGGTGGATGTGGTGGGGAAACCAGCAACCAGGAAAAGCACACCTTTATATCTATCTTCCTACTAGACTGTTTCTCAACCGTAGGTCCTCCTTGTCTACAAGACAAACATTTTCTATTGAAGCGTTCCAATAAAAGACACCCCTTCTCTTCACTTGACCTCACAGTCCAGTTTCCCATCTGGAAAATGGAAACTCTCTTCTCTGCTGATGTCTGAGGCCTCACCATGGGATCTCCTGAGCCCCATCCCTGTCCCAGTCTGAACTGGTGTCATTCTCTGTATCAAAGGCTGCTTTCTCCCGCTGGCAAACTGGGGACTAAGTTGTCTACTGTAGAGGTTAATTGCACAGAAAATGTAGTTCTCGGGCCATCAACTTTCTTCCTCATGTTCCTGGTATTAGGCTCCATTAATGCTTAGCTTTAAAGTGTCCTAAAAGCATTGGGAAGGAAAGGAAACCAACAAAAAAAAAAGAGATTGTCTGCTCTGATTCCTGTGTGGGAATGCAAGATTGATCATCTGTCTTCTGCAGCCAGCTGCTGTCAGACCGCACCCCACCGCCATAGTGGACTCTAACCCTCTGGACCTGTAAGCCAAAGCAAACCCTTCTATTTTAAACAAAGAAACAAGGCTTGGACTTGAGATATCTGTATTGACCTTGTCACCAGAGAGCATGATTGAATTCTCTCTATAGACGGACAGCAGAGCAGGCCACCTCTCTCGCTTTCTTTCACTCAGCCTCCTTGTCTGTGTCTGTTCTTCCTTCCCCACATTCTATTGTTCTTGCACTACACTAAAAGGATAAGAAGTTGGTGTTCCATTAAAAAACAAACAAACAAAAAACACATGGAAATACAGGGGGAAAGGTAAATTAACTACAATGTGGTCACCATGAATGACCTTAGTTTTATCTGCCAAGGTGACTCCAGGCACACAAGCAGAATGCCTCATGCTAACACATGGCAGTGTTTCTCGTTGGATTTCCTGCTCCTGGCTTTGGAAAACCAGAGTCTGAGCCCCCAAGCAGGGCTGCTAATTAAAGATCTGAGCAGGTGTTTCCCTAAAAGTCAGGCTGCCGTGGTGAGACTGGGCACGCCGCCTCTGCTCCCTGTCTATCCTCCTGGAAATCTTGTTCTTCTTCACACAACCAAAGGTTTCAGGGTGCAGCAGACAGAAGGCTGAAGGTCAAATGATGGATTCTACGTGCTAAGGCACACTTTGGTAACTAAAACTTCCTTGTACCTCTGTGCCTCTGCTTACATAACACAACCTCTGGGGCAAACAGCAAAGAAACACAGCCTCGGAAGAGCTTGGAAAATCTGGGTCAGGATTGAGAGGAAATTCTTCTTTGCCTGGAAACAAATCACTATTTCTTAACATCTACAATGTTCCAGGATAGATAAGTAGGTAGGTAGATGATAGATAGGTAGATTATATAAATAAGCTAGATGATATATACATACATAAACACACACGTAATTTTTTTGCACACAGTATTTGAATTATATGTTTGTGTATATATTTACTAGGATGACTAGTGTTGTTAGTGTGGCAGAATCTAGAAACAAATTTGGGAGCCAGGCCCCTGGATATGCCTGTTAGGGGTTGTGTTTATAATGCTTTTGTGTGGGAAGGCCCATCTTACTTGTGAATGGAGTCATTCTCTGTGCAAGGGACTCCTGGACCGTATTCGATGGAAAGGGTGAACCACACACTCACAATCTCTGCTTCTTGACTATGGATTCATTGTGACCAGCCACTTCAATCCCCTGATACTTTGGTTTCCTTCCCCACTATGGAGTGCAGCCTGAACTATAAGCCCCCAAACAGAACTAAGACCTTCCCCTTTAAGTTGTTTCTGTCGGAGTACTTTATCACATCAGCGGGAACAGAAATTAAGACATGCCTGTAAAGATTATATGCTGCGTGTGTCGCTCCTCCACTGCAGTGTTGCTTAAATTTGGATGGCAACTTGGCTCTGGAATCAACTAAGAAAAATGCCCCTGGGTAGGTCTGTAAGGGTATTTCTGAATGCAAAGAGGTCTGAGAGAAAAGATACCACTTTGCCTGCCTGCCTTTGCCTTCTGCTGATGAATGCTTCTACTCTGTCGATGTCTTTCACTGATATCAGAACCCAGCTTCTTTGACCTTTTAACATAGGCTGAAGACCCAAGATTCACCAGGACTCCTCCTGGACTTCATTACCAGACTGGGACACCTGAGGATATATGAACTGAGGGATTATTTGGTGCAGATAGCTATTGTTGTACAACACAACACAAATAATGTAAGCCAATCTAATAAACCCCCTTTGTAACATATACATTCTATTCAAGAATCCCTGACCGATACAACTGACAAAAAACAATCAAAGCTCCAAACCATTGGGAAATGCATTCGTGTGTCTTGAGACAAAGGCTTGAGTACTGGTGGTTTGTTCTCAATAATCCCACAAGCAAGAGTGAGCACGTGAAAGGAAAGAAGATATGATATATCATTGGTCTGGTTATTGCTATGGTCAGCTGGGCTCAATCTCACTGGGCAGTCTGAAGAACTGCAAGGTTGGGCATTAACCTGCAGTTCTGAGCTATATCCACACAATACTGTGATTTATAACAAGAATATATATGTTCATATTTATGTGTTCACACACACACACACACACACACACACACACACACACACACAAAACCTTTACTTCTGGTTCCTGGCACAGAGCTCCCCCATCTATAATTTCCCTCCACAGTCGTATCTTAAAACTTAGTGATTCCCAGTATGGAAAAAAAACGTTAAGTTGTTTCATCCAAGGCTTCTTATTCCCCCATGAGCAAGGCCCTTCCAGAATGGGCTATATTGCAGGTACTTAGGGAATCTGTGATGACCAGTTCTCAAAAATGATATAAGAGTGCAAAGAGCACAGACGTCGGCTTGGGCAGGTCACTGTAGTAGGATCTGTGTCTCTGGACCATTCCGACTCAGTCCACATGTGAGTACTACTGTGATAAAGACAGGTAGCACCTCTCATGTGTGTTTCATTTCGAAGCGAGCTGATCTCTCCACTTTCGGCCAACCTTCAAAGGTGGGGTCCTCTCTGAAAGCTCCCACGTAGGCTGTGCAGATAAAACAAACTCCATAGCACAGGAAAACCAAACTATTTTCTCCTAGACTCAATGCAGAACACATCTGTGGTCACACGTCACTTTTTCAGTATCCACTGGGTATCCTATAATCAACGCAGTTCTGGTATTTCCCACCTGGAGTCAGAGCCAGGGACCATACATCACAAGACACGCCTACTTCAGAAGCTGATCACAACCCTTGCAGATAGAGGTTCTGCTGACTCCTCTGTATGTATGCAGCAGTCATTTGCTAGAATAACTCACTGAAGTTGGAGAAACCCTACATCCATGGACTGAAAGGGGTATTCAAAAGATCCAGATGAACAGCCAGGGAATGACTTGGCGCAAGGTCTACAGGCGTAAGAGTGTTGTATTTTAAGAAACTGCAAGTGAAGGGATTTTTACTGGGGCTTCATCGAATAGGTATGATCTGCTAACTTAATCCCATCTCCCCTCCTCCTTCCAAAGCATAGAGTTGGGTAGGGAACGGAGATCCTCAGTTTCTTTAACAGATTGTGTGATATCCTTCCACCCACTGAAGGCCTCTCTCAGAAACACTCACAATGCATGTAGAAACAATGATTTACCAGGTATTTGGGCATCTCTTAACCCAGTTGAAATAAAAGAAACCATCATAGCAACAACAACCCCCATTTATTAAGCTTCCAGTTCTACAGGCTGGTCACTCAGAGGGTGGTCTCTACTGAGCAGTCCTTCTGTTTTGGGTGAAGTCATTTGTACAGGTTATATTTGATTGGCTCACTTTAGGTCCATGTGGCATGTCAGTGTGTGTGTGCTTGTGTGTGTGTACATATGTGTTTGCTAGCACATATGAGGCCAGAGGTCAATCTTAGGGTCATTCTTTAGGCGCTATCTGCTTTGTTTGGGTTTGTGTGACTGTTTTGTTTTGTATTTGAAACTGAGCCTTTCAACGGCATCTGATGCTTCCCAACTAGGCTAGTTCAGATGCTTCCCCAGCTTGGGGATTGCAAGCACACCTCCAACCCTGGGATTTGTATGTGCGTTCGGGGGATTGAACTCAGGCCTTCATTCTTGCAAGGCAAGCACTTTACTGAAAAGCCATCTCTTTGGCCTATATAAACTCTTAATTTTAAAAATTAATAAATAAGATTTAGAGTGGGTGAGTAACTCACCCAGGTTCACACCGCTTGTTAAACAGTGTGCTTTGGTCCTTGTGATTGGCTTATCCAACCAGACAATAGAGTGAGGAAATAAAAACCAGTGAGGTGTCCATCAACGAGTCCTGGCTGAATCTTCCGGGCTGAGAACAACGCAAATTTTCTGTCATCTCCCTGTCTGGGGTGAATCATGAGACGCTGCCCAGCCTACACCTAAAGCAATGGTATGCAATATTCTCTGGGTGAATCCATTCTTTATGGGGAACTAAATGTCTCACAGTACAAAGCTGTCATTACAACATCTTTAAAAGGTATCTTTAAGACAAATGGTTCAGGTATTGAAACACTCTGCTATGAGACAATCCAGGCTTCTTTTGAACCAGGAAAAGGACACCCGATACAGAAAAATCTCAGTTAATACACTGAGAAGAATGTGGTCATTCATCACCTGCAACTCTGTTACGTTCCTTTGTTTTCATATTGATGAGTTCTCTCCAGTTCATTTGGTAAAGAGAAGATAGTGCGAGCTGTTTATTAAAGCCTGGAAGCAACTAAGCATGAATCTGTCTGATTTCAAAGCCCTGAACCACCACCAAGAAGCATGCCCCACTTGCTGCCTCAATGGTACTTGCAGACTTTGTTGACTTAGTCTTCACAGTTCTGACTGGGGGAAGAGAGAAACAAGGTACCCATTAGGCAGATGCACGCTCCTTAGCAAGAAGCACGAACTTAAGTGCTGCACTCTGCAGCGCACAGTTGCTGTCGGCACCTAAGCTCAGCCTTAAAAACGTGTGTGAGCAACTTTTAATCCAGAGTTTGCCTTGAAAAATCAAACCAGCCAAACAAACAAACACAATGTAGAAGGTAATTGTGATCTGGATTCTCATGGCTAAAAGTTAATAGCATACAGAAAGAACGTTAACTATTATGCAACATTTACCCATACATGTCCACCTCAGTCCTTCTCCAATGTTGTTCACCTCCCAAGAATTAGTCTCTGAAGTTTGGTGCATACCAAACCAGCTGGATTGCTTTTTTTGCCTTTATAGTCAGATATACAAATCCTTTTATTGTACATAAATGGCAATCTTCTCTAGATTTTTCGCATCTATGTTCAATTTTTACATTCAGTTATATATCTTTGTAATTTTTCCATGTGATCACACATATGTAATTAAACACACATTTATTTTTTTTTAAATATATTTATTTATTTATTTAGTATACAATATTCTGTCTGTGTGTATGTCTGCAGACCAGAAGAGGGCACCAGACCTGATTACAGATGGTTGTGAGCCACCATGTGGTTGCTGGGAATTGAACTCAGGACCTTTGGAAGAACAGGCAATGCTCTTAACCACTGAGCCATCTCTCCAGCCCCAAATTAACCCATTTCTATTATTTTTTTTTTTACTTTTTTTTTTTTTTTTTTTTTTTTTTACTTTTTTTTTTGCCGGATTCTCTGACTGTGGCTGACCCGAAGTCTTTCTGAAAAGCCATTGACTATGACACTGGGACCTGTTTCCTCTACATATAATGGATTTTGGGGATCCAGTCTGTTTGGACACTCACCTTCCTGGACCTGGAGGGAGGGGGAAGGAACTGGAACTTCCCACAGGGCAGGAAACCCTGACTGCCCTGGGGGACGAAGAGGGAGGAGGAGGGGGAGGAGGGGGAGTGGGAGGGTGTTGGGAGGGGGGGGTGGAAATGGAAACTTTTATAATTTAATAAAATTTACTAAAAAAAAAATTAAACACACATTTATTTCAGTGCTATACAATATTTTCTAGAATGAAAGCACAATATCTTGGCCTCCCTTCTTGACAAATGTACCAGTTATTTCTGGCTATTTTTTATTATTAAAAGTCTTGGCATAGTTTGTATGTATGTGTGTATATGTATTTTTGTTCATGTATGTGTATGGTGTGTGTCCGAGTGTGTGTGTATGGATTTTTGTCTGTATGCATGTGTTTGTGCATGTGTGCCTGTGTATGGGTGTTTGTCTATGCATATGTATTTGTATATGTGTGTTTACATATTTTTGCCTGTGCATGTGTATGGTGTGTGTGTATATGTGTATTTGTATCTGTGTGTCTATGCAATGTATGGGTATTTGTCTATATATGTGTATGTGTGTTCATATGTGTCTGTACATGTATGTCTGTGCATATAGGTGTTTGTGCATATTTGTACATATGTGTCTGTGTATGTCTGTGCATGTGTGTGACAGTGCAAATGTTGATGATTCCTTGAAATGGGATTGTTGAATTATGGGAATGTGCATGCCAAATTTCAATAGTTTCTGTTCAACTATAGTCCAAACAAGGTCTACACATTACATTTTATGTTCAATACAGACCTGATGGGTTTTGGAAAGCTCTGGAATCAAGCAGCTAGGATTGATACCCAGACTCAACCACATCTTAGGGCCTTGGTTTCCCTTTGTAAAAGTAGGACTCCTGCATGCTTCTCAAAGATGTTAGAGTTTGGGAACAAAAGTAGTAATGTAGATGTGCCGGTTGTGGCGGATACTCTGCTTCCCAAAGAGCAACAACTCAGTTTTTAAACGTTACTGTCACAGATACCTTCTATTTACAACACAGAGTCTACAGTGCCATCAGCAGAGGCGGGGTTGGGGTAGCCTGTCGGACAGCATAGACACTCAGGCCTCAGGTGAGGCTCCTGTGGTCTCTGGGTCACACTTCACCAGGCAAGTCTAAATTCCACCGACAACTCTTTCCAACCTGACAAATTCTTTGCACTGTAGACAAATAGACAGTTTCTCGTGCTTATTCCCAACTGCCCGGGTCTGTCCTTTCTCACATGGGAAGTTCAGTGAGTCAAGAAGGATTTATTTGTGGCCACAGCTTCTTAACTACTCCTCGGAGCTTCATAGACTTTGCACACTTTCTGTCTTGAAACAGAGAAGGTTGTACCTAAGTGTATAAGGATAATAACTTCTTCACTCCTGCATTCAACTCAAAGTGTCATATTTAATCAAAGCCTATAATTGTGAAGTGCCTTCTTTTGTAACTCGCATTCTAATTTCAAAGATGTTAGGGCCTGGGAAACTCTTATAATTGACCACACACTGAGATTTGTCTAAGAGAAGTCTTACATGCAAGAGAGGGATACTGACTCAGGTCCAACCACAAAGGATAACTAAAGGAGACAGTCTTGTTACCAGATGTCATTTGGTTTGCTGAGCACCTAGATGAGTACCATTATACAAGATGAAGGGGGAGAAGGCAGAACCACTGTGTGTCATTAGTGGACCATAAAGATGTGTGACATTCTGGGAGGAATACCCAGAGGAAGGACAGAAGTGTAGATTCTGGGCTTTACACAGAGGAAGACACAGAACCTTCAAACACTCACACACATGTAGTCTTACACTTATGTATGCATATGCACACTCACACATATACTCACACACATGTCTCATCACTCACTCAGGCACAGACTCTGGGCTATTCCTTAGAAGCAGGATGACAGGATGAACGACAACATTTCCTCCCTTTTGTATACCAGATTCTTGGAAAATGGCATTGCTCTTTTATATTCTCAATGTGAACGGAGGCCTTTGGACCTCCTTAACATGGAGGACCAAATGATAAGGAAATCGCAGGACCAGGATGGGAATGGCACCAGCAGGGCTAAGCATCCTGTCTGTCTGAAGCTCAGCCACAGTGTACAACCTGAGTCCATCTGCTTCCAGATCTTGGACTCTATTATGTTTGAACACGAATTGACCCCCCAATAGGCTCATGGGTTAAAGCTTAGCTGGGGAACTGTTTTGAATGGTGCCATAATCTTCAGGGATTGAGACCTCATGGGAGGAGGCAGGCCACCAGGGGCAGTTCTTGCCTGGTCTCTGACTCTGTTGCCGTCTCTCTGTTTCCTGATCGCCAGAACATGAACTGCAGGGTTCTGTCACACCTTCCCTGCTATAATAGACTGACTCTCCGTAACATCTCTAAATTGTTAATTTCTGATATTTTTTATCACAGCTGTGCAGGACGCTAACTGATGTAAGCGCCTTCAAAAATCAGGGTGTTCATCCTCTGTACTGCATCTAGTGCCCTGCAGAGATTTCTAGATCCCAGTGGGTTCTGTTCCTGTCCATTTCTCTATGTTATGCCCCGCAGTCACTGATGGTGGGTGCCACCCTTTGTGATGTTTCTCTTTGCCCTCCTGTGGGTTCAGCTAGGCTACCCCTGACTGTGGTCATGGAAACCATTCTGCTCACAGTAGAGTGTCTTCTGACCCCTCTTAGAGGAAATCTGATTGGACATTTCTATGAGTGTAAACATCACTATAATTTTTCAGATGTGCTGTGATTTCTGGTACCCTGGGCACCTCCAATTTAAGACTCAAATTGCCTTAACAGAGAGACTCAGATCTATGGGTCCTAATATTGAGCATGGCTCTCGGCAATCATCCCAGAGGAGCCAGGCCATCAAGAAGGCCTGTTCTGCCATTGCAGATTAAACAGAATGCTTAATAGTTCACAGGAGGAAAACACAAAGCCCATAAACAGCTCTTTCAGGTTTAACAAGCTGAGGACTTAGCGGAGTGTTTTCTGCCAGCTGACAATGAGAAGTGGCATCCGCACAATGGGGTGTCACTACTCTTAGCACAGCCATTCTTCCTCTTCTAATAAACACAAACACTGTGCAGCATCTACATCCCATTTCATTCTCGGCAGCACGAGGCAGAACTAGACCCCAGCACCCCAGCAGTTTCTAAACATGCTCTCGCAGGAGGGAGGGACTCCCCCAGAGGGCGGATGCCTGTGTCGGGCTCATTTCCATACCAGAGAGATACAAGTTTCTCATAAGCAGTCACCTCGACTAGACCCATGTCTGTTCAAGGGCTCTTCACCTCTATGAGTTCAGATGGATTCAGGTAATACATCCCATAGATTGAACACAGCACCGGGCTCTCCCCAGTAATCCTGGCACACAAGAGACTGAGGTGGCAAGACCCCAAGTCTGAGGTCAGTCTGGGCTCTACAACAAGACCCTCTTTCAAAAACAAGAGCACGAACATATTAAACTTTGGAAAACACAAAACTACAAACCATGGGGGCTGCTCTTTCCTTTTTCCTTTTTGCAACTAACCCTCTCAACTCACAGCTCTCAGCCATGCCCCCTTCCTTGAACAGATGCTTCGGGGAGAGGAAATGTCGCTGTAATTTAGATGTTTTGCAATTCCTGGTACCCTGGGTGTCCCCCGTTTAAGACAACGTCACATACAGTCCTGTGCATTTTTTCTCATTTGCCACAGTGATGGCGGCATTCACTCATATTGTCAACGGTCTCTCTCTTTGTAGGTAGGCACTCCCCAGAGCCCTGGGATTTCTTTATTCACTTCTTGAATGCAGACAGGGTCCCATTGGAGTGTGTAGTAAAGTGAGCAGTCCCAAGTATCTACAGCTGATATGTTTCAGGTCTCTCGAGTGAAGGACACAGTGTGTTTCGGGTCTCCCGGGTGATTATCTGCTAGTAGATCACTGGGTCATGCTGTAAGGGTTCAGTTTTACAAGATGCGGGCTGATTTCCAGCATGGCCATACACATTTCAAATCCTCTCCAACCCTGGGATTCCATGACTCTAACTTTCAGAATGTCCCAATGAAGGGAAGGCAGCAACACACTGTAGCTTCATTTGCATTTCCTGGAGGGCTTATTGAAATATTTTGACCACTTTATGCACCTTGTCATTATGTCTCCTTATTGAGTGTGTATATGTGTGTGTATAAAATTCTATATTTAGATAAAACTCATTTGCTATATACATTGTGCGTTTTGGGGGGGGGGATTGGAAATAGAGGTGTTGGTGGTTTTGTTTGCTTATTTTGTTTTTCTCTTCATCTTGTGACTCTCCAGGCAATGACTCTCCAGGACCCAGCTGGCATGAAATACACAATCTCCACGTCTTCTGCATGATGAGATTACAGGAATCAAACCCAGTTGTCAATTGCTTTTTAAATAGGTTAGATGTGTTTCTTGCAATGTGTGGCTTGCCTCCAGCAATTATTAATGATGTTTCTTACTTTTTGAAGGATAGATATGTTAAATTGTGATAAAATCCAGTTCTCAAGTTCTTACACAACTCCTTTGTGTAAAACCAAAAAACACGCGAAAAAAAAATGTATCTTTCTGCTCCTAAGGCCACAAGTTTTTTTTTTCTATTCTTGTGTAGAGAGTTCATAGTTCTAGTCTTAAGTCTGAGTCCATAATTCAATAGGTAATTACCTTGGAGTTTTGAGGTAAAATGAGATAATGAGGTCTTTCCCAACGATTTTCTGTGGAGGCCCAAAAATGTGAGCCTTTTCCACCTTGTCGGAAGGTCAGAGAGTTTTAGCTTGCTCAAAGTTGTTGACAACCCTGACCTAGGGTGTGGTTACTTGGTGTTTTGGACATTAAGATCGCCCCATACAGGTAGATCCATTCCACCTTGACCAGGTCAGAGAAATCAAGCATACTTCTGCTCTTTCTTTCAAATTAAGAAGTTTGACCTAGGGAGTAGCTGCCTTCAGAATACTTGGTCTAGGGTCGGCTCAGTGCTTAAACATCAGATGCTTTTCTCAGTTATTAATTAATTATTATATTAATGAATTAATATCCCGAATATTGAAGCAAATAACTGTTCTAGTTGTCCTTTGTATCATGGTAAAGCAGTCTTCTGTCTTCTCCCCCCTGTTGTATTGGGATACAAAAGCGTATGGAAACTTAAATGCAGGCATATTTCAGTATTCACTGGAACTCCATCCCAGTACTCTCCTGTGTTTCTGGTTTATTATTTCCACCTGCATCTTTGTGCTCTTTACCTATCTTTCTAATCCCCATGCCCCACCCTGGCACGTTGGTACCCTTGTCGAAGCGGGTCCCTGACAATGTTCAGCATGAGTTATCATTCCCCTTGGACTTCCTTGGCATCTTTATCAAAAATCAACTGAGCGTATGTGTAGTCTTTCCTACAGCCTATTTTGTCTCCCTGGCATGTGTCCATCTCCGGGCCAGCAACACACAAGCACGAGGTTCCACCTTTGTTCTAAGGGAAGGCCAGAACTGAAACATTAGAGTGAGAAAGGGATTCATAGTACCATCAAAATATGAAAAACGCGGAAATAATTTTGACAAAATATGTACAAGATCTGTATAATGGAAACACATTTTAAAAATGGAACAGCTAAATTGGAGAGGTGCGCAACGAGCCACAGGCAACAATATTTTTGAGACATCAATTTCTATCTGAGTTTGATGGGAGGGTTTTAGAAACACAAATGTTGAAATCTATCAAGTACTTTTATTTCATTTATTAAAATAACTCAATCATTTTTCTCTCTTTATTCTGTCGACACAGAGAATTGCAGGTTGATTGTGGAATTGATTGAGAAGTGTAAACCTATTTCGCACTCCTGGGGTAAACCCCAGTTAACCATGATGAATCATCTTTCAAACCATTAGTGGACCAAGCAGACACTTTGGAAAAGATGGCAGAGAAGCGTCAACAGCTGTGTGGGGAAAAGTACTCAGAACCGTGGGCCTTTGGGAAGAACAAACTCTGACCCCAATGATAGTGGGGCATGATGTTACACATCTGTATCCCTGAACAGGGAGGCTGAGGCAAGAAGATGAACAGTTTGAGATCAATCTGATTTGCATAGTAAGGTCCCGTCTCACCTACCTACAAATAAACCAACACTGAGACTCTAAAGGAATATTACTTCATAGCCTTTTGAATAATAATAATAATAATAATAATAATAATAATAATAATAATAATAAGAAGAAGAAGAAGAAGAAGAAGAAGAAGAAGGAAAAATAGGAAATGTTGGTGAAGACTCAAAGCAGTGGGGACTGCTCCCTGATGCCCGTGGGATGCAAAGGTGTGCTTGGTCTATGAAACCCTTTGACAGCTCCTTCCAGAGTAAGACTTACACTTTCTACATGAGCTAGGCATTCTATTCCTAAATATTTACTCAAAAAGGAAAGCTATATGCCAGTGAACCACACGAAAGCAAATTTATCTAGCATCTTCATTCCAATTGCTTTCTACTGCTGTGATTAACACTGCAACCAACAGCAACTTGGAAAATGAATGGTTTAATTGCCTTACACGTCCCAATCAGTCCATCACTGAGAGCAGTCAGGAAACTAGAGGCAGGAACTAAAGTAGAGACCTGGAATAACGCTGTTCTCTGCTCTGCACCCCTCCACCCCTAGTCCCACTTGCTCATCTACCTTTCATTTTATATAAGCCAGGACCACCTGTTCAGTAGTGGCACCACCCACAAAGGACTGGGCCTTCCCACAATAATCATTAACGAAGAAAATGTTCCATAGGCCAATCTGATAGAGGTAATTCCTCAACTGACATTCCCCTTTCCTAGACGACTCTATTTTGTGTCAAAATGATAAACGAACAAACAAACAACCAGAAATAACTAACCAGCACAACCTTGACTCACAACAGTCAACACCTGGAAACAACCCGCCATCCATTACCGGGCACACTGATGCACAAATCATCTTACAACCTTGGATACTCAGTAATATGAAAGTATGAGTTAAGGCTGGGGTGTAACTCTGTGGTCCCGGCAAACATGAGCGAGAAAGCAACCCAAAATTCATACCAAATATTAGAGACTCCCAACTCTCTTCAGCACCAGAAAAGAAGGAAAATGGAAAGAAGGAAGGAAGGAGAAAAGGAAGGAGGGAGGGAAGGGATGGAGGGGAAGCGTTCCCTACAACAGCTTCCTAGAACCTGACATTTTCCCGGCTAGGTGAAGCAACTAACACAAAGAGCTAGAGTATTCTGGGTATTATTATGTTTATGTCAAGTTCTAGAGCAAGCATGTGGTGGGAAAGAGGAGATCTGGGTCAGGGGAAAGGACCTGATTTGGGAAGGTGGATGAGAAAATTTTCTGGAGAGATGAAAAGGTTCTATCAGCAGGTGGTCACGTGTGCTTAGGTTTGTCAAGTCATTGATATGTACACTGACAACGTGAATTTTTCTTCTCTCTCTCTCTCTCTCTCTCAAGATTATTTTATGTGCACGGATGTCTTGACTATATGTTTGTGCTCTGTGTTCATGCAGTGTCTCTGAGGGCCAGAAGAGGGCATCAGGTCCTCTGGAACAGAGTTAACCAGATGGTTGTGAAGCCACCAAATAGGTGCTAGGAATTGAACCTAGGTCCTTTGTAAGAAGGACCAGTGCTCTTAACACACCAAACCATCTCTCCAGTCCTGCTTTGTTTCCTTCTTTTCTCTTTTCTTTTGAGACAGGATTTTACTCTACAGTGCAGGCTGGCTTTGAACTCACTTTGTAGTTAAGGACGGCCTCGAGTTGCTGATGCCCCTGCCTCTATTTTCTGACTACTAACATTACAGGTGACAACCAGAGAGACCCTGCCTCAAATAAATTGAAAGGCAAGGACCAGATATGTACCCTCACAGATGAACATGTAAGCACACATATATTGCATGCACGAGTGTGCACGTGGGCGCACACGCATGCACACACACACACACAAATAAATATTAAATTTGAAACAGTCATTTATTTGAGTAAATACTATTTAACATGCCGCCCTGGTTCACAGGACTGAATGTACCTCACCACTGAGTGCTCAATGCCTGTGCAAATGAAAGGATTCTGGCCTCCAGCTGTTAAAGGAAGGAAAAAAAGAAAGACTAGCTGTGGAGGAACAGTGGCTGTTGCATAAAACCACGTGGGTTCCATCACTAATGTAGGGTGAATGTACCAAGCCATGGGCAACAGGAGAAAAAAGGTACATGCGTTGTCTGCAGCCCTCAAAGGAAGCATTTGAAAATAATTGAGTCTTAAGAAGCAGCAGAATTTGGAGAGTTGGGAGTTGGAAGTGGTGATGGAGAGGGAGTGAAGGCAGAGGGAGCTTCAGGGCTGTTCATCTGAACTCCAGCGTACTGGAGTCCACTAGCTATCCTGGCTACACTTAGGTCCAGCCCTGACCTCTAAATACAGACCATTGTGCCTGTCTGCCAACCTGTGCCATGCCAGCCCCAGGCAGACTGGAGAAGGGCTTCCCACCCATCCTGACAGGGGCGTGACTTGAACACTCCCACTGATCTCTGTGAGGTCCCTGGTGTTTAATGGTAGTCCCAGCACTGGGGCCTACTGCAAATGGGTTTCAAAAGAAGCATCTTTGGTCTTCGGAGTACCACACACCACAGACAGCAAATTACCAGCTGAAAATTCATTACATTTGTGGAAAACTTGAATTTATTTAGACAAAGGCAGATGGAGAGGGTGGGTAATCTCGTTACATTTCAGCGCACTCTACTTTATTGAGAAGAAATGAAACATCGCGCTCTGCGTTTTCTTTCCATCTGCTTTCTCTTGCCTAAGTTCAGGTTTGTTATTAATATAATGAATTCATCTTGCCTCCCTCTCAGTTCCATTAGCCTGTACTCCTAATTAAGTTCTGTGTGCGTTGTCCTTTTCAACAGCTCAGAGTGTCTCTTTTTGATGCAGCTATTTTCCTCAGACCTCGAATCTTCCACACAGATGAGCTGCTGCTTCTAGACATATGAAATGTCTTAATCAAATTATCATTTTTCTCAAATGTAGAGAAATTATCTAGTCCCTTCTGTTCCCCAGACAGCTCTAACCTGAAGGGCAGATTCTACAAGGGACAGGGACTAAGTCTTGGCTTTGAATTTTGAAGGAGGATTCATGCCTCTCTGACAGCAAACGCCTCGAGCAGCTGGCTATTGACCATATCATTAATTTTTTTCTTTTTTTCCTCTCCTCTCTCTCTCTCTCTCTCTCTCTCTCTCTCTTTCTCCACAGCTTGGCCCATACCCAACAGTGCTATATGTTGTTCTTAAAGAATAAAAATATCTAACTTTTAAATATGTGGGGTGGGGAGGGGTGTGTGTGTGTGTGTGTGTATGTGTGTGTGTGCGCGCGCGCGTGTGCACGTGTGAAAGCAGGTACCTGTGAAAGAGGCACTGGAGCCGCTGGATCTGGAGATGCGGTTGAGCCACCTGGCCTGGGAGCTAAACTCGACCCTCGGCAAGAGCAGTCTGCACTCTTAACCGCTGAGCTGTATTCCCTTCCCTTCATTTTCCTCATTTCTGAATGCAATAGACTAGAGAGTTCCCAGAACCTGAGCCTCCTAGACAAGAGAGAGGGGTTGTCAACGGTGCCTAGCAGGATGTAGTGACTCAGGCAAGTCCCCAACCCCCCTCAATTAGGTGTTCAAGCAGGCTGATGTTCCTACTATTTCCATTTCCAGTCTGGCAGATATGAGAGCAGTCTGCCTGGGTGGTACGGCCACTGCCTGCTCTGGCCTGGGGAGCCTGTCTGCTACCTTCACTCCTCGTGAAGTGGTTCTGACTTTGGGGCAATATTCCTTTAGGTTCTGGACAGGGGACATGTCATGACATCAGACTCCTGCAGTAAATCCAAGCCCCATTTGCCTAGGGCAAACTTAGTCAATGTGGCTTCTGTCTCGGTTTCTGCAGCTATAAAAGGGGCTTAGGATTCAAACCCGCTTCCAAAGGCTACTGGGAGATACCAAGTAAGAACCATCAAAAAAACTCTCAGCCAGGGGCTTATCAGAAGTGCAGGAAACACATTGGCCATTGCCACCATTGGTCTCTGGATGCCCGCGGTTAGGAGTCCTGTCAGAGTGCCATCATCTGGTGCAAATATCCAGGAAAACAGCCCAAATTCACATCAAATATTAAAGAGACCCCCTTCCCTGCCATTTTCTCTTGGATCTTTCCCAAATGTGGATCAGGCCAGATCCACAGGCACAGATCTCTGTGCAAGGCCAGAGAGGAGGATGCCCCCCCATCTTATTTCAACCCTCCTTGGGAGGTGGTGCTTGCTTTGGTCAGAACTTCCTTCTTGGGGCACCGTGTCTTTTAGGCCACAGCACTGGGTAAGGCTGTGCTGGCTGCAAGCACAGGCCGGGGACATCTACTATTGTGAAAGTTATCAAGTAGGACTCACCTGACTCCCACACTCCTGACCCTGGGTCACGGGAAGCCACCCCAGCCTCTGGCCTTTTGTTCTTCCCACTGCTGATTTCGGAGGACAAGCTTCTCAACTGCAGAAGCCCTGCTTTAATGCCCTTTCTTGGAGCATCTTAGACCCGGAGCAAGCCACCTTCTGACCAAGGTGTTCTTCCTCAAAGCAGGGGCTGGGCAAGTATGTACTGACCTCCTCGGCCAGCAGGAGGTGCCACATTGCCAGTGGGCAGTGGGCAGTGGGCACCTTTATTACATGTTTGGAAATCTCCAGAATCAAGTAACCCAAAGCAGTGCCCGAAGAACCAGTGAACAAGGCTTAATGACTGTGCTCCCAGGCTCTAAGGAGAGAGCACATTTTCTCAGACTTAAATCTTCTAAATTGGAATTGCCACCTTTAAAGGGTAAGCTGACCCAATGTCCTTGTTGGTCAGAGAAGCGTCTAATGCAGTAGAAAAATTAACGCTTCTCTTTCAGACGCTGGAGGCCACAGATAGGTCAGAAGACCGGCTCAAATCAAACTGCTGGAGTCCTTCAAGTGTATTTTTATAGATGGGAGGACCGCACGATGCCAATCCTTTCCTTTCTATTTCCTTCTTCCCCCATGGCTCTTGCTCTACCAAGGGCATGTCCTTGGAGCTCCAGAGTGTTCTACGATGAGCCTGCTTGCCCACCGAAGCAGACATGGCTGGCCCCGCTGACCCAGAAAAGCCATATTCTTCTAGAGAGGCCAAGGAGCCACTGTGAAGGCAGAAGGGTGTGTCACCATGGTTGTCCCCAGCACCTGAGCCTCACTGACCCCAGGGTGTGTTCTCCATGGGTCAGCTGATGCCCAGTGATGACAGGGGAGAGCACCCTGGCTGTTGTGGGAGGTAGCAAGGGAATCAGAGACACCACCGACATGGGACTGTGTCTGGGGTGGGGGTGGGAGTGGGAGTGGGGACCTCAGGACATGGTTCTGGAGAGCTAACTTACAGACACTAAAGGCAAACCCCTGAGATTTAGAGCCCTGGAGCACAATTACCTGAGTTTGAATCCTGACTCTACATGATAATGTTGAGACTGTGGGGGATTCCTTCCTTTTGCTCACAAAACCCAGAACATGTAGCGTGTCTTATTTTTAAAACTCATAGATTTTAAAATTATTTAAAATTTTATTTATTATATTTATTTGCCTGTATATGTCTGCAATGGCACTCACAAGCTGCCATATGTCACAGGACAACCTGCAGGAGTCAGCCATGACGTTTCCGGGGATTCTTATGGAATCCATCCCAGGATGGAAATATAATTTGTTTAAGAGAGTACTTGGTGAACATGTACAAAAGCCTGGGTTCCATTCCTAGCGCTGCCTCATCTGGGCATGTGGTCCTTGCCTGTGATCTCTGCTCTTGAGAGAGGAAGGTGGGAAGGTCAGAAGCCCATGGTCATCCTTGGTTACACAGCAAGTTTGAAACCAGTCCTGAATACATAACGGCTCCGTCAACAACAACAACAATAATAATAGACAAAGGGACTGGAAAGATGGCTCAGTAGTTAAGAGCACTGGCTACTCTTCTAGAGGACCCGGGCTTGATACACCCACATAGCAGCTCACAACTGTCTGTAATTCCAGTTCCAAGGAATCCAACACCCTCCTCACACAAGGCAAGCAAAATGCCTATGCACATAAAGTAAAAGATACTTTAATAATAATAATATAACAATAATAATAACAATAATAATAATAGAAAGGAACACATTTAGCTGTCCCCAACAGCTCTCTTGCAGAAAGAGCAAGACCCACCTTCCCCCGCAGACTCCACAGGGCCGCCCTTTCCTACCTCCGAAGTCTCTATCCCCTCCTCTGCTGCTCAGTCCCAGACACACTGGCCTCTTCGCTCAGTTGTGGAGACATCGCTCATGCTCCTCTCCCACCCACAATGCCCCACGACTCTCACGCCTTTCTTCCAGCTGTTGCCTTCACTTCATTCAAGAGAATCTCTTCGCTCCACTGTATCTGAAATAAAACGTATGGTTCTTGCCGTTAGCCCAGCCTTGCTTTACCATTTCCACAGAATACGCCCCCCACCCCGCAAACTGACATCATCTGCTGTGCTCTTCCCAGTGCTTAGAAAAACATCTGACAAATGACAGACTCTAAGTGAATGTTTGTTAGTGGATGAATGACAGGCAAACCGTCAACAAGCGCTCATTGCCTCTATGATTAGCGGTATCTTTCTCCCATGGCCTAGCCCACTTCTGATTTCAGTGGCTGCTCAATGGATGGTGCCCCCGTAGCTGTAATTCATTTCTGGATGGCTGTCTCGCTAGCTCTCATCTCGAAAAGATTTTCTTTCTCCCCAAGATTTTCCCTAATGTGTCGTTAGTCTTTCTCGGTCCGACCAGTCAGCTCCCAAATAAACACATGGAGACTTCTTAATTATGAAATCTTGGCCTATAGCTTAGGCTCATTTCTAACTAGTCTTATAACTTAATAAACCCATGTATGTTAATCTACATGCTGCACATGACACGTGGCTTGTTCTGTCATCTCCTACACGTCCTGCTTCCTCTGCATCTGGCTGGTGATTCCTCGTGACTCCACCTGCTTCTTCCCAGCATCCTCTCTGCCCCGAAAATCCTGCCTAACTATTGGCTATTCAGCTTTTTATTAAGCCAACCACGGGGATATATCCTTTTATAGTGTAACCAAATATCTCGCGACACTGATATCCTAGAGTTTCATTAGATCTAAACCCAAATGTAGCCTCTCAGTGTGTTGTGCATGTTGCTAGGGGAGCCTACACCCTGTGGAGGCAGGAGCTGCCATTGCTCCATCCATCCTGGACAAGTAGCTATGGGAGATGTTCTTCAGGCTGCAGACTCCAGGCCCTCAGTGCACACGACACCAGTCCCAGCATCACATGCCTGGAGAGACTGTTCTTCACCACCTCCCTCACTTACCCAGTTCTTGGCCTGCTTCCTGGGGTCGCCTCTCCAACACAATCATGTCCCACGCCCCTTGCCTCAGCCTTTGAGGAATCACTGAGCAGCTGCCTTTAAGCAGGAGCAGACTGTGACAGGTAAGCCGAGACTTCCTGAGGGAATGAAGACACAGGGTTGGGAGAGGTGTCAAGGGTTGGTTTTGTTTGTTTGTTGGCTTTCAGAAGAAAGAAATGTGAATTATAAACTCAGAAACATTCCTTCTCTGCCATGATGTTTCAGCATTTTCCCCCAAAGGTGGTGGCAATGGTGTCCTGCCTTTCCATCCCTAGCCTTTCCTCAGAGAGACAAGATTTTTAGAAAGACTCTTGTCTGCTAATGAAAATCTGGCCTTTCGAGTCTTATTAACACTAATGGGGGGAAATGCTTCAATTTATTTTGTTCTGGAGGTAAAAGCAATGATATTAAGTGATCCAATTTACCCATTTCTAGTACCATGCTGGTCACTAATGAAGATGCCCCTGTAGCTCAGTGTGTGGTTTATACAGGAATCACTGCATAACAGTTTGCGGATGGCTCCACGCGGTAAGAAAGCGGTACGTGCAAATGAAAGTGTTGTGAATCAAACATTACTCTCTCTGGATTCTCACGGTGTTTAAAAATAGCAGTGTTGTCTGCCGAGGCCTTCACAGGTTTCTCCCACAGCTGCCTTTCCTCAATGGCACAGAGCTGATGCCCGCAGGTGCATACCCTCACGAGAGAATACCTTTGCAAGTGAGCCACATGTACTGAGCGTTGGGCAAGCAAGATATTTTTTAGTAGTGTCTAGTCAATTTAGCAATAATCAGAAAAAATATTCTATGTGCTACACCAGCATTAACAGCCCTCTGAAGTGAGCCATACTAGTATTGCTACGATTGTCTTTTTTATGTCTGTGAAGTCTAGACTGAGAGACACAATAAATTGCCCGGTTCATATAGCCAGGTCACCCGAATGTACCCTAGGAACTGTTCTACAGCTTGAAACCAAAGTGCCCCTTCAGACTCATATTTTGAAAGGCCAGGCCACAGGCAATGGCTCTATTTGGAGTGTCTGTGGAACCTAGCTGTCAGAAGTCGGTCACCAGGGTGGGCCTTTGAAGGGTCTCTGCCTGTGGTTCTTGCTCTCCTCCCTTAGGGTCTCTGTGAATAAACAGTCCCTCCCTTAGTCGGCTGTGGGAGTGGTTACAGACTGTAAAGGTGAGTAACAAGAAGAGCACGTGATAGAGGAGGGTCTTCTGTCTATGTGTTACTTTCATTGGTTAATTAATAAAGAACCTGCTTGGCCTGATAGGTCAGAACATAGGTGGGTGGAGTAGACAGAACAGAATGCTGGGAAGAAGGCAATGAAGCAGACGCTATAGCTCTCCTCTCCAGATAATGGGCCAGGCAGTGTTTAAATTAATACAGTTTCCATGTAATTATTTCTGGTAAAGCTAGCCGGGTGGCGGGCAGGAACGCAGCCCCCCCTGTTCCTTTTGCAACAAGCACGTGGGCCAGACCACTCCTCATCTGAAGGAGAAAGGGGTTTACGTATTTGCTTCATATTTTATACTTGTAAGTTTACTCACTTGGTATCCTTCAGGCATGCCTTATGTGAACTGCCTCATCTCAGGGGATTCTCAGAATAGCCTCATTCTCACTTCTGCTTTACGGACGAGAAGGCAGAGATGCAAAGAGGGTAACTTGATAGGCTAAGCCACACAGCATGTAGCCGAGGAGTGGAATAGAAGCCCATTCTGCATAGACTCCAGAATGAGCCTCTTTGCCTTGCCCAAATATTCCCTCTTACAGTGCGAAGTTAAGTTCCAGCCAGAGCTATTTGATTCACTACCCATGAAGCGCAGGTATTATGTACTGGATCTGCTTATGCAGGGAGTTACAGCTGTGGACGTGTTTGCAGCTGCTCAGGACATGACCAGCAACTGTCCTCTTCCTTGCTGGAGTCCTCTGTCTGTCCAGTGCTCTTCCCAAGCAAGGACTGTAACTGAGCTCTTCGTGTGCCTTGTCTACCATTTACCCCAGAGGCGTGCTTCATTCAGATTGAATTAAAAATGTAGCAAATCACAACCTACACCAGGAAGTTGATCTAGAACTCGGGTCTCTGTCTCAGGAGCCAGGCAAGAGAAGTGAGGCAGCGTCTCCAACAGAGGCTGTGTGCACTGCCCCGGTAAACTCTGGTCTCTATGAGCCCTCGATGGCTGAAGTGGTTCTGGGCTATGTTTGCGTTCTTCTCCAATCAGCACCTATGCTACGTGCTCCCAATGAGCTTCATTTCAAATGCTTACATGGGAGATGAACACATTATCAATGAAAAGTATGCTCTCTGAACATATTTATTTATAATGATACATGAAGTCTGCTGTTTAAAGGAAACAGTTCTCCAAAAAGAAAGCCCCTGATCACAATGTGAGCTGCCAGAAGGCTGACTCGAAAGCAGAGAGGTAGAGAGTTTTTCAGCATATAAAATGCACAATCAAAGAGCCATCTGCCCCCATTGATAATGCTGGGAATTGACAGACAATGCCATTAAGTGTAATCTTCAGATTGGGACTCTCATGAGTGATATGCAAGGATGGATTTTGTTAAAGATGGATTATGCTTATGAGTTATTTTTGTACAATTATTCAAAACAGACCAAGAGTAAATGATTTCCTCAAATGTTCTTGAAATGAGCATGTACATTCGGGCTCTCGAAGCCCAGGCATTGTGTAGAGGGCTCTCGATGGCCTGCCACTTTATCTGGCATGTCTTTTAAAATGTCAGCAAGAGATCTTTGTTTGGGGATATTATTAAGCATTTCTGTAAGACATGGAAAACAGAAAATGACTGAATTATAGTAGACTTGCATCTAGAGTGGCATTGAACTCGGGCTATGCTCAATTTGCTTTTAAATGATGCTGTGTGAAAGAGGTGAAGGCCACTGGTGTGTGTGCACGGGGACCTGGAACAGCACCCAGATCTCCGTGGTCCTTTCATACCATCCCAGCCTCACAGTTGGAGACCCTGTTAGCCATCCTCACGCCGAAATTCAACCAGACTTCACTGTCTTTAGCACCATCCTTCCAGCGAGTCCCACTGCATCCTTTATCTTGCAGGACTTCAGAGTAACACAGTCCATTTTCCTTCCTCAGGAGACCTTAAGAGCAACAGCCAGGCTCTTGAGGCAGGCCCTGCGCACACCTCACTCTGAGTGCGTGCCCCTTCCACACGGGCCAAGGTCTTGAGAGAGAAGGACTTTTGCTTCTAATCTCTGGCAACAAAAACAAAAACAAAAATCACCGTCCTTTGTGCTCACTCCTCGCCTGCTCATACAGCTCTCTTATTTACATCAAACGTTTTGGTGGCTGAGCCTTGCCTATAAATAAATTCTCCTGGAATCAGATATCAGTTTAGGGCAGAGAATGGAGATGAAAGGTGAGTTTTGTATCACCAAAGACAGACATGAAGAATGAGCGCAGCATTTTGCTTGTTGGTTGGTTTGGATTAATATCAAACAAAGCAATGTTCTTCATGTCAAAAGTACTCCTCAAGTATAAATGTGGCCCGAGTGGAATCGGGGATTTCTTTTCTCCTTAATAAGTCTGAATTATATTGTATTCTTCCCTCTGCAGCCCTGTTCTCAAACTCTCCAAACTGACTCTCTTGTCTGTGTATCTCTGTGTGCTGACACACAATTGCCCTTTCTTCTGCCCTTACATTGAAGACATTTCTAGTCACTGAATTAATTCAGAGTATCTTCCATGAAGCCAACTATTTCATTTTCTCTTTTGTTTAGTGATGACATCAGCTGCGGAGGAAGAACTCAAACTTGTGTCAACATCAGAAAAAAAAAAACAAAAAACACAAAACCTGATGAAAGGAACGGAGAAATCGAAGCCCAGAGGCACAACAATCCAAGCAAAGTCCTTGATCTGTGTCTCCTTGGAGCCTCAGAATTGCCCTCTTGCCTCACAAACTGTGACAAACTGTGTGTCTCACAGCAACTCTTATAAAAGAAAGCATTTAATTAGGGCTGGCCTACAGATTCAGGGGTTTAGTCCATTTTCAACATGGTGGGAAGCATGGTGGCATGTGGGCAGATGTGGTGCTGGAGAGGGAGCTAGGAGTTCTGCAGCTGGATGGGCAGGCAGCAGGAAGTGAACTGGCTTGAGTTTCTGAGACCTCAAAACCCACCCACTAAATGACACACTCCAACAAGGTCACACCTAACAGTGCCACTCCCCATGGACCAAATACTCAAATAGGACTCTGTGGGAACCATTCCTATTCACACCACCACAGTGTGAACAACATTAACGTGGGATGTGAGCTCTGTGGGGTAACACACAAGTATGCAAAGAACCCACCAATCCCAGGATCAGAAAAGGGTTTTTTAATCTATCATGTAAAGTAGGTAATAGGGCAGACACTTAAACTGGCAAAAGACAGATTGATGAGAGAAAATTTACAGAAAATACAGAAAATACTTGGTGTAGTATTTAAATTTATTTTTTATATACCTGGGCATTCCGCAGTAAAAAAAAAAGTGGATCCATGATGTGGGATGTCTCTCTGTATGCTGTGAATATGTTTTTATTACCACTGGTTAGTAAGAAAGCTGATCTGGCCAATAGCCAGGCAGAAGAGAGCCAGGTGGGAAATCTGGAGGTACAGGAAGAAGAAGAGAGGAGTCAGGGAGAAGCCAAGGGACTGCTGGAACAGCACAATGTACCAGAGAGAAGGTAATGCCATGAAGCCACGTGGTGACACACAGACTATTAAAAATGGGTTCATTTATATGTAGGAGCTAGCCAGTAATAGCCTGAGCGATCATCGACCAAGCAATTGTAATTAATATCAACCCTCTGAATGATTATTTTATAAGTAACTGTGGGGACTGGCCGGCAGGAGAGAAACTGGGATGGGGTGGGGGGACAGAGAAAAGTGTTTGCTACACCCCAAAAAAGTTGGGCCTGAGAGCTCACAAAACAGCAATTATCTATGAAGAAATGACAAGATAGAAGAAAGGTGTTTAGGACTTTAGGTTTGAAGAGAGATGAATATATGCAGGAAATTAATGGAAGATAAAGACTATTCAATAAGTAAGGCTTTATTTATGCAGATTCATCACTGACCAAATTATCTTCCTTCCTGGTGCGGGAGAAGGCAGCACGGACACCTTCACCAAGGAAAATTCATACCCAGCATAGGAGCAGAAAGAAAGAAGCAGGGACCTGTCTTTCATATATGATCCTCCTTTGTCTCCAGCCCAAAGCAACCATAAACCCAAGTGGCGTGCTTTGGGCACCCTGATTCTCTGCCCGTTAGTGATTACATAATCGGGTGATGGATTAAAGAGACTATCCAATGAGTTAAAAAATTTTCTTTACCCAAATGTCATTGCTATAGAACTCAAAATTTATTGTCCAGCTATGTATTTAGTGTCCCCAATTGTTCTATCACCAACATTTTTATTGTATTTAAATATAGGAACAATTGCGGTCAATCTGTCCTTTCTTCTGACCCAGTATTGGTGACTTGATTTATAAGAAAACAAAAAAGGCGCCGTGTGTTATGGGAGGGTGTGAAGAAAGAAAGGAAACGATAAAGATAAGTGAACTTAGAGGGCCAAAAGGACCTGGAGGGATGGAGTTGGGGAGAGGGTTTCATATGATCAAAGTTCTTATCCCAATGGAGCTTCGAAACAAACATTTGATCCACAGCTTGTTATGTTTGGAGAAACCGAGACACAGAAAAAGACACATCTACAGTGGCAAAAATAGATCACAAGCCTAAGATTCAGCTTTCCAAAATGCCCCTCCCCCACCGAGGAAAGTTTTCCTTCTGCACCACCCTCCCCACATACCCACTTACCTAGTTAATATCTAGTCAGCTCGACTCTAGGCTCAAGCGTTTCCCCACCCACCCCCGCCAAGCCTCCCTGGGCCACCCGCTTCCGAGTGGATCCGGATCTGGTAACGCACTTCCAGAACACCTGCCAATGTGTCTTTCCCACCGCCTCCTTCTCCACCCACTCTATAGGCCACACAGTCTGTGCTCCTCCATCAGCACACGAGTCACCAGGAGGGTGCATGGAGCGTTGCACCATGGGGGAACGACATCACTCCCGCAAACACTTCCAGGCAGTTCATTCACAAAGCAGGGGGCAGAAATGGTTTCCATTCATGCATTTTTCACTAGCAAGGTTCATGATGGGAAGCCTCTCTAATTAATCCTGATGCTCTCCCCTGCGGAGTCAATGTGGCCTTTTCTCTCTCCTTGGCTCCTTTTCTCAAGGCAAAGAGTGCCGAAAGACAGGGGTCGGTGAGCAAAGCCCGGGAATTGTCTAGTGTTTTTCTTCTTTTCTAACTCTTGCTCTTATCGCCCAAGACATCCTTTATGTGGAACAAATTGATTAAAATATAAAATGGGGATTTACTTTCGGTTTGGCTCTGCAGGCTATGGTTATCGGGATGGTAAAAGATCCAAGGAGCTAGAGGGAGAGGAGGAGGAGGAGGGGGCAGGAGAGAGCTGCAGCAGCAGCAGCCGCCACCATCAGACTGTCTCATCCTCAGCTCTAAGGTTTCAGCTCCTTGCCGAGAAGATTAGAAGAATCACTGTTTACTGAGTCCCCACTCTGTGCCAGGCATTGGGGAAGGAAACTCTCATCCTTTATTCGGTAATCATTTGAGGGCCAAGCTCTGTTTCCAGAATTGGGAAGACAGCGGTGAGGAAATAGGGTTTGCTGTCATGGACTTCCTATTCCTAAAGAAGAGCAGGTATGCACATCACATGACACGAAGCAGCAGCTAAAGCCAGAAAGAGAAATAAAACAGGTTAAAGAAATGCGAGCGATGGGAGCTAGTTCAGGCTTGGCAGCAAATAAGTTCCCGAGGAAGTGGGACTGGGACCGAATAATGTGACCAGAAGGCTGGAGACACATTGGAGGGTGAGTTCTGACCAGAAGGAGCCATTGTGGATAGACTTTGGTGGCAAGGAGTGAGGGCAAGGGCTGGAGAACTGGATGAAGGCAACTGTGTGGGGCACAAGAGTGGGAAGAGAGGTAGACAAAGGCCAGGTCCCATTCACCCACCCCCGCTATAGGCTCATAGTTTGAATGCTTGGTCCCCAGTTTACTGAACTGTTTGGGAAAGATGAAGAGGTACGGCCTTGGAGGAGGTGTGTTGTTGGGGCCTTGCTTTGAGATCTTAAAGGACTCTGGTCATTTCCAGTCTCTGTCTCTCTCTGTCTCTCTCTGTCTCTCTCTCTCTGTCTCTCTCTCTCTCTCTCTCTCTCTCTCTCTGTCTGACTTATGATGTGATCAAGATGTGAACTCTTAGTTCCTGCTTCAGTGTCATGTCTGCCTGCCCACTGCTATGTCCCCACCATGATGGCCATGGACTCTAACCCTCTGGAACTGTAAGCCCCACATCAATGCTTTCCTTTATAAATTGCTTTGGCCATTGTATTTTCTCACAGCGATAGAAAAATAAGACACCTAGTAAGCTTTTGCAGTGTTTTGAGTGAAGGCTTGTCATGACCACATTCACTTTGTGGAAGTCAATACCCTACTCAGTCCTCACAAGGACCTTAAGGTGAGCAGCATTGACCCAGCTTGCTCATGGAGGAACCGGGACTTGAACGTTAAACCTTTTTAACGCCCAAATTTATGAAAACAGATTGTGAGTCCAGCTTGGGATAGGATTACAAAAGGAACCTTTTCACACAGTCCCACGCTGTCTAAGGACACGGACTTGGTCTTATGTGACCCCGAAACACCCTCACAGCTCTAAGCACATGGCTGCTGCCCAATGCCTACCATCTAGATGAATACCTTAGATTCAGCTCAAACCTGCCAGACTTCTAGGATGTCTGGTGCTTGGGTCAGATGGGAGAAGAAATTGGGAGGCAAGGGAGTTTTCAATCAAAAAGCAAATAGAAAAAAAATTAAGATGTTTAGGTCTGCACTGTTTTTAGTAATATCCTTCCCGTGGGGGAGGGGAAGAAAAAAACATAACTGCTTTTCAGAACTTCAACTTTTGCCCCATTTGATATTTTAGATCGTCTTCAGCTCTGCACCAGCACACTTCAGCTCTGAAACACTCGGCTTGTTCAGTCCTTCAGTCCTTCAGTCCCAGGACCAATTGCAAATGGCACCCATTGAAATTCAGCTGAGTTCTGCGCTTACTCTGAATGGTTAGTCACACACATGCCTTGTGCCAAGATGCAAAATGATGATGGGATCGTATTCTTTCTCCTTCCCAAGCCTTCATACCCACATGGGGCAGTTCCTCTTCTCACGATTTCTGGTTTGACCAGGAAAAACAAAGACCACCTTCGGGTGAGCGCACGAGTATGTCTGACTACTGATTCAAGCCTTGTCCCCGGGCCCCAGGACCGTCAGCTGTAGTCACAATAAAGAAATCATGGCTTCTACAGATGGACTCTTAATGCCATAGGTGCCCTACCGGCCTAGGAAGCGCACAGGCTGGTGAGGTCCCTTGGGAAACAGTGAAGTCTCTTGGGGAACAAGGTACTAGGTTCTTTCACAAACAGGGAGCATCAGAAAATTATGAAAGAAACCAATGGGTATTCCGGAGACTTCTGGTCTGGGTTAGAAGCCAGAGTTCCTCTGAGGACACAGCAAGAAGAGGAAACTTTCAGAATTTTGAGGCCAAGGCCAGAGTAAGTTCGAGGCTAGCCTGTGCTATAGAGAGAGACCCTGCTTCACATAACCAAGGGCTGTCTGGGCATGATGGTATATGCCTGTCATTCTAGCACTTGAGAGGTGGAGACGGTAGGATCGGGAATTTGAGATGATTGGCTACACAGCCAGCCTGGGATCCAAGTACCTTGTCTTAAAAAAAAGAAAAAAAATCTAAACAGTTCCTAAGGGCTGGAGGTGTTGAGCTGTGTTCACACGTTTTCTAGAACTGGCAGTGTGTTGGGTTTGATCCTCAGTACCACCTTCATAGCAAAAGACAAAGGAGGGGTATCATGGGCTAGGAACTTTTGGGGGTCCCAAAAAGGATAGAATGAAGAGTTCAGGAGACCTGAATGAGGCTGCTATGACTGGACACAAAAGTAGGGAAGGAGTGGTAGGCAAGGACTCTGGGGATCATCTGAATGGATGTCTTTCTCACCTCAGCATGCAGTGTTGACTTGGAGGTCTTAGGACCATATAGGTGTTGGGCCCAGATCGGGTAAACTGAGACTCAGGCCTACCTTCCTGCTGATCTATAGAGCCTGTCATGGCAGGTGTGCACCAAGCTGCCCTGAGTCCTGCGTTATGTACTATCCAGTGTCCACTGACATACTCTGCACTGGATGATGACATATCCTACTCTGGATATTGTCGCTATTCTTCTACAGTACCAACAGGTGAGGAGCGAGAAGAGGGATTTGCAGAGAAACCATTAGGGTTACTTCTTCAGACGGGGGACCCCAGGTGAGGCCCTAGGAATCTGGTAACATTCTGTGTTGTGTATCCCGAGGCCCCTAGAACCTCTGAAATGAGAACCAGTCATTGAAGCCGTGAGCTGCCCGCCTCTCTCGTCTCCGTGCTAACACTGTCACCAGAGAATGGAAAATCACTCAGATGGCTCTGTATCTCTAAGTTGCACCTCAGTGACGGGCTGCATAGGCAAACAGCCTGGTGGAGAGCTGGCTAGGCTTGTAAGCAAAGAACTAATAAATAACCTTGAAATACGCAGTCTGATGGCAGCTTCGCTCTGCTTCGCCTGGCTCCTGCCCTAGAAGGCTCATGAATTGCTAGGCTTGGCAGGTGGAGTCAGGAGAGCAGGGTGCCCAGTATGTTGAAGACCAACAAATAAACACCCAGTGTTGCTGCCCAGCTGATCACTCCTCCAGGAAGAGGGGCTGGCCTGGAACAAGGATCGGGTAGGAAAAGAACATTTCCGGCCACCCCAGAGGAAGGTCGGAAAAGGAGCCATGTTGCCCGTACAGGCAGCTGCTGCAGCTGCTAGGCAAACAGGGTTTTCAGTGTGGATTTAAAACCTCCTCAGGAGAGAATATGAGGCATTAAGTGAGCCCTGGTGGAAGGTGCAGAATTGTCAGTCAAACACATTCTCAGACTCAACGAAGTGTTTTTGCAATCATTTGTAAATTGCTCTTCCAAGGCGTCTGCGAGAATGTTAAACGACTAGGAGATGAAATCAATACCTCAGCGCTAGCTTGGTGGGGGGGGCATCCCAGGGCAAAGCAAGAACCACACATCCATAAAAGGATGCAAAGATGTCCGTCTCCTTGGGTGAAAAATAGTTGAGCAGAAGGAGGCAGGCGCCAAGCTAGAAGATTCTCTAAAAGGCAGACACAAAACCGGCACAGGCAGCTAGGGATGTGGAGGCTTCCTGAGGAGAATGTGGTGCAGGCCTGAAATCCCAGGGCCTGGGAGGCTGAGGGAGAGCGGGTGGAGGTTCAGTGCCCACTAATCTGCATAGTGAGGCTTTGTCAGGGGTAACACTGACAAGTGATACCACAGCAGGTTATAAAGAAACCTGGCTTGTTCTTAAATAGTGGCTGGGGGAAAAAAAAAAAACATGAGAAAGAAAGCCAATATTTGGGACATGAATAAGAAAACACGAATAATGTTGAATCTAGAAATTAATAAAGAATTCGTTAAAAAGAAATCTGTCTCCTAGGAGAAGCTGCTTGGGAAGGTAAACTGCAGCCAAGAGCAGCAACTGTTAGCCCTGCTCAGTGTTGATTCCATGCCTGGTACGACACTGTGGGTGGGTGCTTTGTGTGGTTTGGTTTTGTGAACAGGTAGATTCACTGGACAACCAAGAACGCTGTGAAAGATAAACACTATCAGCCTTATGGATGAGGAAACAGTGACAAAGAGAAGTTAATTATCTTCTCCAAGGTCATACGACAGACCTGGTGTCCCAAGTAGTCCCCCAACATCCCCATAGGAAGGCTTATAAGCACCTATATTTCAGCTGTCTGGTGCTCTCTTCTGGCCTCCAGGGACACACATGTGCACACATGCACACACACACACACAGGCTTGTGAACTCATGCCTAATGCGGTGGCTCACATTTGCAATTTCAACACTTCTGTGGCAAGATGGGATGTGCAGACAGGGAATCATTGAGGACGATCTTAGGGCACCTAGCTTGGGTTATGTAGAGCGGTAAAAACAGAGAAAGCGTGCCTCAACAAAGCAAAGGCCAGAAGCAGCTCTCAAAGGTTGCCCTTTGACCTGTACAAGTGCACTCTGGCGCTGTGTGTATCCACGCACACTTGGGCTGGAGCATTTTTCGATTTTTAAAGGAAGAACAGCTGAACGTCTCAGCCAATGCCGTGCAGCAAACTACCTCCCCTCAAGCATTATTATGATCAATAATCAGATGCCGGGAATAAAACAGGACTTGCTTTTTTTTTTTTTTTCCTTTTTGGCTTGTGTTCTCATATATCAGCAACAGTTTTTTTTTTCCTCTCAAGTAAACATGCAAATAGGATTCTCTTTCCAAATAACAAATGTGTGGTTGTATTGTGTGAGCAGGAATCCGGAGTGAGGCTGGCTGGCCTTGTCTTCCATCCGTTCTGTAGGATCCCCTCCATTTGGCAGGCATTTTCCTCCCCAAAGAACTGATGTGTAATCTTTTGTTCTTTCAAAGCCCTTTTTGTTTCCAAGAGACAAAATACCTACTTCGTGTCATGTTCTCTTGTGTGTTTCTAACGATAAGGGAACAGCTATGAGCTGCGTTTGTAGTCCTGCAATAGAACAGTTGTATTAGCATAAACTACTGCTAAAATATAACCCGTTAAAGCAAATTAAGTGGCTTAAAATATAGCTATACACGGACTGCTAAACATTAGGAGGTAGACACCGGTAATTCTCCATCCAAATGTTCCTTGATGTCTGGTGCCTGGGAGATGCTCAGATGACTCACTCTGAGCACAGACGCCTCTGGGTAGGGTAGCTCACAAATACCAAGCCAGACAACTGTGGGCAACCCCACTTCTCACCCTACTTGCTTTGTTGATGACCTCTTGACACTCTTGTGCATTAATTAATATTACTATGTCAGTGAGCAGAACGCATGAAATAACCAAGAGGAAAAGTCTATCTAGGCTCAAAATTTCTGAGGTCGGTGGTCACTTTGCCTCATCATTTTGGTGCCTGAGGCGACACAGCCTGGGAGGGCATGAGAAGGAAGTTGCTCACTCCATAGCAATCAGGAGAGAGAAGGAACAAGGGAGGCTGTGTGGGGGATGGCTGACTGGCTCTCTGTGATCTCAATATCCTCTTCAAAAGCCTGCCCCAGTGGTCTACATTCCTTCTACTAGGCCCTGCATTCTGAATGGTCCACCTACCTCCCAAAGCACCACAAGGTGGTGAATAAGCCTTCAACTCATAGGCCACTGGAGAAGAGTCATCTAACTCATGGCAATTGTTCATGAACTAAAAGTATTCGAAAAGTATAGGTTTTTCCAGGCACAGTGGCACATGCCTATAGTCCCAGCTGATCTGAAGGCTTGGACAAGAGGTTACTTGAGTCCAGGAATTTACTGTATATAACCTGAGCAACATAGTGAGACACAGAGGGGCAAAGGCTATGCTGAATAGATGGGTGGATGGATGGGTGGATAGATGGGTGGATGGATGGGTGGATAGATGGGTGGATAGATGGGTGGATGGATGGGTGGATGGATGGGTGGATAGATGACTGGCTGGATGATTATAGGACGGAGGCATAAATGGTGCTGAAGAGCTGGGGTGGATGCTGGCTAGACTGAAGGATGCTCAGGGTGACTCAAGTCAGAGCGCATAGTCTAAGGAACATTACCAGTAGCTCGGCTCATTTCCAATTACTCTAGTGCCTGCTGACATACAAGACAGGACCGTAGCAAAGGACAAAGGGCAGTCTGCAGCAGAGGTAGGGCAGTGGCGAAGAGTCTGCAACACAGAAGTAGAAAATGAAATGAGTGAGCTGAAGAAACACGTAGAAGGGGTTTCCCTGACTCACTGGACTGTCCTTGGGGTTCATGGCATATAGTGATATTCAGTGACATCTTTATGTGGATTGCGTTGGGTTGTTCCCCTGCCTACAGAGCCCTGGCAGCAAGCATGACATGGACTGGCAGCCTGAAGACAGCGTGAGAGTCATAGCTGGGCAGCCATGAAGACAAGCTAGTTTCCCTATGTTTTTGCAGCTTGAACCGTTTCATTTGAAATGGAGAGGTCCAGAGGGGACTGGAGCTGTGCTCTGATGCAGCCTAAACAGTCTTGCCTCTAACTATTTACAAAGATCAGACCTGATAATATTTTGCTCAGATTATTCTTCGAGAGGATGATAGCATCTCTCCCTAGGCTTTAGCCTGGCAAACAGCGACATGTGGTAATTTAATTAGTTGGATGCTGTATTGGCAGTTTATAAGACAAGTTTTAAAGTTTTCTTTAAAAAAAAACCACACACACACACACACACACACACACACACACACACACACATACACACACGCGCGCACGCGCGCGCATGCGCGCGCGCGCACAGTAGAAGTCCCGAACTGGAAATAAAATGATCAATGGGAAGGTGGCTTTTCCCAAAGGTGACCATCTTGAGTAATGGGTCCTGTGGGGGAAGTTTAGCAGTGTCTCAGTCTGTTTTATATTGCTGTGATAAACACCAAGGCCAAACACAGTTGGGGGAGAACAGGATTCATTTCATCTAACAGTGTACAGCCCATCATGAAGAGACATCCAGGCGGGAACTGAAACGGAAGCCATGGAGGCGTGTGTTGAAGGACTTACTCCTTGTGTCTACTTCCTTACACGTCATCTGCCTGGGTGGCACCATTCACAGTGATCTGGGTCTTCCCACGGTAATCATTAATCAAGAAAATGTCACCCCCCCCCACAGCCTTGCCTACAGGCCGATTTGAAGGAAGCATTGTCTCAACTGAGATGATTCCAGTTTGTGTCACGTTGACCAAAAACTAGTGAACACAGTCATGACTGCACGTTTTCTGGGCTGCTCCTGCCCTGGGTTTGCTAAATCTCACATGCCCCGTACACTGTGCCTTGTGTATGTACACCCTAAGGCTGGGGAGAACACTGAGGAGACAATGGTGGAAGGCAAGGACTGTTGTCACCTCAAGCAGATGGCCTGCCTCAGTGACTTTGCTTAGACGCTCTTGCCCTGTGACCTAGGCTTCCTTCCGTCCCCACATCCATCAGACATTAGCCTGATATCAACCCAAAGGCAGGTGTTCCTAGGCCACTCAAGTTGTTCCAATACCACTTTTTTTACGGACGGCTTTGCTCTGCTGTATTTACTCCAGCATTGGTTGCACAGAAAGCAGCCAATATATATGTTCTTCATGAATAAAGGAGAATGTATTGTTTTGTTCTTGATTTTTGTGGATATTTAAGCCTTTTTAATTTTTTTTTATTTTTATTTTTTTTTAATATATATAAAATGGTGGCTGGGAATTGAACCCGGGTCCTCTGGAAGAGCAGTCAGTGCTCTTAACCACTGAGCCATCTCCCCAGCCCCCTATTTAAGCCTTTTTAAAGGTCCAAATTGAAAGCAAGAGATCTAGTAAGACATGGTCAGCATTGCTCACTACCGACATGCTCACCAACTCAGCTAACTCCCCCACTTCTGTCTGAGTTAGGGTTTCCATTCCTGTGAAGAGACACTGTGACCACAGCAACTCTTATAAAGAAAACATTTAGTTGAGGGTAGCTTACAATTTATGATCATGAAGGGGAGCATGGCAGTATGCAGCCAGACATGGTGCTGGAGTTGAGAGTCCTGCATTGTACAGACAATAGGAAGTCAACTGAATATCACACTGATATTCAGAAAAGAGACCTCAAAGCTGACCCCTAGGGTGACACACTTCCTCTAACAAGGACATACTGCCTTATAGTGCCACTCCCATTGAGGGTCAGTTTCTTTCAAACCACCACAACCGCAAGCACAATCACCATGACATAAGTTCTAGGATGCCTCTTCTCCATGATGTAAGTTCTAGGCTGCACCTTTCATGGGCAAGCAAGCTAATAAAGTTAGCACGTTCTGTAGACGCTCTCCCTACAAGGGACTGGTGTTTTGATCATTGCTTGGCAACCTGTGTTTCAGCTACCTTACTTCTGTGAAGCTGGGGAGAAGGAGCCAACATCGAGTGCTTAGCATTCATTAGGACTCTCTAAGTGCATGAGCTGTGTTCATCCAGTCCTTATCACAGCCTTTGTAAGGTGGATACTGTTATTAACTTCCTTTTGTAGATAAGGAAAATACGCCAGAAAGAAGTGTCTTACTCAAGGTCAAACAGATGCTAAGCATCCGAGTCTGATTCCAAGGTCATGAAGAAATCCTTCTGAATGGGGGAAAAATGAAGAAAGGAAGCTGGAACAAGAGAGGTGTTTGAGTGGCTGGAATTTGTGTCAGCTTCATGGAGACCCTGCATGGGCTGTCATTATGGCAGGCTACCAAGGATTCAAAGACAAGAACATCACTTCCCCCTGAATAAGCTTATGCAATATTTACAGAAAACTGCTCACTGCAGGGACCAATAAAGGTGGAATCTCTTGCCAACGGGGATTTTTTTCTTATTGCTAATAATCATAGATGAGTGGGGGGAAAAGCATATTTCAGAGAGCTAAAACACTTTCTGAAGATGTTGGGAAAAAAACAGTCTCTAAAACAAAACTGAAACTAAAAAGAACACAGTAGAAAATGATTGTGCTAAATAACGTAAACGGAAAGTAAAGCTCGCCCGGTCCCTTTGCGTTAGACTAAAAGGTTTTTTGTTGCTGAAGGAGGGTTTTACACTTCCATCTAAGGTATTTTTTTCCACTTGAACTGCCTCAAAAAGAGTGAGTCAGAAAGAAGAGTTGCTGAGAATGGAATTCAATAATATTTAGAGAGAAGTGAAATTAAATATTATTTGAAGCCTCAATTCCTAGTTGGCCATGCTTAAGTTCCTGGCAGAGCTGGCACTTAGCTATGCTTCAGGAAGCATGTTCACTGGGTTGTGAACTGTGCATACGTTTATGTACACCCACAATGTGAATGCGGAGGCGGAACAGAAGGAACATAATCCTTCCCTAGAGAAGCATGCTTCCCTCTGCCCAGATGTTGCTCCCTCTGTCCTGATGCTGCTTCCTCCTGTCCAGATGCTGCTCCCTTCTGTCCAGATTCTGCTTCCTTCCATCCAGATGCTGCTTCCTCATGTCCAGATGTTGCTCCCTCTGCCCAGATGTTGCTTCCCTCTGTCCTGATGCTGCTTCCTCCTGTCCAGATGCTGCTCCCTTCTGTCCAGATGCTGCTTCCTTCCATCCAGATGCTGCTCCCTTCTGTCCAGATGCTGCTTCCTTCCATCCAGATGCTGCTCCCTTCTGTCCAGATGTTGCTCCCTCTGCCCAGATGCTGCTCCCTTCTGTCCAGATGCTGCTCCCTTCTGTCCAGATGCTGCTTCCTTCTGTCCAGATGTTGCTTCTCTCTGTCCAGATGCTGCTCCCTTCTGTCCAGATGCTGCTCCCTTCTGTCCAAATGTTGCTCCCTTCTGCCCAGATGTTGCTTCTCTCTGTCCAGATGCTGCTCCCTTCTGTCCAAATGTTGCTCCCTCCTGTCCAGATGCTGCTCCCTTCTGCCCAGATGTTGCTTCTCTCTGTCCAGATGCTGCTTCCTTCTGTCCAGATGCTGCTTCCTTCCATCCAGATGTTGCTTCCTTCTTTCCAGATGTTGCTTCTCTCTGTCCTGATGCTGCTTCCTTCTGTCCAGATGTTGCTTCCTTCTGTCCAGATGCTGCTTCCTTCTGTCCTGATGTTAGTTCCTTCCATATTGGCACTCTCCTACTTTATGGTTTTACATCAGCATAGTGAACATAGAACACAAATGTAATATTTGCACAAAACAGGATTTTATGCTTAGTTACAAATGGAAGACATAAATGCTTAAGCATATATTGAGTCCTCACCGTAGACAGTGGAGCTGCCCCACCTTTAGAATGACAGGGCCATGATGATCCTTGACTTCAATCAGTACATGGCATTGGGATGCCTACCATCAAACCTGATCACTCTAAGACCCTTTTCAGGAGCTTTTCCCAGTTCCCTACAGATGTGATCTTGGGCAGGACAATGATGAGCAAGGACCCTAGATGGGATCCCAATGGTCAGAAATAGTTATCTATCCTACATGATTCTCATATTCCACTGTTTAGGCAGGAAACAGACCTACGGGCTTTCTTCAAGTCCGTGCATAAGACCAGCACACCTCTTCCAGCCATGGGGGCAATGAGCCATACTCTCTTCACAAAGCCTGTCTCTCATCTTTCCAAATCTTCGAACAACCCACACTCTGGTGTACTTGATGTCAGCTTCTCACATCAGGACTTCACACTGTCTGCAGTCACACTGTGTAGAACGGGTCAGGGAGAAGACTTTGGCCAGGTCCAGCACACCAAAGTAGGCCTCTAGTAGACAGCAATGCCCTGTGCGGAGATCTTGATTTGGTGATCTTGCCCAGTCTGCCAGGCCTCTGAACCCATACTCAAGCTGAATTTCCTCAGATCACTGATAGGCAAGGTCTGGCAAATACAGCAGATAGACTAGACAAAGGGAGGTAGACCTGCTGCCCTGTAGAGGCCCCAGTGCAGTCAAAATGCCTTCAGAACTGCAGGGGCAGAAATCTGTTTGTACTTACCCTGGGATGGGTCTGTCCTTCTTTCTTATCTTCCTTTTGTTCAGCTTTTTGAGACAGGGTTTTATTGTGTAACCCGAACTGGTCTGGAACTGATTAAGTAGCCCAGATTAAGGATTTGGTGAAAAAGTTAGGCATGCCACTAGCTAGTTGGCACCACAGAAGGACAGCTCAACCTGTTTCTTGCAAAAGAGTGAGGCCCACCTTGCCTTTTGACTGTCTGTGTGTGATCTGTGCACTGGCGGGATGCACCTTCGGCTGCCACCTGGTCCACTGGATCCAGGCCAGGGCCATCTTGGAGGTGGCCAGACCCCTGGCTAAGATGTCCTTGATAAAGTAAATGACCTTTTCTGTCCTGAGGCCACAGCTTGAAGTGATGTGCAAAACAGGTGGAGAATGGGTGGGAGAGCTGGCAGCAGGCCACTAGGCTCAGCTCTGCAGTACAGGCGTCCAAAGCCACGCAGCTTTGAGAAGTCGCTGCTGTCACTTTTCCTCAGTCAATGAGAATGTTACTAATTTAAATATCAATAATTACTTTTTATTGATATTTTTATTAATATTATAAAATTATTACTTTAATAAGCTCAGAACTATACTAATAGGACCCTTTGACTACCTACTACCTGGGTGTTCATGACAAACCCACAATAAAGGAATTGTGGACCTCAAAATGTGTCCAGGGCTTACCCCAGATCAACTGGTAAGATATGTACCTAAATTTGAAACCTGTCACACTTTCCATACCTCAAATGGCTAGCCATCCCACAGCACAGACAAGGGTCTTTGGGGCAGCTTTAGCACTAGGAGGTAGAGTTTGACTCCCACCCCTGACCCCATAAGAAGAGGCAAGGTAAGAAGTGGTGCTTCAAAAGGAGTGGCAGGCACTTTGACCAAAAGAGAAAAATATGGGACTATAATTCTAGCATGTAGGAAGCAGAGGCAGGAGGATCAAATTTCAAGGACAGCTAGGACTACATAGTTAGGTCAGGGCCAGCCTGGGATACACAGTGAAATCCTGTCTCAGAAAGAGTGGGGAGAGTGGAAGAACAATGGGAGGAGAAAGAATGGACTCATTGCAGAAGCTGTTATTTACATTACATGTGGCGTGGGTCTCTTCCTCACAGCCCACACTGAGACACAAGAGACCGACAAACGGTCTAGAGACACCAGCCAGAGGTGAGGAGCTGGGGGTACTAGCAATGAGGAAGGACCAACTCCAGGAAGAGAGCCCAAAGACAAACCACACAGCATCTGAGGATGCCTGGGGCCTCTGGGGCAGTGAGAACAGCAGTGTGTCTCCTGACACTGGACCAAGAAATGACAGACAGGCCAAGTCAGCTGCAAGGCTTTTATGTTCTCCTTTTAGGATGTAGTTAAGGGATTGTTTCATGATCTCTCCAGAAGCAAAATTTGAGACAGTGTGTGTGTGTGTGTGTGTGTGTGTGTGTGTGTGTGTGTGTGCGCGCGCGCACGCACGTGTGCACGCACGTGCAATGTGCACACTCACAAGTTCATGTGCATGGGAGGGCTGCCACAGACACAGGAAACGTTATCTTCTTTGCAAAAGTCTTTCTCAGCGTGGGAAACTGCAGCATCTGCTCGTCTCCAGCCCGTTATTGGCCATGTGAGGACACGGGCCTAGCACTTAAACAGAACTAAAAGACAAGTTTTATTTGAGCTCTAGATTTTCAAGTATGTTTTTACTGTTCATAGTGTCATTTCTGTCACTGGGATAAAACACTGACAATAAGCAGCTTAGGGGAGAAAGGGGTTCCTTTCAGCTTGCGTTTCCAGGCTACCGTCAATCTCTCCAGCAAAGTCAGTGGAGGAGCTTCAGGAAGTCACGCCGCAGGCAGCCAAGAGCTCGCTCCCTTGTGTTCATCCTATTTCTCCACATTACGCCATCCAGGACCTCCTGTGTGGGGAATGATGCCATTCGTGGTGGGCTGGGTCTCCCCACATCAGTTACTTAAGACAACGCCACCAAAGACATGCCCACCGGCAAAGACAATGTAGACAGTCCCTCGTTGAAGCCCTCTTCCTGGTGACTCTAGATCATGGTGGCCATTAAAATTAACCATAGTAACCAACTGAAAAATTCAAATTATGAAGTCCATGTGCCTGTTTTAGTTTATAGTTCCAGCTATAGCAAAACTACCCCTTCATTTGTTACTTTTTCGTCTAATTGAATTAGTTCAGTATTTATTCACTTATTGATTGATCGATTGATTGATTGCTGTTTGAGACAGGGTCTTACTCTGCTTACCTTAGTCTTCTAAGTTCTGTGTTCACGCTTGTGCCCCACCATATCCGATTTGTTCCCTTCTTTAACTTCTTTCCCCCTCTGTCATCTCACAAGGCCCTCAACACATCTCATGGAGAGCGTACTTTCTGAACAAGGGAGGTTACAGAATATATCTCAAAATTAGTCCTGCTGAGAGGCATAATTGAAGAAGAATGACTTTTCTGGGGATATCACACTACTCATGATACAAAGTTCTGACAATTTTTTTTTCCTGCCAACAAAAGCAGTATTTTTGTGACTTGCTACCTCCCCATAGATGCCTCGCAGGAGGGAATTGATGTCTCTGGCTTCTGGAGAGATGAATTTCTCCTCTTCTCACCTGCAAAATACAGATGGGAATCCCTCACAGGTAGATGGCAGCTGTTAGTCGATATTTCTCCGAAAATTCTCTCGCACTAGAAAAATCCCGTTCTCATGATCTATCAATGGCATCCCAAAAGATGGATGTAATGGAGTCACGTGAGTCCTAAAAATGACTATGTCTATAAAAGTGACTCTCCACTTTTAACTTCCAGAGAACGGTCAGGGAACGAGGACCAGACTCATACATTCATTTATCTGCTCAACGAGTAATTACTGGTGCCGCTGTGTGCCAGGCGCAGTGCTGGCTGATGAGGCTTCCTAAGACTGGCAGACTCCCTTGTGCTACTCACAGCCCTTTCAAGGACACCAGTGCTGACCCTGGGACAGAGAGGAGCTTTAGCTGGCACTGGGCAGCTGTGGCACCATCTTCACCTAAGCATCATGCCCCGACCTTACTGATCTGTGTCAAGACCAGACGAATCCATGGATGTCGAATGAATGGGGAAACCGAGGCAGCCATCAAACTAAGCCATGCTCCTCTCTTGCTTTGTCCCTGCCTCTCCCAGAGAGGAGGAACAACCACCTTCCAGTCACACAAGAAGATGTGAATAGGCGACAAGTCCCACATTTAATCAGGAGGTTAAACATGGGCAGAGACTGCTTTCTCAGAAATCAGAGATAAAAGGACTCTCAACTACAGAAATGCACCACTTCACAGAAAATCAGGATATTTTGCCTTAAAAATTGTGATCTTGAACTTCTAATCCCCCTGACTCCACCTCCCAAAGGCTAGGATTACGGAAGTGTGTCAGCACACCCAGTTTTTGTGTTGCTGGTGAGTGGAACCAGAGCTCTGTGCATTCTAGACAAGCATCCTACCAGCTGGGCTACACCCCAGCCCTCTTTCTCTTTTCCTTATGTTATTCTGCTGGAAGAGTTTTAAAGTGGAACCAGAGAACCCGCACACTAGGACTAGTGCCTTTGATTACTCTGGGAGTCAAGCAAGCCTGAAAAATACCAGTATGGCTGGCTTTGGAAGTAAGCTAGTTGGTTTGTTTGTTGTTGGCTGGTCAGTCGGTTTGTTGGTTGGTAAGTTTTTGTTGTTTGAGACAGTCTGACTTTGTAGCCCAGCCTGGCCAGGAATTAACTACATGGCTCAGGTCAACCTTGAACTCACAATCCACCCAAGTGGTTGGGATCATAGGGTCATTTTAGCCATTTTTTCACTTACCCCTAGGTAAACTACGGTCTCATTACCTACTCAACTTGGGGTACAGTTCTTAACTAAAGCTGCGCATGACTATGCATGAGTATGCATGCCCAGGCCCCTTCTCTAGGGATATCTCGTAATCATTTCACTGTATTTCCAAATGTTTTCTGTGTCGAACCCTGGCACAGCATGTTTGGGGGAGCTTCCAATAGGGGGTGTTAAGATCACAGTCATTATTCGTCTTCAAACCCCAAGAGATAACGTCAACAGACTCTACATACCAGAGCCATTGAGGAATCCACACAACACGAGCCAGGTAGACAGAGTACACCCTGCAGCACGGTGCTTGGTCCATAGCTCCTACAAACGCCAGGCTGTCTCAGCATTTGCGGTCTGCCAAAGCTTCGCTTACCTGACAGCTTAAGATTGCACGGGAAGCTATGGTGAACCCTGTTAGAAGAGAGCCTGCAACTGAAACTTTGTCCTACATAGAAAGGATATGAGCCTTACAAACATAGATTTTTTTTTCAATGTTGAGCTTTAATGAGAAAGTCATTTCCACACTGTGAAAACTTCCTTTCCAGTCTCTACATCTGTCTTCTGTCCTCCAAGGCTTTCCATGTGTGCCCTCCATACACCATCTATCCCTCAACTGAGAAACATTTCCTGGCGCCAGCTTCCTGGCAAAGAAAGAGTTCCAGGTCCATTTTTATTCAAGCCAAAGCACAAGTGTTGATTTCTCGGAAAATCCCCAAACTTCCAAGGTTACCCAAGAACACTGCTGAACTGATGGAGATTTTCTGAGTCGACCCACTTTTTTCCTTTTTCTGTCTTTTGGGTTTTGTTTTTGTTTTGCCTTGTTTTTCCTTTTTTAGCAACTTCCCTGATTAGGGGTCAGAGTGAGTCATTCATTTTGGTGTTCTGCAAAGAGATTATCCTATTCTAGGGGATAAGACTATTTCAAAGAACCTTAAAAAATAATAAACATACTTTCCCTGCATTTAAAGCGTCTGCCTCCTTTGAACTCCTCATTTTAGAATCTGCGCTGATAAGGACAAATGCAATTTTCACCATCAGTGGATCTGAACAGACAATTACATTAAGGCAAATAAGACAGGGTGAGGCCAATGATGTAAATCACTTTGTGTGCAGCTAATGTGCAAACAAAGCTCTCGAATAAAAATGAACACACTCAAAACAGAGAACTTTTTTTGTACCTAATCAGGATTCAATTTGCATAAGCATTTCTTTACCCATCACCTACACACAATCTCTTGCTGGCACTTGGGGGCTGGGGAGTTGGGGGAAATTCAACTAATTTTCAGAGCCCTTTCACTAAGGAAACTGTTTAGCCTCTTAGGAAAGGCTTACAGACTCCTAGAGAGTATCCTTCTCTGTCTTGCTAGAGCACATTGGGCTTGGAAAGACCTCACGCTCATCCTACATGTGGTCCTCACCCCATCCTATGAACTAGAAGGAAGGATGTAGCTTAGTTAGTAGAGAGTTTGTCTAGTATGTCTTGAACCCTGGCTCTAATCTCAGTACTGCAATCCCAGAACTCCCAAAGTCATCCCTGGCTTTATAGTGTGTCTAGGCCAGTCTGGGCTACATGGGTCAATCTAGTTAGTTCTAAAAGCTGTATGCAAGAGCTAGACAACTATTCAGAAATGCACCAGCCCAGCTAAGATTTATGTTTTTGACAGTTGTGTATGAGCTAGACAAGCAAGGTTGAGCTAACATAACAAACTCCATGTTAAGATTTTATGCACAGGAGGAAGGAGAAAAAAATAATATTTAGGAAAAGAATGCCAGGAGACTATGGGCTAGTGTGGTAGGGATGAGGTACAAATGTTTGTGTGAAGAGAAACAACAGTCTGCTCTTTAGACCCTGCCCAGTGCTTGGCTTGAAAGAGACCCAGGCTGACGGAAAGCTGGTGGTTCATGGTGTTAACTGCAGACCTCAACACACAGGATCCAAGGGATGATGAGGTCCTTGGGCCATGTTGAGGTGCACTGGGACTTTATGAAGAAGAGCAGGTTCTCCGTAGCCTCCTCTTCTCCACTTGGCCTCTGACATGGTCTTGCCCCCACCCATGGCTGCTGATGGGGAGATAAAGGTCACTTAAATAGCATCTCTATGGAAGGGACAAACAGGGCACCAGAGTCAGGATGGGGATGTCCAGACTGGCTTTGGGGGAGCTTTGGTTTCCACAGAGGAACAAAAGACAATTTATCCTAGGTCACAGCCAGAGTGACCCTTCGCTACTTTGTGAATCATGTCAGCTGAAAGCATTAGAGATGATGCCCCGGGTCTTCAGAGGTGTGAGGAAAAGCGTGCAACACAGAAAACGTTATAGTCCTGAGTCTCACCACTTAAGCAAAGTAGGCCCGTTTCATTTCTCTGGCCCGGTGCTTTCCTAGGGTGATATGAACTAGCAACGGGGCTTTATGGGGCGCATCATTCTGATGGGTGTGCATCCACTGCCAAGAATTATATCATATTCACAGCAGGTGATGCTGGGTGTGCATCTGTGACACTTAAATGTGTTGTCTTTGATGTCACTGTAGTTCCTTCTTTAAAAGCGAATTGATTTTGCTATCTAGCAATTAAGTAATGACCTATGTTGGACATGGTGATGGCTTCCTGACATCTGGATCCCAATAGCTTTCTGCGAGAATCCTATCCGTGGTTTCAGCCAAGGAAATTATAGGAGCCAAGTAACCTCTACTCCCTGGACCCACTGACCCTCAGAACGAGTGGCATGAGACTCTACAGTTGGCCAAATGCATTCCATGCCAGGAGCCAGCATCAACTAAGCCGCAAATGGCAAGAGGAGATGACAAACCCCAAATCACAGACAACAAAGGGCAGAGGTTGTGGTGGAGTATCTTGATAAAAGGAAGCTATAAATCACCTTTATGGATCTGTGTCCAGGAGAAACTCTGTCTTCTGACCAGGTCGCTCTATCACTGCCCTATAGCCTCACTGTTAACTTTCACCCTACATCTCTGTCTTCCTCCTACATCTCTGTCTTCCTACCAAAAGTGACCTCTGTTCCCAATCTCTAAATGCAGAGCTCGACCCCAAACTGCTTTGGTGATTGAAGCCCCCCAGTTGCCCCAATAGTGCACATTTTCTCATGTCTACGTTTACATCCACGCTCTCTCCACATTACTTCACCCTGCTTTCCCCGGAGCAGGAAGCGTACCCACTGATCATACCTGAGATGACTTGAGAGTGGACCAACTATGCCTGAAATAAAGGTAAATCATGAAGGAGAAAGTCGCCTTACTCTTGCTTGCCCTTTAGCACATCTAGAAGGAAAACTGTCATCAACGCCTGTGACATTTGCTAATGTCACTGTTTAACAAAGAAAGAGTTCAGGGTAGGAGCCTTTATGATGCAGTAGCATTCATCTAAAATGTAACATTATTTTGATTTTCTTATATTGATTTTATATTGGAGTTAATGTCTGACTGGTGTATAAAATCCATAAACATTATATACTGATAGGGAAACAAGTTGCCTTGATACATATATACTTGGTCATGATATAGTATTCCTTCCACTCAATGCTTAATTCCACAAAGAGGTCAGTTCTGTAATCAATTCTGTGTTGATTTATCCTAAGCAACATTTCCTACTTAGGCACTTTGTCTATGTTCATCAGTGATACCGGTTTGTGTTTTTCTTCCTTTTTTTTTAACAGAACACACCCTTAAGACATTGTAGAATTGGTTACAGACTATCAGAGTGAAGCCAAGAATCACAATAAAATAGATTATAAGCATTTTTAAAATTCTCAGTACATATAAAAATTATGTTTACATTATAGTGTAGTCTACTAATTATGCAACAGTATTGTGCCTGAAAAAGTACACATGTTTAATTCTAAAATGTGTTATTGCTAAAAATGATACCACCTGAACCTTAAACAAGTTAGTCGTTCCGCTGGTAGTAGGCCTGGCCTCAGTGTTGATGGCCGACTAACCAGAATGCTAACTAGTGAGTGCTGGGGAGCTGTAGCAATTTCCTTTCTTAAAAATATTATTTCCTTTTGAGACAGGGTTTCACTGTGTAGCCTTGACTGCTCTGGAACCTACTGTGTAGACCAGGCTGGATGTCAGCTCACAGAGATCTGCCTGCTTCTGCCTTTTATTTTATCTTTTTCCTCTCCCAGTTTTTGTCTTATTGGTTTTTTTTTTAATTTGTTTTCATTTTCACTTTTTAGAGTTTTTTATCCCCGATATTTGTTTGTATTAAGGAAGGTAGGGGAAAAACTTGAAGTTTGGGTGAGTCTGGAGGTGGAGAGAAACAAGTTGGGGGAGAGGAAAACATGAACAAAATATGTTGTACAAAAAAATTAATTAGAAAGACTAGCCAACACAAGCGCCATCTGCTAGCAAATCCTGAGTGCGGGATGACAAGTATGCGCCACATACCCAGCTTCGCTCCTGCTAGGGAAGCACTCTGCTAACTGAGCCACATCCCAACTGCTGTCTCCGGCCACCCCAGCCCACCCTGTTTCCACCAGCTCTATGCTGACTTCCTCCACTGAAATCTTGAACCCCTCAAAGTCATCCGGCAAAGTTGGGGTTGACTTCTTCTAAACTCCTGCCCATGCTGATGTTTGGACTCCCTTCCATGAATCAAGACTGTTCCTGATAGCATCTAGAATTTAAATCCTTTACCAGAGGGGCCTTAATTCTCTGTGTCTGGATTCATCAGAAGAACTACTATCTGCCGCACTTTTATTATATGCAAGTTAAATTTATCTTCAACTAAGCTTAATTCAGTCTTTGCTTATTAATGGAACTTAATTTTTAGCCTTCATGGAGACATTTTACTTTCTTTGGATTAGTTTGTTGCCTTTCTAGTTTCGCATGTTAAAGGTGAGTTTCTTGATTCATTTTCGGTCACAATAACTGAATTCCACAGATTAGGCAGTTTATAAAGGCTGTAAAAAGTCTTTCTTAAGTATCTTACTTAAAAGTCGGACTGCCTCCTGCGGGCTGTGAAACGGCTGTAGCAGTCTCGAGTGCCCCGGGATTCTGTCAGTGAACAGGGAGCGTTTTCAGGGAAGTGTTTTGTTTGGTTTTCTTGGTGGTGAGTCTTCACAGCAGACAGAAACAGGTTGTAAACACACACACTGCCATCCCGACTCTATCGCTTCCAGAGCAGAGAGCTGGTGGTGTTCTTTAGGCTGGGAACTAGTTGGAGAGCTAAATGGATGCTGGCTTCAGCTTCACGTTACTAGCCTCATTAGCCCCTCGCTTTGAACCTTGAAGCCAAGTGTGGCTTCTCACTAACTGTTCGAGTCCTTAACGGCATCTTCTTCCAACACAGGCTGCCTCGTTCCCTTGAAAATGTGCTCCGCAGTGGGTCTCCCTTCGCGAGGGTCCTCAGCACCCACTGTCCCCTCTCGCTGTTCAGGGCTGTAAAACATCTTAACCCTCATGGACTGACCTCAGCTGGCCTCAGGCTTTTCCTCTGAAAGACGTGGGCCTTGCTCAGTCTGCTTCTATTTGAGGAATGCCGCGACCATCCCATCTTCTCTCCAGACCATGAAAGTTTTCTCACACCAGAGGGCAAGGCCCTTTGTTTCCTAATAAGAATTTTCCTTATTTATTAATAAGAATAATCCACACCTGGGTTAATTGGTGCAAAGTCCTTGCTTCAGTTTCTTGGGTTGGGCTCGCCTTTTTCACTAAGATTATCATCGGTAGCCGTTTTGAATACTCCTTTACACTGTGTGAAGGCATGCCACTGTGACTGTTTTAGTAAAGGGCTGAATGGCCAAAAACTAGGCAGAATTTGTGGGGTAAAGAGAATGCTGGGAAGAAAAAGGTGGAGTCACCAGCCAGATGCAGAGAGGATACAAGGCATGCACGAGGAGAGGTAAAAGCCACAAACCGAATGGCAACACGTAGATGAATAAAAATGGGTTCATTTAAGTTATAAGAGCTAGTTATAGCCTAAGCTAGAGACCCAACACTTATAATTAATAAGTCTCTGTGTCATTCTTGGGGAGCCTATGGTCCTGACTGATTGCCTACATAAAAGGAGCCTTTGCTTTATAGTAGACAGGTCATGCTCTTTCTTTTATTGGGGTACCTCAAGATCATTGTAGGTTTATTTACTACTCTAATTTCAATATTGTGACAAGTCAGGGAATAGCAAGGACTAAGTGAGGAAAGCTAGCCATCAGCGGAATAGTCAGACATACATGCAGTATTGATAAAGGGAGTCTACTGACTTATAGAAACATACTTTGGGGCCCCTCCAAATAGTGACAAAGGTCACATCAAAGAGTTATTGTGAGAACAATTGAAATGTGCCTCAGAGACAGGAAGGGAGCATGTGATGTTGGAAAATAACACTAGTAGCTTTGTTCAACACAAGGGCACTATGTCTTCAATTTGTAGAAAATGTACGTATGCAAAGTATAATAAAACAAATGTAATAGAGTAATGTATACGTGCACCAAGGGACATTACAGAAAAGATTTTCTAATATAAGTTCACATATTATTTACATTAATAAGTTATATGTATATTACAGACTTTCACATCATTTTCTGCACTCCTGAAAGTGTGCATGTAGGTGCACATATATATGTATGTGTGTTTATAACATGTAATTCACTCATTTATTAATGGCCAGAACTAACTAGATCTACATTAACTAGATTAACATTAACTAGATCTACATCATATTGGGAGTTATTATATTTTTGATTACCTTTCAATTTCTTTCATAATTATTATTCATCTCAAGTATTTTATTAAACTGAAGATAATTTTATTTTTAATCAAATTTAGTTTATCTGTTTTATCAATAGGAATTAATATTGACTTTTAACTTTCTTTGGTTTATTTTATTGCCTTCTCTAGTTTCGCAGAAACTAGAGTAGGTAATTCATAAAGGACAAAGATATATTGAGTTTGTAATTATGGCAGCATCTGGCACAGTGTCATAATGCAGAAGAGAGTGTCTAGTGGTGAGAAAAAACCAGTAGAGAGGCAGTAGCAAGAAAATGCCCAGGAAAGCTCCCTCTCAAAAGAAGAAACCAATTCTCTAAACAGTTAACTCTCTCCTTTGAAACCAGCATTATTTATTTCGTGAGGGCTGGATCCTCATAACCTACATTCTACCCTAACCCCATCCTAAGACCCCAACTCAGACCACCACCATGTAAACAGAGTCTGCGTGTTCATTTCCTGGCCACCCAGATCCAAATCATCACATAGAAACTATGTTAATTAAAATACTGTTTGACCTATTAGTTCAGGCTTCTTACTAACTTTTACATCTTAAATCAACTAATTTCTATTAAACTGTGTATTGCCATGAGGCTGTGGCCTACTGGTAAGGTTCTAGCATGTCCTTCTCCTTCAGCAGCTACATGACATCTCCTTGATACTCTCTCTATATGTCCCTTCTAGCCTGACAATATTCTGCCCTGCCATAGCCACAGTAGCTTTATTCATTAACCAATAAAAGAAACACATACAGAAGGACATCCCACATAATCTCTCCTATTCTGTCTAATTGAAAAGGAAGGTTTTAATTTTACCATAAGAAAAATGCATATACAAAATATTTATGAAACAAGAATTATAGTTACAATATTTAGTTCATTTACATTTTTCAAATTAAGAAAAATTCTCTATCATCTATCCTATCTTTGTGAGTCAAAAGTTTTATATCTAATTTATCTTTTATCATAACTAAGGAAAACTATAACTATAAATATCTGTCTTTAACTCTTCAAAGACCCCAGAAGGATATATTACCTAAGTAAACAGGAAGTGCATTGTAAGCAACTTCCAAAGTTCTAGAATTGACAGAGACATCTCACTGCCTGGACAGTCACCCAAAGTTCTTCTGTCACATCGGGGCCTCCATCTTCAGCCTACAGGCCCATAATATCTGGTAGACTTTTCAGTGAAGCAGGAAATTGGAAGATCTGTGCCTGGTACTTGCAAAATTTGTCAGTTGCTTTTTTCTGTGTCCTACAGAATGTCTGGTAGCTTCTTTCATGAAGCAGGAACACTGAAGGATTATCTCATCTTTTGCAAAGTTCAACAGACACTTTTCTGTGGGTCCTGCATGTTCAGTTCAAACAGCATATCATCAAGCAGTCCAGGCAAGAGCAGTTTCTTGCCCAAATGACTAGCTTTGTCACATTGAAGGCAAATTCCATAATGAGTTTTTTTCGATGCCCATCAACCCTTCTAAAGTAATATTGAGTCATTTGACTATAATACTTGAGACTTGGATAGGAGAAGCAATTTCCAAAGATATGAACAGGCATCAAAATATCTAATGTTTTAATTGTGGTAGAATAGGCCATCTGTGAAGAGATTGTAGACAAGGTGTTCCTAGAAGTAGTATTTCCTCTAGGAATGACAGAAATAGAAGATCTCAATCTTCTGGACTACGTAGAAGATGCAGAAAAGTCCAACATTGGGACAATTAATGTAGATCAACAAGAGACAAACAAGGCAAGCCATTACCATCAGGAAACTTCTTAGGGAAGCCTCTCACAGGCCCCCAGGTAAAATGTGGCCCAGTCATTTCCAGTCACTGTGAAGGACACATCTCCCCAGGGAAATTAGAAAACCCAGTGCTCATTGTAAAAAAACATGCTGCTCTGGATGATAGAATAAACATGGAGAATGAATCAAAAATTCCAATAGAAAATAGGAAACCTATATTTTGGGAGAATTCTATAAATGATCAAAGACCAAAGCTGAGAGTATAAAAAATAACATTATAATAGAAGGATTACTGTACATGTGTGCAGATGTGACTATTGTTACTCCAGATTCTTGTCACCCAAATTGACCTCTTCAGAAAGCAGATGTTTAGTTTCTAGGAATTGGAACCCTATCTCAAGTAAAACAAAGCATGAGATGGGCTAAATGCATAGGGCCAGAAGGATAGACAGTAAGACTGAGGCCATATGTGACTAATATAGTAGTGAATCTATGGGGCCATGATCTGCTCCAGCAATGGAATACCCAGATAAACATTCCTGCAGCCTCAGAAATGAACATAAACCAACTCATGTTTCTGGGAAAGATATTATAAGGTACTATAATAAACAGTCATTGGCCATTCAGGTTGTACAAAAAACAAAACAACTAGCAAACCTACAGAGGTACCAAAGGCTCTACTTTTAAAATGGTTAACTAAGAAACCTATATGGGTTAAATAATGGCCTTTAACAACAGAGAAACTGCAGGCTTTAGAACAGCTGGCACAGAAGTAGCTAGATGCTCAGCGTATTGAAGAATCAACCAGCCCTTGGAATTCTCCTGTATGTTGTTATAAAGAAATCTGGAAAATGGAGAATGGTGACAGATCTAAGAGCTATTGATAATGGACCCTCTACAGTCTGGAATTCATTTGCCTTCCCCATTGCCTAAAAGATGACTTCTTATAGTTAATGATTTAAAAGATTGTTTCTTCACTATACCTTTACAGGGTCCTTCCATGGGGACTGTCAAATAGTCTCACTCTGCACTAATATTTTGTAAGCCAGTCATTGAGAATTATATGTAAGCAATTTCCTGAATCTATAGTTTATCATTACATGGATGACATTTTACTATCTGATTCAAATGTAGATACATTAGAAAGAATGTTTAAAGAAGCAAAGAAAATTTTGCCTAGTTGGGGATTACAAATTGCTCCTGAAAAAAAAATACAAAGAGGAGATGCTATCAATTATCTAGGCTATAAAATAGGTTTACAAAATATTAGCACACAAAAAGCACAAATTAAGAAAGATTGATTGCAGACTCTTAATGACCTCCAAATATTGCTAGGAGACATTTCCAGTCTATGAACCACTTCTGGGATAAAACTTGATCAAATAACTCATTTAAACAAAACCTTAAATGGTGACAAAGACTTAAGTAGTCCCAGAGAATTATCAGCTGAAGCTGGGAAAAAATGACTTTGATTGAAAAGAAATTACAAGAGGAACATATGGGTCATGTGGATCTGAATCTTAACTGCATTCTGGTAATATTACCCTCCAAATATTCCCCTGCAGGAATTTTAATGCAGAGGGAAGATATTATCTTAAAATGGATCTTTTTTCCAAATAAACTGAGTAAAAGATTAAAATCTTATGTGGAAAAGATCTCTGAATTAATCATAAAGCAGAAACTGAGACTTTGTCAAGTAGTAGGAATAGACCTAGAAGAAATGATAGTACCTTTTACTGAAATTAAAAAATTATAGAAAGACAATTAACCTTGGGAAAGAGCTTGTACTAATTTTTTTTGGGGGGGGGGGAATAATAACAACTATCCCAAAAGCAATAGAATTAACCTTATAAAGAGAGCTAATTGGATCCTCACATTGTTTGTGACACACCAATGACTGGAGCCCCTACATTCTATAACAATGCAAATTAACTAGAAAAAGCAGGTTACAAACCAGAAGATTTAAGTAAAGTGGAACAAAGCTCTCTCTTATAATTCTGTCCAAAAGTTGGAATTATATGCTATTCTCATGATACTGAGGAATTTTAAAGAACTCTCAATATAGTCACTGATTTGCAATATGAAGAAATAGTTGTTTTGCATATTGAAACCACTGAATTTATACCAGATGATACACAATTGGCCTTATTATTTATTCAGATTCAAAATATAATCAGAAATAGGCTTTGTCCCATATATGGCAGATCTGATCTAATATGGGTCTGCAAGGTTCTCTAGTGCAAGGTAATACAGAAATTGATCAATCATTGATTGGAAATGTACTGAAGACCTCAGAGTTTCATAAAAAAGAACCATCATGTTAATGGCAAAGGTTTAATGAAAGGACCTTTCTATTACATGACAACAAGCTAAGGAGATTATAAGAAAATGTAGTACTAGTTCTTTATATAACCAAACATTACAGGAAGTAACCCAAAGGGTATGCAAAGGAATGAAATCTGGCAGATGGATGTGTAGAATTTGGAAAATTAAAATATGTATACAACACCATTGATACCTATTCAGGTTTTCAATGAGCAACTGCTTTGAATTTGGAAAAGACTGGTTTGGAAATCACACATTTACTAGATGTTATGACCATCATGGGAATAGCTGCACAAATAAAGACAGATAATGGTTCAGTGTAAGTCTCTAAGAAATGAAATTTTTGTTTATTATAATATAAAGCATCATATAGGTATACCACACAATCCTACAGGTCAGGCAGTTATAGAAAAATAAAATCAAACTATAAAAGATATGTTAAACAAACAGAAAGGGATGAAGAATATCCCCCAAAATAGATTGTATAATATTTTATTAACCTTGAATTTTCTTAACGCTAAGAGAAAAGAACATTGGCAACAGAGAAATACTGGATAATAGAAAAAATTCTGAATTAAATAAGTCAATGTGTTTCAAGGATGCATTGACCTCAGAATGGAAACCAGGAGATGTGCTACATTGTGTTTCACTCTTGTAGGAGAAGAAAAGCTACAGATACCATCAAAATTAATAATGATTTTGTTTGAAAAGGAGAAATCTCTTAAAAAGAGAAATGACAGCTCATCCACAGAGGTAACAATTCTACAGGTCATAAGGAAACCTCATAAGGGTTGGGGTAGTGTTCTCTTCTTGTCTTTGCAGGAGAATATCCATTTTCAAAAAGTCAAGAAATCTTGAACATCTAGATGCTTAAAGAAGAAAAGGTAGCCATCCAGAAAGAATCACCAAGCAAAGAGAAATCTGACTTATGATATCAATATCACTTGCAAGGTAAGATCTTATTTACATACACATAATAGCAGTCACCAATTATTTTAAAAAAATCAAAGCTGGCTCTGGAGTTGGACAGTCACTATCCTTCTCTAAATCTAAGCATGCTGTTAAAAGAAAAAATCAGAGTTCCCGTCTCAGATCAAGAGCCACCTGGTATGGGACAGAAGGAAGATAAAATTCAGGAACTACTATTATCAAAACTCTGCTTTCAACAATTTTTACTTCTTCCCATAACTCTTAATGCTTCTATAGTATGTTTCATTGAATAGATGTCTATTTGAATAATGCTTAAGTTTTCTACAATAAACAATAAATTTTCCTGAAGTAATCTTTGAAGTTCCCAGGAAGAAGACGGAGTCCCACAACAATGGATTTCTCCTGGTTGACATGATGGCATTATGCTGACAACACCACTTTAAGATTGGTTTGGGGGCACAAACTGCTTAAGATGATTTCAACTTGGCTAGCTGACATGGTGCACCTTCTTACTATGTTCTGGCCAGAACTTGAAATAAGAACTTATCTGCAATTGTACCAGACAGTAATCTTGAAACTTAACCATCATTTTAGTCTTTAAAGGATCCCATAGAAATAACATTGCCCCCATGACAGCTGGAAGTAATTCTAAAAAAGCGAGTCCCCTCTCCCAGTGAAGTTTGTCTTCAGGGCTAGGGACATTATTAGGGGTTGGTTATAACTGGTATAGGGTTGGGGTGGAGATGAAATAGACCCAGGGATCTCTCTTGTAAAATAAAAAGGAAATGGATGGGATGGGATAATAGGTAGATTAGTGTAAGCTTACTCACACTAATAGTAGTGAGTAAAAGTGAGATTACTTGTGAGCTATTATTTATAGACAATTTACATTGGTATAGATTCTTGTACATTGATACAAATTCAAATTATATTTATTATATTAAATATGCTCCAGTTTCTCTTTACAATATTTGTGCACCTGTGCAAATTTATTTTGTCATATTGTATGCATGCATGTTTCTACCTCTGTTTAAGATATTTTGTATATTGACACAATTTTGGGATATATTTATCATATTGCACTATACATTTCTACCTCTGATTAAGATACTTATATATTATTTACACTTTGAGGTCATTGTCCTCATTTGCTGCACATTTGTTTAAAGCTTGTTTAATTTTTTAATAGGAAACCTTAGTCTTTAAACTATATAGGTATTAAGAATTACAGGTCAATAGTCATCCATGTTTGTCATACTTATAGTTAGACTAATCAGATTCTTTAGATGCATAGAGATTGTATTCTGCATAGATAGGTAATCTTCAAACACTTCAAAGAACTATATAATATGGCATTTAAAAAACTTAGGATTCTGTCGATGTGAGACACAATTGCTCCTGGCAACACTGATCTATCCCCAAGAGAATGTTGGGCACCAAAGACATTCCACTTGGAGCTTGTGTTCTTCTTGGCAAAACTAGCTTTTGGGCAAAGAACTGCCCCTGCGTTGACTACTGACAAAATGCATGGTGTCCAGACTGGACAAGCAGGATACAAGCAAAAAAGACTGTCAAATCTTGCCAGGACAGGGTAAGATGGTTTTTCAAATTTTCCTGCCTCTAAAAATGGTCTGTCAGATACTCTAGGCCTTAGCCAATGTTGGCTGCCCCAATGTTGCAAATGAGACTTTGGGTGATTGCTCAGGTATCTGGTTGTCTCTGTCATTTCTTGCACCTTTTGGAAGTTACTTAATTGCACTTTCTGTTTACTCAAGTAATATTATTTCCCTTCTCATGCCAAGCCATTTTTAATTTAAGACTTAGACTCCTTCAGATAGGATAACTATTGAAACATTTAGCATATATTTCTTATTTGATGTTGTTTGTGCTGGTTGTAATTCTAATGTTTATGTATGTTTTTGCCTCTTCTTTTTCCTGAACAACACTTGATATTTGTTCTTATTGTATATAATTTTATATTAGGCTTAGAACTCTTTTATTTAGACAAAAAGGGAAGGTGTTGTGGGAACTCCTTCAGCCAATAGTCTTTAAGATACTGACCCACTTTGGGCATGGGCTCATGTACTATAAATGCAGCTGAAAAGCATGTGCGGGCCTCTTGGATGCTGGATTCAGTTCCAGTTCCCAGCACACACAGAGGACTGTGAATCACTACCCTTTTTGTGAGTTTATACCCAAATAAATAAACCTTTGTTTTACTCCATTCCAGGCTAATGTGGAACTCTTTCATATGCCAACACCCCCATACTGGGGATTAAACTTCAACAAAACCTTTAAAATGTCCATTTAAACTGCAGTTTGTTCACTGCTCTTCAATATTTCTTATTTTCAATTGTTTGCATGGGAAGCTAGATATATTCCTCTAAATGGAGCTTTGGCTCCTTCCTGTTGGTTTTGACTTGTGATGATTTTATTGTCATTCATTAAGGTTGCCTTGTGGAGCTCAGGAGATGGCTCACCAAGCCTGATGACCTGAGTTTGATCCCTGGAATTTACAAGGTGGAGGGAGGTAACTGATGCCTGCAAGTTGTCCTCTGACCTCCACACGAGTGGTGTAGCACACTCACTCATGCACACATAAAATAAGCAAAATTATGATAAAAGAATTTTTCAAATGAATGGTTTGTAATTATTAATCTAGCTATCTTATATGCCAAGTCATTTCTTTTTTTCTTTTTTTAATATTTGACTACTTTGGGATGTTTTTTCTTCTGTGTACAAAATATATAAAACATTTTAGGTTTTATATTGTTATTTATTTACTTGAAGATAGAGTCTCACTTTGTATATCAGGCCAGCTAAAAACTCACAATGCTCCTTCCTCAGTCTTCTGAATTCTGGGATTACAAGTGTGTGCCACCACACCTGGCTTTATTATGATTTTAATAAAGAATTTACAATTGGAAATCCATAGCCTATTTGAGATGAATTAATACTAGATTGTCAAAAACTGCCCTACGTATCTCTACTTGTTTTGATTCCATGTCCATTAGTAATTTTTAGTGTTACCTCTACATAGAATTTTTCATCTTATTTTGTTATTGCTATGAAGCATGCCATGCAGTCACATTAGTGTTTCTAACTGATATTAATCACATGTTTACCCACAGTTTTGTGATTTTTAAACATTTGACCGCGATAATAAACTTATATTGGAATTAATAGCTACTTGAAATGTTTCCTTGTATTCTCTGGGTAGGCAATCATGTGCAAACTACTGTACAAAATTAGGTGCTTAACACATTTTACAAAATAAGTGCTTGAATTTTGGAGCTCACTTCCCAAGTAATTAGATGCTTTTTTAGCTAGTTAGGTGCCCCTCAAGAATCATGTCCTAAAGAATGTTCTCAATTTCTCTGAGATTCTGAGTTTTCTGTAGAAATTCCTTGTAATTCTGTAATTTTTCTTATCATATTATAGAAGTTTCACTTTGGTCTTAAATAATTTAGAAAGATTGGAATATAAAGAATTCAAGAATATAGTTTTTCTTCTTAAATATTCCTATTCTATGTCTACTTTAACACCCAGTAAAATTCTTCTTTGTTTTTAATAACTATTCATCTTAATCTATTTTACTCACTTGTTAAATTTCATCTATTTAATAAAGAAAAAAAAGAATTCAAGCATAGTAACCTCACAAATATCAGGCCCTCAATGGCAAATACTCACATTTCTTATTTTCATACACATATTTTGATCATAATCACCCCTTCTTACTCTCTTGTCCTTCTTTCCCATCCCTGGTTTCCTTCCTCCCTCAAATAGCCCATTCCATGACTTTTAAAAGAATCTAGGCTCTGCCTGAGAGAAGATACCTACATAGCCTCCAGTTCCATCTATTTTATTCAAGTGGCATAATTTTATTCTTCTTTATGGTTGAATAAAAAGTATATGTACCTGTATCACTAAAGGTATTATATATGTGAATAACACATTTTCTTTTTTAAACTCTTTTTAAATTTTTAGTATTTTATTTATTATTTGAAAAATTTATAAGTGTATACCATGTATTTTATGGCACCCACCCCTAAGCCTCACCCATCTAGACTTCGCAATATGCCTTCCTTCCATTTTTACCTCTTCCCCAATCTCCATTTCTTCTTTTCAAGATAACTTAGTGAGTCCAACAAGTGCTATATGCATGTGCATAGATGCAGTAGTTTGAATGAAAATGTCCTCCCCCCACAGGCTCATATAGGCTCATATATTACTAGATACCCAGTTGGTGAAACTGTTTGGGAAGGATGAGGAGGTGCGGCCTTGCTGGATGAGGTATGTAACTAGGGGTAGGCTTTGGAGTTTCCTTTGAAGATACCTGTGGATCAGGACATGCATTCTCTGGTACCTGTTATAGCACTGTGCCTGCTTGCCTGCCTGCGGCCATGCCCCCCTCCCGTGATGGTCATGTAAACCCTCAATAAACCCTTTCTTTTTTTTTTTTTAATTTCTACTAATCTACATGGATCTACGCTGGATAGTGGAAGCCTGTGGGTCATTCTGCAGGTCGGCAGAGGGCGCTGACAGATGGTACGGAACTACTTGCTCTGGCCGGGAATTGAACTAGGGATCTCTGGAAGAGCGGTCTGCACTCTTAACCTCTGAGCCATCTCTCTGGCTAAACCCTTTCTTCTATAAGTTGCCTTGGCCATGGTATCCGCCACAGTATTAGAAAGTAACTAAGACAATGGCAATCTACCAGTAGCCACATCCCCTAAGAAAAATGACTCCCTTGCCCCAACAGTCGACAATTCCCAATAGCTTCTCAACTGGGTGGAGCTTCATGAACTCTCCCCTCCCCCAGTGCTAGAATGATCTTGGTTCCACAGCAGGGCTATTGCTAGAGTGCCATGGAGACTGTGAGTATTCAGGGACCCCCCCCCCCACACCCTACACCCTAAAACAACAATCTCCCATCAAATCTAAGCCGAAGGGCGTTATGGTGAAGAACCCTACCTTGTCTCTAAAAGCAGACAGGCTCCTTGAGTCTTTCATACCCAAACTTCCCACCAAGAGAAAACCAATGCCACAACATGCACTGGACATGCTTATTCAGGAGGAATTTAAAGATTTGAAGAGTGCAAACTGCCCTCCTGAAACAGCTTTGCTTTTCCTATATTTGGACCTAAGCTATCCAAACTTGAGAGGGGGAAAAAAAAGAACGATGAGAACAAGGGGAGAGTGAGGAGCTGGAAAATGAGCCCTTTGAAAATTCCTCTGGAGAGCAAGTGCAGCCCGTTACGATTAACTCCGAGGACCTTTACCCTTGGATGCTTCCGGAGCCTCAGGGCTGGCTCCAGGGACCCCTGCTGTGAACGGCTCATTTTGGACGTGGAGAATGAGACTCACTGCTTCGAAGGGAGGCAGAAAGTGTCCTTGTCTTTTGTGTGCAAGTGTTCAGAGGCAGCCAGGAGGCAGCAGAGGAGGAGGCAGCAGGAATTCTTAGCCACTAGCTGTTCCTTGGCAAGGAAACTCCTTATTTAAGAACCTCACCAAGTGGCGAATGAACGGGACACATGAAATAAAGCTGAGTTCATCTTGGAAGAGCTTTCTGAAACAGACTCGAGTGCAGACATTGCTTACAACCACGTATACCTAACATGGTGTGGTGGGAACAGCAGACAGCCTTAAATGCCTGTTCCCCAGATGTAAGAAGCGCCTTGCTAGAAATTCAGATTTGACCTTGGACACCAATGGAGTCTCATTATCCAGAGTGAGGTATGACTTACCCACCATGCTGGGCTCAGTCACGTGCTCTGTACCGAGTGCCCTGAACATGCCTGGTCATTTCCTTTTTCCTATCCACCATAACCTTTTAGCCTCTTAACTCTTACCAACCCTAAAGTCGGCTCAGTTGCCACTTTCTCCTCTGATCTTCCAGACTGTGTGCATCAGAGGAGGCTGCAGCCATCCATTTTGTCATCCACCTTTCCCCACTTGACTCCTTGTCAGCTTGAGTTGAATACCGCTTACCCGTCATGGGCCTGGCATGTGGTAAGAGCTCAATAAATATTTTTTGACCGAATGAACAGACTATAAACCAGCACAGGCTTTCTAGGAGCAAAAAATAAGCTGCTTCCTCACCCTGGGCCGCTTCTCTGTTTAAACGAAGGTATTTTCAAGGTTAAATACATTCTTGGAGCCACATTTAATTGGCTGGTTTCCCAAACACCGAATCATTTAGTTCCAGGAGAAAGAATGTTTTTCCCGCAGCAAATGTTTCCTAAAGAAAAGTGGATGAGGTGATGGTTGGAAGAAAATGAAGCATTACATGTCGCTGCAGGGCTGTGAGAACGCTGCCAAAGCTGTCCCACAGCCTTGCCCACTTAGGGTGTATCTATAAATATTTTCCTCGCCTAGGCTATTAAGATAAAATTATCCTGAAAACACTTTCTAAACATGAAGGCAGAGTGTTTGCTAATAATTCAGGGCTCTGCTTTTTTCCCCTTACAATGCAGCTAGATCGGAAGGCATGTTTTATCCACTAGGAGCACGTTTGGGGTTTTGGCCTCACCTCTGACAAGGAGAGGCACAATGGCGACACCTCAGAGTTTCATTAAGAGGTTCTTTCATCCTCAAACCAGGCCTATCTGTTTCTCTAGAGGCCACAGTGAAGACCACAGATGTGGCTTAAACAGTGGCAACTCAGTTTCCCACACTTCGGGCTACAGGAAGTGGGCAGAACTGGTTTGGTTTTGTTCTCTGACACCCCCTCCTTGGCCTGTAGACAGCTGTGTTAGTTACTCTTTGTGTTATTGTATTCAGTTGCCTGATAGAAACAACTTAAAGGGCAAACAAGCTTCCTTCACGAGTTACAGCCCATTGGGGGAGCAGGGGATGGCCGAGCAGAGTAGTTCACATTATGGTGGACAAGAAGCAGAGAGGAGACACACACAGACACATACACACACACACAGACACACACACACACACACACATACACACACACGAGAGGGAGAGAGAGAGAGAGAGAGAGAGAGAGAGCAGGAAGGGACTAAGGCAAGGTACATCCACAAAGACATACCTAATTCCTTCAACCAGGCTCTACCTTCCACAGTCTCGACACCTCTGTATAGTTTTTTTTTTTTTTTCAAATTTAGGATTAAGCCACTGAGAGCGTCACTATGTAGCCATCTCTGGGAACATCCTGGCAGGCATACCCAGATAGTGTGCTTCACTAACCTCCTACACGTTCTTAAACTGCCAGTCAAGACTCTCGCCATCACCAAGGCCATCTCCCACTTCCTTCATCAGCTACATCTGTGTCCAAAGTTGCTTTTCTTGTACAGAGCTCAGTTCCGTTAAGTGGTATCCACTTTAACAACCCCATTTTAACTGCATCACCTCTTTAGAAATCCTATTTCTAAATACAGACCCATTCTGAGTTATAGGGGTTGAGACTTCAACATATGAACTAAGGAGAAGACACAACCCATACTACCAAGATACAGTTTGTTTTTCTGAGATATTTGTGGATAGAAATGGTAGACACAGTATTACAAACATCTAGGGTTGGGAGAGTAACTCAGTGATAGAATGCTCACCTAGCATACCAAATGCTGTGGGTTCACTCCCTACCATTGGGAGTGATGGATGAAGAAAGAGAGAGAAACACACACACACTCACACATATGCACACTCACAACGCTCTCTCTCTCTCTCTCTCTCTCTCACACACACACACACACACACACACTCTCTCTCTCTCTCTCTCTCTCTCTCTCTCTCTCTCATGGAGGGAAGGAGTGGAGTAGAATGCATTAACTCTATAATCTCTTGAAAACCCAAAAGAAGCAGAATCTGCCATCCTACATGGAATGAACTTTTATGGGAAGACCTAAAATGAAAAAAGACAACAATTTGATTATTCTGTGTTGTAGTCTCCTTCCGCATGTGAGTAGGAATAAGATTACTATAGATTTCATTGTACTTACATTATTTTTCATTCCCAAAATAATCGGAGACCAGGGGAAAGGGGTAGAATCGTCAGAGTCAGCGAGCACTGGACCCTTCCAGTCCCTTCACCACCCATGGGTAACTGACAGGTCATTTTCTTTGCAGATGCAGGGAGGGGGAGGGGCTGTTGTTCTCTAAAAGGGAGAAAACAGGATGAAAAGTGACTCGGGTGTTGCAAATCTCATCTGCCCTGACTTTGATTAAGCTGCCGCTGACTGCTCTTAGGAGATAAACAGTGTTTAATGAGAGAGCCCACATGTGCCATTGCTCCTCCTGCAGACGTGGACTTTTTTTTCCGAGCAGATGGAAAGCAGGCTGTCAGGAACATCACTCACCCTGATTTGACAAAGGCAGGGAAGCCAGGATCAAACGTCAGTTATAGCCACAGCTAACCCTGCTCTGGACCCCCGCCAATGCCCACAGCACATGCTGCCCTGGACACCTCTGGAGACGCAGTGCCCTGTTCTGATTTTGTTAGGAGCAAAGTCCCTGATGGTCCTGCTGCTGAAGAGTTACCATGGTTCCTGTCCTTTCCCGGTGGCTTTGCTGTGGTGTGAATGAGCAATGTCTCCCATAGGCTCATGTATTGGAATACTTAGTCCCCAGCTGGTGATGCTGCTGGGGAGGCAACTATGGAACCTTTAGGTCCTGGAGCCTTGCTGGAGGAAGTACGTCTTTGGGGGGTGGGGTTTGAGAGCTTATAGCTTTGCCCCATTTCCAGGACTCTCGGTTTCTCATGTACAATTATGATGTGATCTCTCAGCCATGCCTTCCAACTGTTAGAAACATCTAATCCCTGGAAGTGGAAGGCTCTCACCTCAGTCTGTGTCCAGACCCCACCTCCCCAACACCACCTCATTGTTTACCAATAAGTGGTCTGCGAGCTTCTCTAGTCCTTTGGGTCTACGGTCCCTCTCTCCCAGTAGCCAGAGTCCATCTTCCTGTTGAAAATTAGAGCCTGTCACCTCTCCACTCAGACCTGCTAGGCCAAGTTTTCAGATACAAGAACCTATGGGGGATATTTCTCATTCAAACACCATACACCTTACTTACCTTTTCCAATAAGAAACTGGATTCTGTAAGTATGAGAATCTTTGTTTTGTTCTTAGCTGCTCCTAGCAGCTGAAATGATGCCTGATGTACGTTAGGAGTTCAATAAACCATGGTTCAATGAATAAGAACAATGAAGTACCCATCTTTCCAGCGGCTCTTTTTACTCAGTATATCCAGAGTCTCTACTGTTGTTTGGAAATGAATCACCCTCAGCTGAGGGAATGTCCTTCTCAGCATACCGCAGTTCCAAAGAGGATCCTGAGACTCTGCCATGAATTAAAAAAAGAAAATCAGCTGGGATCATGGGGCATGGCTGCAACCTTCAGTTGCCTGAGGCTAGAGGATCACGTATGTTCAAGGCTAGCGCATGACACACAGTGCGACCTTGTCTCAAAAAGGGTTGTAGTGCAGTTCCAAAGTCCTTGCACAGCTTGCTTAAGGCCCTGGTTCAATCCTCAACATACACACTTTGCAGACAAGCTGATAAAAAGTGTTCAGGTGGCACTCTGCCTTGACACCCCCACATCCCCTCACCTCCCACCCCCCCAACCCTCCCATCTCTCCCCCCCCCCCCCCCCCCCCCGCCGCCCCAAACCCAGTCTCAGAAAGCCCTCAGAGTGGCGATTCCTCCTTCAGAGATGTTCAAGGCCATGCCTACAGGGTACTTAAACAACCTCCTAAGGAAAGTTCGTGTGGTTTTCTGGCTCCTTCTCCTCTACTCCTCTCTGGGGAAGGAAGACCATCCGAGAGTGGTTTACTCATTAAACCTGGATTTTTAATTCTTAATTCAGCTTGGTTTGGTTTGCTGTAGCAGAGAGATTTAATATCGGGGTGCGGAAAGCTTTCAAAAACATGGGGACTTCTGTACATCTAACATTGAGTTTGACTGTTTTGGGACAAGTTCTTTCTGCTTTCCATGTTAAGAGTTGATTTATTATCATTGATGATGATGATGATGATGATGATAATAATAACAATAATAATAATAATAATAAAATCTCAGGTTCCTCTTTGGAATTGTGGTATGCTAAGAAGGGCATGTAGATGCTGATGGGAGAGAACGTAGCCTTAGAACCTCTGATACAGCTGCACACCTGCTCCTGCCACTCATGGGAAATGCAGATTGCATGTCCCCAGAGCTCCCTGTACCCCAGTTTCTTTCCCATACGTCCGAGCTGGCTCCCCCTATGCCTTGGAGTTGTTATAAAGATTAAATGAGTCACCCAGCACTTGGCCTAAGAGGTGAGTAGAGACCTCTACCAGTCACAGTGTCCTGTAGTTGGGAACAGGAGTATTCTAAGACAAGCAAACCCAGCTCAAGCTCACAAACTCCGCATCCTACACGCTCCTCCCCACCCACTGCTGAGCAGCCCTGGCACATTACCTGTCTCCTCTGAGTGTCCTTTGCCTAATACCTACAGCCAGTGGAGAGGACGCAGAGGATCCATGGTTTTATGCCCAGTAAAGTGGCCAGTGGACATCTGTTGTCCCTGGAGCCCGTTGGTAGGAGCTCTAATCCCTGAGCCAGACCAGTTCTCTCTTTTTGTCCCTCGATGCCAATAATGGCACATAACCTACCCCAGCAATATTCTGCTCCCCAGGAATATTTTGATGAAATAACAAAAGTATGTTTCTCAGGCTTTCTATCCAGACTCCTGGTCTGAAATTGTCAATGTAAACCAGAACCGTGGGCTTCCTACCAAGAGCGCTAGAAGGAGGGCTTTCCGGGTCCTCCCTCTCCGTACACCCCATCTCATCCAGTTCCTCTGCTGCGGTATTGTGCCCGCTGGGCTTGAGTGGTTCAAAACAGAAGCTTATTTTAGCTACCTCCGCAGAGCCCAGGACAAGGCCCGAGGGTAGAGATGTGGGAAGCTTGTTCAGACGGTATCAGGGAGCTGCAGGCAAGGGCTTTATCTGCAGAGTCCTGAGCCGCCTTGAGTCACGGCTGCTGAAACTCCGCGTGTTGATCCGGGAGTCAGTAGCAGAAGACACAAGGACACCTGTGTGCCTTGAATCAGGTCTTTTCAAGTGAGATGAGATGCCGGGAGTAGCAGGGGGGCTGCTCAGCCTTGTTGACACATCACAGATCATTCGCCACTTCTGGTCACGATATGGATCTGGTAAACCAGACGCCCCACTGAAGTGTACGGAAACAATTTTCCCACTCTCCCAGGGGCACGCTCCACTGGCCTTCCTTCCTCTGCTGGCCATGAGAGCTGTAGAGACTGTAAAGGCCAGATTCTCACACCAGCTGTTCCCAGGTCCTCTGAAGTCATTGTGCCTGTCCATAAGTCAGCAGCAGCATAGGGCAGGCCTGACTGGACTGTCCAGCTCCCTGGGACAGATATTCAGAAACTGCCCCTATGGGCATTTCATCCTTCGTCTCATTTAGAGAGCTTGATATAGTCAGAGCCACGGCGCAGGTAGAAGAAACCACCTGAACTGGCCTAAGCTAGCGAGGAAAGGGGCAAGTGTCTGTGGCCAGAGGTTTGTGGCATCTCAGTTTCAGGCGCCAGGTGCTAAAAAATGTTATGGAGTATTGGGTCCTTGAGTAGATGCTGGCTTCTTTCAGGTCTCATCCTCTGCAGGGTGGCTGTCTCCATGTGCTATGTGGATGAACATCCACCTGCCTGTTTAAGCCTTCTCCACAGTTTAGTCCTCCCGACATCCCAGAACAATCCCAGCAGAAAGTACCCACGGATCTGATTGACAGCACTTGTCTCTCACACTTGCCCTTGCTTATCCCTGTGGCTGGGGACCCATAATAGATTCACATGGTCCCCATTTAGTCACTGCGTTAATGTTCTACTGTGTGTAGACTGCACATCATCGCTCATTGCCACTAAATAATTAAATCTACTTATTCCCGATGTCCACTGCTCAGGTGAGAAGCGAGGATGAAATAACCTGCCCTGAGTTCACATCCCAAAATAGAAAACCCAAAATTTGGGCCCAGGTCCCCACTGCTCCTCATCAGAGCATCGAAATGGCCCATATCCCCATGGTATAAAACTTATCTCAAGACTATGCTTCCATTTCATAGATATCTATTAGGCAACCACAATGAGACAGGCCTTGGCTTCCATACCTGGCTTCCAGATTCCTCCCAAAACACTGATGTGACTGTACTGAGTAAGACTCTGGGGTCCTGTGAGGAACACAGATCCCAAAGGACCGAGTCACAGTTTGTAACATCTGTTTGGCCCCCTCAAAAATCCCATCATCAGGTAATGCCTCAACTCTGTCCTAGGTGGAGCCTGAATCCCATCATAGGTGATATGGAGTCATAGCCTAGACCCCGTCCTAGGCGGAGTCTGCTTGGTCCAGGTGGCACTTTTTTGTTTATTTGTTTTGTTTTGTTTTGTTTCAAGACAGGGTTTCTCTGTGTAACCGCCCTGGCTGTCCTGGAACTAGCTCTTGTAGACCAGGCTGGCTTCGAACTCACAGAGATCTGCCTGCCTCTACCTCCCGAGTGCTGGGATTAAAGGTGTGCACCACCACAATCCGGCATTTGTTGTTGTTGTTGTTGTTTGGCACTTTTGTTTTTTGGAGTGAGTTTGCTTACAGTGTTGAAAACAGTGTGCTTTTCAATCAAAGCCATCCTTCTGGTTTCACCTCTATATAACCGAAGTAGTGGTACTGAGTGCCCATTTCCATAAATCAGTGAATCTGAGCAGAAGCCTGGTGGCAGCCTGTGTATGCGGCACGGCTTCCACTTGGTCTGAGTCCATGGCATTCCCTGTTGTACAATCTGCATTATTTACTGATTTTTCCTGCTGAGGCAGTGAAAAGAATATGTGTCCTGTCAAAGAGAAGACATGAGGGCTTCTCCTGGAAGAGGAAGGAGGAAAAAGAAGTTATGAGAAGAGACCAAATTTGAGCCAGACTTAAAGGCAAAGTGGGCTTTGTGGAGCAAAAGTCCTGTTCATACGCTGAGTTCTGTTACAGGTGCTACAGCCTGGAGAAGATGAGTGAAGGGCTCAGAAAGGGACAGAGAGAGCTTGCAAGAAGAACTTTCGGAAGGTCCTAGTGTCTGAAGGCTGTTGGGATGCACGCAAGACCATCTGAGCTGAACTCTGTAAAACACCCAAGCAGCCTGAGACCTTAAAGACAGTCAGAGAAAATCATGGGCCCAGAAGTACAGTGTGTCCCAACTGGTGGGCCCAGCCGGTGGTGACAGGCTAGGGGACCCAGCCTAGCCTCTTCTGTCCCATGGGCATAGCTGTATAACTGATGGGCTGATGGGCAAGCTGATTTTTCTTCTGCTGAGACCAGGGCCTCTTGCTGCTTCTTTTGGGTGCACAGGGGAGGAAAGTGTTAGAATTCAGGCATTATGCTGGCCTGCCCTGCCATCTAGCAGGATGTACCCAGGTAGGACCCTGTCAGCCCAGGGTTCTAGTCTGTAAACATGTGCAAAGGCTCCTTTAGGAGACAAGCTTTGTCCACCCCCTTCTCTCTTCCTTTCTGTCGTTCTCTCTGAGGAGGCATCTCTCTCTCTCTCTCTCTCTCTCTCTCTCTCTCTCTCTCTCTCTCTCTCCTCTTCTGCCTACCCTCCTCTCCTCTCAATAAAACTATAAAACTCCATACTTAAGCTCTGTCTGCATGGTGTATTCTCTCACCCATTGTGGTTTGGACCCCGCCCCCCCCCCCCCCCGCCCGCCATGGGACACTGCAAAGGTCCCACTTGTACTATATCATAACAGAAAGAGCCGGGAGTTGAGTAATGGTGCTCAAATACACCTGGGTGCTTCCTTCCAGCTGCTCTTGGGAAGCTGCCCCAAATCCAGATTTTCAGAACAGACAAAGGCCTTCCAGCTTCATTTGGTCCTCTGTGTAATGAGGGTAGTTTTTGAATCTTTCAGGATATTACATCATTCTCAATTGTGTGCTGGCATAGTGCCTTATGTGCGTTAACTTATTTAAAATATGAATGAATGTCTGGTACAGTCGAGGCAGTGCCCCGGGCAGTCACCACTGACAGAATGAGCACACTTCCTGTGGAGTTAAGGTCCTAAAAGACTCAAGTGGATGGAGACATGCTGGACAGGAACGTTGGCTTGACTGGCAACGCCTGCGGAAGCTTCTGATGTGGGCCCCACTCCAAATCCACCAGGATCTACCACTCGCAGACTGCAGGGCGATGACCTCAGGTAGAATGTTCCATCCCCAGAGGTCCGCCTTTTTCATCCTATAAAACCCAAGACCCCCACTCCATATGCACAATCTCACTTCAGAGAGAGACTGCGGCCCTTCAGTTGTCCTGACTACAGAGCAATTCCCCCTCTGGAGATGCCTGACTTCCGGCTATTTTCATGTCACCCCCTTTAATCCTGTTCTAATACTCATAATGCTTCATGCAGTCTGCCTTGTGGCCTCCCGTTTGTATTAGACGAGCCAGCCACCAGTCTACTGCTGCCCGCATCTGGTCACCCAGCCCTTCCCAAAGGCTCGCTCCCCTCCAGGTTTTCCATCTGACCGATGGCTCTGCTGCCAGCTCTCTCTTCTCACCCTCAGCATCTGCATCTACAACTTTGCCCGAATTTTACCTTCCCATGAGCCTTCCTCAGACCTGCTGAAGAATAAAATTGTCCCCTAAATACCTCTGACATCTGCTCCCTCTTTCTCATTTTATTACAATTATGCATGTATGAGGACGTGCCACAACACTCCTGTGGAGGTCAAGGGTCAAGTTTCAAGAGTTGGTCCTCTCCCACCAATGTGTGTGTCCTAGAGACTGGCGCAGGCTGTCACGCTTGGTGGCCAGCATCTACTTGCTGAGACACTGATCATCCCTGTCCCCTCTGTTTGCTACATTTCTTTGCTGTTTGTGTAACAACTGTCTTCTTACATGTCAGTGTCCTGTGCCCACTAGTTAGAGACCACCAGGAACATGTTCAGCTTGCAACTGTTGCAATGAAGAAGACCAAACAGGAGAAACCTGTAGTGTGTACCCTGTATTACAATGTATAAGCACACCTGTGTGTGCTCCTGGTGGGCTGGGGCCAGAGGCCCTTGAGGGCGGAGACTGCACTTTCATTTCTGGGCAACCCAGACCTGAGTAATCTCACAGAAACTATATTAATTCCAACACCATTTCGCCTATGACTCGGGCATATTTCTAGCTAGTTCTTATATCTTAAATTATCCCATTTCTATTATTCTGTGCATTGCCATGAGGCTGTGGCTTACAGGTAAGGTTCTCGTATCTTTCTCCTTTGGTTGCTACATGGCATCCGTCTGACTCCACCTTCTTTCCTCCTCTATCTCTGCTTGGATTTCCCACCTTGCTATATTCTTTCCTGCCATAGGTCAAAGTAGCTTCTTTATTAACTAATGGTAATAAAACCTATTGACAGCATACAGAGGGGAATCCCACATCAGGCCCTGACAGTACTGTAAACATTATTTGTCTGGTCGCAAACATTATTTGGTTGGTTTTGTCGGTTTGTTTTCTGTGTTTCTGTTGCCATTTCAGGGAGGTAAGACCTTTTCAGAGTCCTATTAACTGACAATTCTAATGAAAGCAGCAGACCAAATTGGTTGGGAAGTTCAAAGTAAGGAATCCTAAAAAGGATGGATCTTTTTCATTAGCTAAGAGCGTGACCCTATGGATAACTCCATCTCTCCCTGAGGCCTGAGATTCTAGAAGTAGTTAAACTGGAAAGGCTTTGGTCCTGCCCTGGCCAGACACACGGGTGCCGAAGAGGGAGGGAGAAGGGTTCTTGTGTTCTTTATTTATTCCCCTAAATGAGCTCCTTTCTCCTCAGAATCATACATGGGGACACTGGAACTAACAGGCATGTGAACACCTGGAGTGGGAACTGGACTCGCCAGCTCATCCGTGGTCTACCCAGCGACGCACTAATCATGGAAGGCAGTGGCCTGCTGTGGTACCCACTCCCAGGGACTCGCTCTTGTTGCAGGAGCTCTGTCTCTTTCTGTCTCTGAAGCTTCCTGTCGTAAAACACTTCTTTCTGAAACTCACCTCTGTGCTATGAGGATTCCATTTGTCAACTCTGTGAGACAAGAACCGGAAGGCCACTTACTCTGTACAAGTTTTATGGGACTGCAAGCAGCTGTCATCCTATCTCCTGATTTAAAGGTCACCTAAGAGCCAAGAAAAACCCTGTTACTCTCAACAACACCCTGAAAATTTCCCACAGCACAGCCACATGCGTAGTAATCCTCTAATACTCAGGGAAAGCCCAAGCCTCCCTTGTTGAAGGAGTGATTAATGCACGTGCTTACAGGACTTGGTTGTGAAACTAAGGAGTTCTAAATGAGCCAAAGGAATGACTTTGGGCATGGGGTGGAGGGGCGGGGTGGACAGGTCTACAGACTGGGTAGAGTCAGCAAGCAGCTGACAGCCGTGAGGTGGCTCCGCCTCTCATCTGTCTGAGACATCCTGGGCTGCTGTGAGCAGAAACTGCAGCCCTCCTCTCCTCTCGAGTCCCACATGCCTGCTCCTCTGTTAAAATTAAAACACATGCTGGGCACACCCACCTGCAAACTCAGAACTTGGGAAGCAAAGGCAAGAATGTCAAGAGTCAAGAGTCAGCGGCCAGCCTGAGCTACTGGTAGAATTCTAAGCCAGCCTAGGTTAGAGTAAAACTCTCTCAAAAGCCAGAAAATAAGATGAATAGCAACATAAGATAAAAATTAAATTAAAGGGGTCAACACCATTGTGAGTATTAAGCAAGATGCCTTTACCAATTAGCATCTCTAAAGATGAGGAAACTGAGGCACCAAGTCACAATTAAGTGTTGAGTGGCTGAACTGGGATTTAAACATTCATTGCCCGCATGGAGGATCTGCGCCACTCAGAATTAGCAGGTATGGATTGAAATGGCAAAAAGGAAGGCAAAGCTGAGGAGAATCCCAGCAAACTTGACCTTGTGGTTAAGGAAAGAAGAAATCTTTATTTTGTACTATTAGAAAGAGGTTGCTTTCTCTGCATCTCATGGGGAGCCTCAAAGACTGCACCAAGGCCCCCTCACAGCCAGCCACCCTCATTCAGATGCCGTTGCCCCCGCTGAGTTATGAAATAGAATGGGATTGGTCCCTCCAATACAGGCATCAGCTGACATGGCCATAACAATGTGAAAAGAAGCCAAGCTAGGCCCATCCTCATCATCCCTAAAGGAGAGCTGAGTTCTGAAAACAGTGTTGTTAACTCTACCAGGCTCTGGAGTTGCCATGGATACCACTAACCCAGCCCATTATCTCGTCTACCTCTTGGTCCTAAAACTGCTTTGCTCTTCAGCCCTGAGTCATGCTGGCAAAGAGTGGGTTTTTCTTCCCACTTCTTCAAATGGGCCCTTGAAGTACAAATGGCTTTTGAAGACTCAGAAGTGGGGAGACCTCATCCCATTCCATGCCATTGTTTCAATAATTGGTTCATTTCCAAAGCCATTGTCATCATACTGGCTGCATTGGCATGAACGTGAACTTGTGTGGGTGAGAACTGTGCTCTTAGGAAGTGTGGATCTGTGCCCTCAACACCAAAGACCTTGGGAGTTTGAAGGAAGGATATTAAGAATCAAACTAGAAAGTTCAAGTGTCTGTACCTATGCTTGTGATAAATGGTGTCACGGCGATCTGGAAGGCAAGCGTTAAGATTATGGATAACAATACAGCACACACAAAAAAATCAGCTTTATCCCTAAAAGGAACTTTCAGGTTAGTTTATGTTCTCAAGACCTCAGCAAACAAACACATTTGCTCCTGACACTAACACTCCCAACAGAGGGCTTATCTGGTAGACATATTTGATTGCTGCTTTTAACTTCTCGTCCCTTACCTTGTTTGAGCCTTGCAACTCCATAAGACCATCAGGGCAATTGTGGCCCATTCCAAAGTGGGTCATAGAGACGCTGCTCACTTAGCAGCGCTGCGGGAGACCTGCTTGAAACCCGCACCCCAGTGCAGATCTATGGGTGGGTAAACACTGTCAGCTGGAGAAAGAAACAGCAGGGGTCGCAGAATGCCAGTGCCTGGGTTGGATGGATCCCGAGAGTTCTCCCACTTGCCCAAATTCTGTTTTTATCTTGCTTCCCTAAGTATTTCTCAGACTTAACACCTGCTATACAATGAAGGTGAGTCAGCATGAGTCAGCTTAAGAAAAAGACTTAGCTCTGAGTGGAGCTGACGCGCATGTCCTATGTGGTAAACATGGATGGAACCTTGGGCCAATCCTCCAGAGGTCTGTCTGCTGCCAGGACTGTGTGTCATCACAGCTTAGCAGGGGCTCATGCCAGCATCACCTTTGACATTGCCGTCTGTGTTGTTCCCTCTTGGGAACAGGATAAAGAGAACCATTTTATATCCCCTGGGCCATGGAAGAGAGGCCAGCAAAGCTCCAGGTGTGTTTCATGCTTCTTCCCATTCCGCTGAGTTAAAGCAAACCTCAGAGCCAAGGAAGCGAGGGTGGGGGGGGGGGTCACTTCAGCAGTTCTACAGCCTGTTGCCCACACACAGGGAAGAGCATCTTGTTCATAGGCAACTCAACGTCACTCTCCTTGGGGTTTCCCTCATAATTGTGCCTAGTGGATCTCAAGAACCGTATTTTCCCTTCTCTTTCTGCCATTTACTCAACACCCGCCATTGGTAATGATTGCCTCTTTCCTATCTTTACCCCCGGAGAAAAGTGGTTCCTCTTCTACACATCACACCCTCATTCCACCTATGTGAAAAAGAAATGTTGGGGAGAGTGAGTCTCCAGGCCTGCGAAACAAATGCCCTCTGCTGTTTTCTCTGGCAGGTGGAGATCTGAGACTCGGCAGTGTGGCAGTTGTCTTTCCGGGGTTCTCACCTTGACATTTTGTAGGAACCCCGGGAGAGAGAGAGTCTTTAAGGACCTACAACTTCTGGGAAATTTCTCCAAGACACAAGTCATAATGAAAACTCACCAGGAGAGAGACAATAGGATGGCGGGGGGGGGGGGGGGGGGAGAGAAGATAATGATTGGCAGCCTGAATCGCAGGGAGAAAAAGGCTTAGAACCCCTCCCAGGAAGGAAGGCCCAAGGTTTGACTTCAAAGAGAAGATCTCAGAGTCCTCATGGTGCAGCTCTCTGGCCCCTAGGGTGAAGTGAAGTCAGCGCCTTGCAGCTATGTGTGGGGCCAAGCACCCTCACCAGAGACCACGGAGCTGGGTGATTCATGCTGTACAACCTGGTACATTCCAGTGCATGTTCTCTCAAAGTAACGCCACAAAAACTGCAAAGCACTAAGCCTTGCAGAGCCACAGCCATAAGTACATAAATGAATCAGCCCTCAAGCACCCTGAAAGGCAGGCATATTTACTACAGGAACACGCTGGCTGGGGCCCAACTCTTGGCCTCCTAACTGTGCTAGTCAATATCACCCATCAATTAGAAACTGAAAGAGTTTTATCACTCGCCAACACCCTGGACTCCTGGCTCATGAAATGGATTTCAAGTCAGCGTGTGTAGCTTGCTTCGCCCAGCAGCTGCGTTGCTGAAAAGATTCTTATAAATCAAATCCTCTTAAAATGCACAGAACTTTCTATTCAATGGGAACACTCTGATTAATCCCTTTGTAGAGCGAAGAATCTTTTTATGCTATCTAAAATGCCACCACCACCTGTCCCCATCTGCGTCTCCCTCCTTGTCTTCTCATGCCTGTCACCTGCCCCCACCCTTCTGTAAGGTCAGCTCTAGACATCCAGAGCAGTTTTTAAAGTGCTCACATCTTTGTGGCTGGGAAAGAAGCCAAAGACCCATCTCTCTAAACATGTGTCTTTCAAACACCCTGGGAGAGAGGCCCACAGGGCACATCACTGGCTAACAGAGCCCACAATACACAATCACCATAAATGCTGATGGGCAGGGCTGTGAAAGGAACTCACTGATGTGCTTTGAGGGATTGGCTCATCATCCCCCCACTCACAACAAACCAAGGACAGCATCTTGGAAGACAAGTGGAAATCTACTTAGGGGCATTTTCATTTCTGTCCAACTCACCCCTTCTCTTCTGAAAATGAAGATGAAAGGGTTAAGAAATTGGAGAAAACAGCACCCTCTAAACATCCTTATGCTTTAAAAAGTATTTAATTTATGCATATGTGTGTGTTCCGGAGTGTATGTATGTATGTATGCCATGTGCATGCATGAGCCTATGGAGACCAGAGGAGCCGTCAGGTCCCCTGGACCCGGTGTTCCAGAGGGACTAAGCCAGCATCTGGGTTCTCTGCAAGAGGGGTAAGCACTCCTAACCACTGAACTGCCTCTCCAGCCCAAGGATTATACTTTTACTTAAGGATGAAGCCAAAAGCTAGCCCAGTGTTCCTCCATCTTTGGCCACTTAGGATTTTTGCCATCCTCATGTAGAGCCTGTAATACTATTTAATTCACTTCTATTAACTTGACCTCACTAGTTTTCATTTTGACTCATGAAGAGTAATGAGCCCAGGACACTGAGGGTTTGAAACATAGTTTTTTCTAGAGCATAGTAAAACAAGTTTATAACTATTTTTTTTTTTAGTGTATCTAACCAGATGCTCCCTAAGGTCACCCTGTGAGCCACCTATGGACAAGCACATCACAGGTTGGCCTCCCTAGATTGCTCCCTACAGTCACCCTGTGAGTCACCTAAGGGCAAACACATCACAGGTTGACCTCCCTGGATCTGGCTGAGGCCTAATGGTCTCTCTCAGTCCACACATCTGTCCTGCATTTGTACAGCAAACATTACTAGTATCTATTTATAGTGCTTTAAATAAGAATGTCCCCCATAAGTTCATATATTTAAATGCTTGGTCCCTAATTAGTGGAACTATTTGGGAAGGATTAGAGCTATGTTCCTGTTGGAGAAGGTGTGTCTTTGTTGGAGGAGATGTGTCACTGGGGATGGGCTTTCAAATGCCTATGCCAGGCCCAGTGTCTCACTCCATGTCTGTTGTCTGTGTGTTCACTACCGTTCCTGTGTCATGCCTATCTTTTTCCTGACTTGATGATTATGAACTAACGTTCTGAAACTGTAAGCAAGCCCCCATTTAAATGTTTTGTTTTATAAGAGTTACCTTAGTCATTGCAGCTCTTCACAGCACAAGAACAGTACTATGCTAGAAGTTGGTACCAGGAACCAGGTGTTGTTGTGCCAGGCCTGACCATGCTGTTCTTTGGAAAAATATAGAAGATCTGGGAACTTTGGAGAAAAAGTGGTTGAACACTTTAAATGGGGCTTAATGGGCCACCCTGGTAGGAAGGAGCATGCAACACTATAATGCTGTGGGCAGGGTGGACTATGGAGGCCTGGCTCAAGAGGTTTCAGAGGGGAAGAATATTAGCAAGTGGCCTAGAGGCTATTTTTGTGATAATCATGCCAAGAATGTGACTGTTTTTTACCCTTGTCCTAAGAATCTGCCTGAGGCTAAATTGAAGACCTTTGGATTAACAGCATTGGTGGAGAAGATTTTAAGACAGCCTTTTACTGACTGTGTCACATGGCCATTAGTGATCACTCTTATGCAGATCTACAATGACAGGGAGAAACTGGGACAAAAGGAAATACAAACTGTACAGTTTGGGGAGAAAATGAGTGTAAGGAAATGTAATATGGAAGTTAAGTCCTGTGCTCAAGAAAATTAATTTTAAAGAAAAAGGGAGCTGTTCCCTCAGGACAAGACCCCAACCAGCTAAGCTTCCAACTTGTGAAAAGGAGTTAAAGGAAAGCATAAACTGCAAAGAAAACTATCAACAACAGAAAGTTTCTGGGTGAAGCAGCAAAGGAAACCATCAACAACAGGAAGTTTCTGGGTGAAGCAGCAAAGGAAACCATCAACAACAGGAAGTTTCAGGGTGAAGCAGCAAAGGAAACCATCAACCACAGGAAGCTTCTGGGTGAAGCAGAAAAGGAAACCATCAACAACAGGAAGTTTCTGGGTGAAGCAGCAAAGGAAACCATCAACAACAGAAAGCTTCTGGGTGAAGCAGCAAAGGAAACCATCAACAACAGAAAGCTTCTGGGTGAAGCAGCAAAGGAAGCCATCAACAACAGGAAGTTTCTGGGTGAAGCAGCAAAGGAAGCCATCAACAACAGAAAGCTTCTGGGTGAAGCAGAAAAGGAAACCATCAACAACAGGAAGTTTCTGGGTGAAGCAGCAAAGGAAACCATCAACAACAGAAAGCTTCTGGGTGAAGCAGCAAAGGAAACCATCAACAACAGAAAGCTTCTGGGTGAAGCAGCAAAGGAAACCATCAACAACAGAAAGCTTCTGGGTGAAGCAGCAAAGGAAACCATCAACAACAGAAAGCTTCTGGGTAATAACAGGCTACACAGCCCTCCCTTTGAAGGAACAGATCTATGTATTTAACATTGCTGGTTTCCCTAATGCTTATCTGTGAGCACAAGAACTTTCATGCCTCCCACAGAGACAAAAGGAATGTATAGTGAAGTAGTGCTTGTCAAGCATGGCTCCAGTAATCGCCTCAGTTTCAGTATTGCAAGATGGCTAACAAATTATTAATCTGTTAACTACTGGTCTCTATAAAAGGATGCCTCTTGGTGTGGTCTCATCATCACAGATCACTGTCCTCATCCTGGGAATGGCCTGTCCTCCAGGACTTTCTGTTTCTGGAATCCAGGGTACCTGCAAGTTTGGGACAATGGTTCATCACTGAACCCTCAGCATTGGGGGGGATTGTTGTACCTTAAAGAGCAGATTCGTAGAAAGGAAGCTGGGATGGAATTACTCTCCAGATAGCTTTGCTTGAAGAGTTATGACTCATGATAATAAACAGACATTGTGAAACCCTGCAGTGAGAGAGCTAGTCTGTGAATAGCAGGACAGAGGTCCTGGGGGGGACCCCCATTTTTGTAATATTAAGAGTGATAGCATCACAACAGACAGCATATGGGGCCCTTAGGGGAGAGACAGAGTCTTCAGTCACCACCATATTTGGAGAGTCATAGTATCGTACCATAGGTAGCATGTAGGAACTTGAAGGGAGAGAGTGCCTTTAACTCTATAAGGGAGTTTCTTGCTCTTATATATGGGTTTGTTGTTGTTGTTGTTGTTGCTTTGTGTGTCTGTGTGTGTATTTCCATAGAATGTGACCTAGCCTATGTGCTACAAGTCACAAGGTCCTGATAAAGGTAGCTGTATATAATTCAAAGCTGCTTAGTAATGGGAAGGGAGATGGCCCTTGCATGCTCTGAAAGCTGCAAACCCAAGTGCACTTTGTTGTCGGCTTTCTCCTGGGAGACATACTGCAAGGTGGTGGTTTGCAGCCTGATTTCTGGAAGGGAGAGCAGCAGCTAGAGGAGAGGACCTGGGGTCAGGTAGGGGTGAGTAAGTCTGGTAGACTCCAGTGACTAACATGTCTATGCAGAACCTAGTGGGAGTCTGACTCAAAGGAAAGGAAACAGACACAAAATGAAGGTAGAAGTGCCTGACTTCCGTCCTGCATTTAGCTACCTTGTACACCAAATGAGAAGTTGATTTTTTTTAAAACCCAAATCAGCTTCTACGAGCTGGTCATAGTTCATAGTTTCACTGGGGAGTGAAAGTAAGGGTTTCTCAGAGCATGATCAATCATGTGCAGATACAGGGGCATGTGACAGAAAGCATGTGGGCTAGAGGGGAAAAAAAATCAAACTCTAATGGTAAAAGTAAAATGCTGCAGGTCCTCAAGTGGCGGCAGTGGGTAGCAGGTCCCGAGAGCAACCAGTCCCAGGCAGGGATGGCGCCGTTCCCAAGTGGCTGTAGTGGGCCATGAGGGGCAGCAAGCCCCACGAGGAGAGACAGACAGATGGACACATCACAAGACCATGCCACAGGTCTCCAAAGGCAGCTGGTTGCGGGCAGACAGACGGCAGGTGAGAGACAGACAGATAGGCACACCATGCAGAGTGAGGTTGGATTTTTATTTAGTGGATTATGGAAGGGAAGGGGAGAAGGGAGAAGAGCAGAGAGAGGGGCAGAGGGGGAGAGAGAGAGACACACACACAGAGAGAAGGGGGAAAGGGGAGGAGTGGGGAGAATGGAGTGAGGAAGAAGCTGTCTCTTCGAGGGAGAGATGGAAAAGAGAAGGGACTCAGGCTGGAAGCTAAAGATCAGCTTGCCTCAGCAGACAGGGGAGGGAGTGGACGTGGCTTGTCTCTTAAAGGGACAGAGCAGACCATTACACAAACCATAGAGGTTTTGATGCAGATTTGGTGGTGATGTCCTCCAAGCTCAAGCATGTCTTAGCATGACACAGGATTCTTTTATAGCTGAGTGGCGTCCATTATATGACGTTACAGGTTGAATTATGCATCCACCCTCAAAAGTTATTATGTAGAAGCCCTAACTTTTATGATTATATTTGGAGATAAGACCCTTGAACTGATAATTAAGGTGAAATGGGATGAGGAGATGGAATCCTAATCCAATAGAATGATGGTGTCCCTAGAAGAAGCAACAACAGAGAGGCACAGACACAAACTATCTGGTGACAACACAGCCATATGGCATCCCTCTGCAAGCTAGAGAGAGGTACCTCAGGAAAAACCAGCTCTGCTTGCTTGCCTTTTGAACTTGGATCTTCAGCCACAGGAACACAGGACAGTAAGTTTCTACTGTTCGAGCCACCCATCGTCTACAGCAGCACTAGAGATGTGGATCGTCCATCAGTGGGATTCAGCTCCTGCGTATAGTGGGTAATGCTGCCTTTGAACTCCAGTGGACAGGGAGCTCCTTGAAGCTCTGCTTTCAATTCTTGGGGATATATATCCAGAAGTGTATTGCTGAAGCATGGGCTAATTTTATGTTTGAAGGAAACAACTGTTGTTCTCTATAGTGGCTGCACTATCTTATAGAAAAAGACAAGGTCTCCTGAGTAAAATGTTAGTATGGGGGTCATTAGAGAGGGTGGGGGAAGAGGAGGGGAGAAAAATGTATAGCTCAATAAAAACAATAAAATACTATTTTACATAAAAATAGTTAATAAGAAAACCCCAATGTTTAAAAATAAATAAAAAATCCACACATAGCTCTCTGGAGTCCTTTTCTTCACATCTTCACCAGTATTGTCTTCCTCCTCCTCCTTATTCCTCCTCTTCCTCCCTTTTTTTTTGAGACATGGTTTCTCTGTGTAACAGACTGGCTGTCCTGTAACTGTGTCCTGTCTCTGTGAGCCTGGGACTCACAGAGATCCACCTGCCTCTGCCACACAAGTGCTAGGATTAAAGATGTGAACCAACACTGTCCAGCTTCAACAGTGTGTTTGATTTTCTGTTTGCTTATTTGTTTGTCTGTTTTTCAAGTAGCTATCCCAACATTTATTTAATGACCTGTGGTATTTAGTGTCTTTTTCATATGCTGCTGGCCACATGCAAGTCTTCTTTGGAAACTCAACGTCTATATAAGTCCTTTATTATGAAGTGCCATTTGCCTTTTCCTTGCTGAACTTCAGGAGTTCTCTGTATTCTGCATATTAATCCATTATCAGATGTAAATTTGGAAGTAGTTTTTCCCAGCCCACTGATTCCTTTTATTTTGTCCATACTGACTTTTGATCACCTTTGAATGTTTTATGAAGTTCAGTTTGACAATTGTTTTCTTTTGTTGCCTGGGCCTTTGTTATCATGAGTGAGGAATCATTCCCCAGCCCAACACTGTGACATTTGGGCACTGTGTTTTCTTGAAGGATTTATAGTTTTAGGCCTCTCAAGTCTTCTTTGCATTTAGAGTTAATTTTGTCATGGTATCGTGTAAGGGTACAAGGAATATATGCAGGTATCTAGCATTCCCAACACCCTTTGTTGTCAAAACTGTCCTTTCCCCACTGAATATTCTTAGCACCTTTGCCAAAAATCACTTGACCACATATGCAAGGATTTATTCTGGGTGTACTCATTTTTTGTTGTTGTTGTTGGATTTTTCTGTCCATACTACTACATTGTTTTGATTGCTGTAGCTAATAGTAAAGTTTGAATTCAAGAAGTGTGGCTCTTCCAACTTTGTGACAGATAGTGTCTATCATTGCGGGACAATACTCATGACAACTTAAAAGGAGGCGAGATTGAGTTCGCTTCCAGCTCACAGTCACTTCGTCATGCTGCTTCTGGGACTAAGGCCAAGCATCACTGTGGGAGCCATGCGGTGGAGCACAGTGGTGTCACATGGCAGACAGGGGGAGAGGGAGAATCTGGGGTTCAGATGTACCATGCAAAGACCTGCCCACTATACTATCTACCAACTCCGTAACAGTACTAACAGTTGAGTCCAAACATGGCAGGCTTTAGAGAATCTTCTAAGCCCAGACTATAAAAAAAATTATTAGCAAGATTAGTTTGGCTATTTGGTCTCTTAATAGTTCATGTGCATTTGGGAATGAGTTTTTGCATTTTTTATATAAAATATCTTGGGATTTTTAAATAGAGGCTGCACTGAATCTATATGTTGTTTGGGGATAATGTTGAAATCTTAATAATATTAAATATTCTAATCCACAAATATAGGATGTATTTCTGTGTAAATCTTTAGTTCTTTCAGTACACTTTATTAAATTTCTAGCATATTCTTAACATGCTACATACAGAATTTTCTTATAAGTTCCTTTCCCTATTATTTACTGAGAGTATATAGAGATGCAATTGGTTTTCATATTATTACTTTATCTCAGTACATTGCTGAGTTTGCTTATTAGCTTAACAGGATTTTCTATGTGTAAGATTATATCACCTGAAAGCAGAGTGAAATTGTCTCCTTTTTTTTCAAATTTAAATGCTCAGCATCTCTTTTTGTTGCCTATTGTTTGGGCTAGAAATCTCAAACATCTGCTTTTGAGTAGGTGTGGGGAGGGCAAGCATCCTTGCCTTTTCCTAATGGCAAAGGCGGAGCCTTCACCCCATCCCTGGTGTGAGTGTTTGTGCTGAAGTCTTTCCTATTGGCTTTATCAGATTGGGATACGTTTCTTTCTACTGCTAGTTTTCTGAATGTGAAGAGTTATGTTTACACATTGGTCTTTACATCCTAAACAAGCACGGAAGGCTGGCTTATGCAGAAATGATGCAGGTTTCTGTGTTTTCCCATCTATTTGCTTTTGCTAGAGGACTTCTGTCTAGATATGACCTCACTTTTTTCCTCTGGCATCTTTTGGTTTCAATTTGGAGGCTCCTGTGGTCTTGTAGGGCAAGCCTAGTGGGAATATACCCCATAGCTTTTGCTTATTGGCCAAGTCTTTGTCTCGAATGACAACTTTGGCATATTGATTGTCCTCACTGTCAATCTTCTATTCCAGCAGTTTGAATGTGTCATCCCGCTCTCTTTGGGCATGTAGAGTCTCCTGGGTAGTCCACGGATGATCCTACTGAGCTCCCTGGCATTTTATTGGCTGCTTTTCCTGTGGTGTTCTCAAGACTATTCTTTTTCTCTTTTATTTTTTTCATTTGTCTTAATTTGTGTGTGTGTGTGTGTGTGTGTGTGTGTGTGTGTATGTGGGTGTGTGTGCATGAGTCTTGGTACCAGTGGAGGTCAGAGGGCATTGGATCTCCAGAGCTGAAGTTACAGGCAGTGTGAACTATACAACGTAGATGCTGGGAAGAAGGGAACTTAGGTCCTCTGTAAAAGCAATGTGTACTCTTAACCATTAAGCCATCTCTCCAGTCCCTCTTTTTGCCTTTTATTCTGATGAGCTGATGGTACTGTGTCTGTGCGGGTCTCTTTAGGTTTATAATAGCTGGAGATTTTTAGTCTCCTAATCTAATATGTCCCTTAACTTTTTAAATGTGTGGGTCAGAGGTTACTTTTTCAAATAAGTCTCTTCTTTCTCTTTCCCCTTCTAGTCCTCCTCCTGGCTATCTTGGTCCATGAGTAAGTCCCATTGCATCCCTTACTGAAGTGGAATTCCCCCTCTGTGTGCTGTAAATATGTTTCATTACCATTGGTTAATAAAAAGCTGCTTCGGGCTATAGCAGGGCAGAATATAGTTAGGTAAGAGAACTAAGCTTAATGCAGGGAGAAAGAAGGCAGAGTTGGGCAGGCACCATGTAGTCACCCAAGAATCAAGAGAAAACAAACCATGAGCCTCATGGTAAAATATAAAATAATAAAAATAGCTTAACTTAAGATGTAAAAGTTAATTAATAAGACGCCTGAGCTAATAGGCCAAAGAGTATGTAATTAATATTACGTCTCAGAGGGGTTATTTTCTAAGTGGCTTCAGGAACAGGTGGGCAGAGAAAACTCAGTCCAGGGAAGCCAGTGGGATGGAGAAAATTTATAGCTATACCTGGAGCCCAACGTGGGGCTAATCCATATGACCTGCCACCCACTTTGGGTCTGGGTGCTTATACCCCCTCTCGGCGTTAAGAGGAAAGTAACCGAGAACATACCAGCAGTTCAGTACTTCCTGCCTTGTAAATCAGTCAGATTGGGTCAACTAGGTATGCACAGGAAGGAGAACATGGCAGATTCCTGCCACCACACACAGAGATATTTCCAGGCTGCTCAGTGCATTACATGGAAGATTTAGCTTTTACTCAGACAAAAAAAGGTATTTATGTTATGCGTGTTTCTTCCCAGAGTTGCGGTGGTGAGCACAGCTCCGACCTGGTGATCCCAGAGCTGTTGGTAAATATACCTCTGCCATATTAAAAGGCCAAAAGAGGCAGGGCCAGCATTCAGGGCCACTGTGACCAAGCTGCTTACCATTTTAAGTGTTCCTGGTCAAAAAAAAATGATTACAGATATACAATAAAGACAGATTCAGACAAAAATAAACCTCTAAATGGGTCACAGAGTATTTTAAAAATGTACATAGGTTAAGAAAAAATGGGTATAAGCAGTTATAGAAAGAAATAGTTTTAAAAACTAAAACAAAGAGACAGCAAAAATAGTATAAAATAGCCATGTAAAGACAAGAAATACACAGAGAGTCTGGATTATGTATATTATTATGGTTTTTTACTGTGAATGAGTTAACTGCAGAGAGACATTTCGTTATAGGAGTTGCTAAGCTAAATCAACATATATATTTAAAGGTATCTTGAGTTGAAAATTTGAGTCTAAGAAAATGTTACTTTGAAAAGAGATTCTGCTTTTGTTTCCACAAAACATGAGAACCTATGAATTCCTTCCAGGCTAAGGTAGTTTGATGAAACAAGAACCCCTGAAAGGTCTCCAGGAACCCTAAAAATACTTCACCCAACAAACAGCAGGAAACAGTTTGGAGAAGCCTAGGCCCAAATTCCCAAAATGATTGTTTGATAATTGTTTGTTTTCATTTTCAAAGGGTTGGTTATAAATGGCTAATGGTCATAGTCAATTTCAAAAGAAAGAAATAAAGAAAGAAAAAACAAAAGAACAAAAGAAATGTTGAAATAAGTCGCTTATTGATTCCAGGCTGCCCAGACTCCCAAAATAATCACACAGAAACTATATTATTTAAATCACTACCTGGCCCATTAGCTCTAACTTCTTATTTGCTTACTCTTAAAAATTAATTTAACCCATTTCTATTAATCTGTGTATTACCATGTGGCTGTGGCTTACCAGGCAATGTTCCTTCTGGCTACATGGCTTCTCTCTGACTCTCTCTCTTCTTCTTCCTAGCATTCAGTTTAGTTTTTCCTGCCTACCTCTGTTCTGCCCTGCTCTGCTATAGGCACAAAGCAGTTCTTTATTAACCAATGGTATTCACAGCACACAGAAGGGAAATCCACACCAAAAAAGAAATAAAGAAAAGAAATTATGGAGAGATGATATAGAGGTAAATGCATTAATATGGATTTTGATCTATTGATAAAATTTTGTTACTATTTATATTTCTACTCTTATTTAAGGTATTATGTTTATGCAGCCCATTTAAAATGTTATATATAATTAAAAATACAGAATAATAGATAATCATCTACAATAACCAAACTTTTAGTCATGTTAGTTAGGTTTTCTAAATATACAGAGATATATTTCAGTTAGATATGCAATCTTCAACACTTCAAAGACCTACAGAATATGGCATTTAAAAGGTTTTAAGAACTTAGACTTTTCTTAACAGTGAGACATGCATACTTCTGGCAGCACCAATTACTTCAGAGAGGTTGATGGACATTGAAGAAACCCATTATCGAATTTATCTTCAATGTAACAAGACTATCCAATTGGGCAAGAAACTGTTCTTGCCTGGACTGCTTGATGGTATGTTGTATGAACTAGACATGCAGGATCTACAGAAAAGTGACTGCTAAACTTTCCAAAAGATGGAATGGTCCTTCAGGGTTCCTGCTTCACAGAAAAAACTGCCAGACATTTTGCAGGACACAGAAGAAAGTGACTGACAAACTACCAATATAGGCAAAACAGTTTTTCAGATTTCCTGCTTTAAGGAACTGGATACTATGAACATGTAGGCTGAAGAGGGATGCCCCAATGTTACAGAAGAACTTTGGGTAACTGTCCATGCAGAGAGATGTCTCTGTTAATTCTAGAGTACTGTAAGTTGCTTACAATGCACTTCCTGTTTTCTTAAGTAATATCCTTCTGGGGTTGTTGATGGAGTTAAAGACAGATTGTTATAGTTATAGTTCTCCTTAGTTGTGATAAAAGATAAATTAGATATAAAAATTTAGGCTCACAAAGAAATATTAAAGCTGTATTTATTGTTTGATACCTGTTTGTTATATGTAATTTTACTATATTAAAATTAAAACCTTCCTTTTATTTAGACAGAAAAGGAGAGATGATATGGGATTCCCCTCTGTATGCTGTAAATATGTTTTATCACCATTGATCAATAAAAAGCTTCTTTGGCATATAGCAGGGCAGAATATAACTAGGTGAGAGAATGCAGGGATAAAGAAGATGAAGTTGTCTGGCGGTGGTAGTACACACCTTTAATCCCAGCACTTGGGAGGCAGAGGCAGGCAGATCTCTGTGAGTCTGAGGCAGCCTGATCTACAAGAGCTAGTCCAAGGACAGGCTCCAAAGCTACAAAGAAAAAAAAAAGATGAAGTCAGGCAAACACTATGTAGCCGCCCAAGAAACAAGTGGTAACAACCACAAACCTCAGAGGTATAATATAAAATAATAAAAATGGGTCAATTTAAGATATAAGAGTTAATTAACAAAAAGCATGACCTAATAGGTCAAGGAGTATGTAATTACTATTAAGCCTCAGAGTGATTACTTCATAAGCAGCTTTGGGAATAGGTCAGCAGAGAAAAGCCAGTCCAAGGGAACCAGTGGGTCGGAGACTATTTGTAGCTGTACCTTATCTTTTCCTCATTCTTTATCTCAGACTTGGATGTGATCACTTTAAATGACCTGTTCCCTAGCTCACTGATGCTTTTCCTTGCTCGAGTGTGATAGCGAACCCTTCCATCCAAGTTTTAAATTCAACCATTTTACTTCCAGTACCAACATTCCTGTTTTATCCCTTCAAAATTTAAGTTCCCCCTCTCTCTTTTGAAAGCATTTTCAGAATATTTTATGCCCATTTTCAGCTTTAGTTTATCTGGTTTTGCCTGATTGACAGTTGTGTTAAACTCTTCATTTAGAAATCTGTGTGTCTTCAGGGTCAGTTTCTTCTCCTGACCTTCATTTTCCGGTCTCTTCCATATGTTTTGTAAGCTTTCGCTCGTATATAGGCATTTTAATAAACAGTCACTATTTCCAGTTTTTATGGGTTGGTTTTATACTGGGGAAGATGTTGCAAATCTGCCTAGCTAGTTTTTCAGCCTCAAAACATTTCATTCAAGTGCATCATCTCTAGGATGGTATTTTTATTCCAATATGAAAGGCTACTTTAAACTACGTTATTTTCTAAAATTTCCCTGCTTCTGCCAGTGAACCTTCAGATTCCATCTCTATTGTGTTTCTCTTTTTCATCACCTTTTGGTTTTTGGGTGCTGCTGTAGAATTACAGACTCCCTGCTATCAGCACACTGAAGTTCTCGATTATTTTTCAGAGTGACCTCCATCCTATCTAAACTATCCCATATTTTCCTTGAATAGTCCAACCAAAGGTGAGAGATACCATTCCCTGATACAATCCCAGAGACATCGCAGTGTTGTTTCCAGGTCTCACTATAAAAGATAGGAAGGAAGGGAGGGGAGAATGGGGGGAGGGAGGAAAAAGGAAAGATGAAAGTCCAAGGGAGAACCGGGATGTGGAATGAAGGTTTTCTTCAGGCGATACCACCCTGCACTGGGGAGAAGGAAGGGCCAAGCCAAACAAAATGTCATGGACCTTAATGAATTTTCAGAGCTTGTCTGTGTGTTTGCCTAGACTTTGCATTTTCCCAGCCAGTCCCAGTGACCGTGGGACTCATAGTTCTGAGCAGCCATCTTTCTGACATTTTTGACCTTATTAAAAGACATTTCAGTGGCAAAATCATATTCTTTCCATTATGCAAATACTATTGGAAATTAATCTTTACCCAATACCACGGCTTGAATATGAAGCAGGCTACCAAAAGACTTGTGTGTTGAAGGTTTGGTCCTCAGCTAGTAAACACATTCACTGAGAGGTGATGGGATCACCAGGGCTCTGGCCAAATCAATGCTATCTTTCTCTCAGGGCTTTGTGTCACCACATGTAGTAAGAGGTTGCTTATTCATTTTCCTGGCTTTCCAGACCTGAAATAATCACACAGAAGCTGTATTGAATACAATACTGCTTGAACAATGACTTAGACATATTTATGGCTATCTCTTATACATTAAATTAACCCATTTTTATTAATCTATGTATCACCACAAGGCTGTAGCCCACTGGTAGGCATTTTTCTCCTTCAGCAGCTACCTGGCATCTCTTTGATGCCGCCTACTTTCTCTCTGTATCTTTGTTCAGATTTCTCACCTGGCTTTATTTTGCCCTGACATAGGTCCAAAGAAGTTTCCTTATTAACCAATGGTAATGAAACATATTTCAAGAATACAGAGGGGAATCCCACATATTCCCTTTTTTTGTCTAAATTAAAAGGAAGATTTTAACTTTAACATAGTAAAATTACCTATAGCAAAACAGGTATCAAGCAAGAATTATAGTTACAATATTTAATCCATTTATATTTGACAAATTAAGAAAAATATTCTATCATTTATTCTATCTTTGTGAGTCTAAAGCTTTATATCTATTTTATCTTTTATTATAACTAATGGTAACTATAACTATCTTTCTTCAACTCTTCAAAGACACCAGAAGATATAGTATTACCTAAGTTAACAGGAATTGTAAGCAACTTCCAAAACTCTAGAACTGACAGACACATCTTGTTGCCTGGACAGTCACCTAAAGTTCATCTGTAATACTGGGACATCATCTTCAGTTCAGTTTCCATAGTTTCCAGAACACTTTTCCATGAATCAGTAAGTTTGAAGATCTGTTCTGCCTTGTAATGGCAAAGTCCATCAATTGCTTTCTTCTGTGACCTGCAGAATGTCTGGCAGTTTCTTTCATGAAGCAGGAATTCTGAGGGACTGTTTCACCTTTAGGAAAGTTTAGCAAACCTGCATCTCCAGTTCATACAGCATACCCTCAAGCAGTCCAAGCAAGAGCAGTTTCTTGACCAAATAGCAAAAAAAAAAAAAAAAAACCTCCATATGGAACCTCTTCAATGCCCATCATTCTCTTGAAGTAGATTGGTGCTGCCAGGAGCAGATATGTCTCATTGCTGAGAAAAGTCTACATTCTTAAAACAATTAAATGCCACATTCTGTAAGCCTTTGAAAGGTTTGAAGAATACCTATCCTTCTAAAATTTATCTCTGCACATCTAGAAAACCTAACTAACATGATTACAAGCTTGACTATTATAGATGACTATTTATTAGCCTGTATTTCTAAATTATGTGTTACATTTTTAAATTAGTGGCACAAACACAATACCTTAATCAAGAGCAAAAATATACGTATAACAAAATTGAACTTAAATTTGTATCAATAGACCAAGATCCATACCAATGCAAAGTATTCATCTCTATATCATATCCCTCATTAAATGAAAACAAACATTTATAAACAATATTTGGGAAATTGGGCATAGTTTTTTCCAAACTGCTTCCTGTTTTTGTTGGGTGAAGTATTTTGGGGGGTTCAAAGAGACCTTTCAGGAGGTCTTGGTCCATTACACCACGTAAGTCCAGAAGGGATCCCTAGGTTTTTATCCTCTGTGGAAACAAAAGCAGAGACTCTTTCTTTTTCCAAAGCAACATATTCTTAGACCCAAATTTTGAAGTCAAGATATCTTTAAAATATACATATTGGCTTACCTTATCAGCTACCAGAATCAAATATCTCTCTGTAGTCAAAAATTAAAAGAAAACACAATAATAAATATAATCCAGACCTTCTGTGTATATTCCATCTTTATGTGGCTTATTTTTTTTACTTCTTTAATCTATGACTGTCTGTATTCTGTCTCTTTAAAGACTACTTTTTTATAACTGTTTATACTCTTTTTTCTTCTCTTCAAGCCTATATACATTTTTAAAACACACCGTGACCCATTCAGAGTTGTTTTCTGTCTGGATCTGTCTTTATTGTGTATCTGTAATCATTTTCTGATGAGAAGTACTTTTAAATGGTAGGTAGTGTGGTCACAGAGGCCCTGGATGCTGGCTCTGCCTCTCTCAGCCTTTCAATATGGCAGAGGGATCTTTAAGGCTAGCTCTGGGACCTCCTGGTGGGAGTTGTTACCACCACTTCAACTCTGAAAAACAGTTGGCCCATGCTGCCATCAAGTAACTTACAGTATGCTGCCTACAAACCCCATTCAAATGCTCAGACTCCTGAAAGAGCCAGAGCTGTTTATGAAACTAGCATGAACCAGGAGGCCTTCTTAAAGGGGCTACACAGTTTTTGCTGCTACCGATAAGTCAGGAAGCCTTCTCTTAAAAGAATTGTACCTCTGCTTGCTTCTAACAAACAGAACCCACCCTAGAAAATGCTGCTACCAAAAAGTCATGCTTAACTCTGTTATTTTGTGTCTAGAATTCCTTCCCAAGCTCTCTTAGGTTGTGTTTGATTGTAGTTGACCCACGTTGAGTGCCATTTTTTTTTTTGATGGAGGCTGTTCCTTCATTTTCCAGCTGCCCAGACCTGAAATAATCACTCAGAAACTATATTAATTACAGCACTGCTTGGCCAATGACTTAGACATATTACTGGCTAACTTGTATATCTTAAATTAACACATTTCTATTAACCTATTTATCACCACAAGGCTGTGGCCTACTGGTAGGTGTTTTTCTCCTTCAACAACTACATGATGTCTCTTTGACTCTGCCTACTTTCTCTCAATATCTCTGTTCAGGTTTTCCACCTAGCTTTATTCTGCCTTTCCACAGACCCAAAGCAGATTCTTTATTAACCAATGGTAATAAAACATATTCACAACATATACAGGATTATTCCACATCAACCCCAGCCAACAGCAATGAGGCCATGCAACCATAAACAAAACTTCTGAAACCATGAGCCTAAATAAATTTTCTCCCTTACACCGAGTCTCTCAGATATTTTGTCACAGCATCAAACAAAACAAAACCCTAATGTTCAAATCTTAATATGTACTTCATACCATATACAGGAGTATATGGATGGGTTATAAGTAAAATTGTACAATCTAAAATTATAAAACTGCCAGAAGTAATCATACAAGAAAGAGAAAGATTAATTTTCAACTGTGTCTGTATATGTGTGTCTGTGACTCAGTGAATACAGTGCTTAGCAAAGAGGATTGGACCCTCCAGAGCTGTAGATATGCTGTCTTGAGAGAAATGTAGACAAAAGTCGGGGGCAAGACAGCACTGCATACTTACTTTACTATACTTTAGCATGTGTGTCCTTGAACTGTGATGCATGCCTGGAGGTCAGAGGACAACCCACAGGATTGATTTTCTCCTTCTTCTTCCTGAGTCTTAGGGTTTGGGCTCAGGTGGTCAAGTGTGAGGACAAGTGTTGTTATCCTCTGAGCCATTTCAATGGCCACAGAACTTCTTTCAAGTGCATCAAGGTTGAAGAATGAAGTGCAAAATATGTAAACCTATTCAGAAAGTAACGGAGCAATGGCCTTATCATCTCCTGTCGTATGACCCACAATGTCTGCTCCTAGGTGTTCATCTCATCAAATCGTAGAGAATGATTAAAATAGAATGATAAATAGTGCTTATATACTGTTTTTTCTCACAATCATCAAAATTGTGAAACAACCAAAAGTTTTTCAACAGATAAAGATATGACTGAAAGATTATTACCCCACACACTAACTCATCATCAAAGAATAGAAGGGCCGGTGAGACATCTTATCACATAAAAGTACCTGCCATCAATCTGAAAACCTGAGTGATTCCCAGGTCCCATGTGGTGGAAGGAGGGAACTAACTCCCACAAGCTATTCTCTGACCTCCATACACATGTATTAGGACACACACAACGTGATCTTTTTCTAAGGAGTATCACATTTCTACAACAATGTGGCCTAGTTTTGAATGTATTAAGCTAACTGAATACAAACAAGTTCATAACATATTTAACTCCATGCACACGGCTCTGTTTATGTGACACATAGACCAGTGGTTGCTAGAAGTGACATTGTGGTCGTTATGACTATAAGCGCTTGTCCAAACACAGAATTGAGTACTAAGAAGAGTACATTTTACTATATGTAGAGTATATATTAAGAAACCCCTTTATCTCCCTCTCTGGCTCCTATTTTTTCCGCCCTCTCTCATTCTTTCTCAAATATAAAAATACATCTACGTACAGAACATGAATACAGATAGCTGCACTTTTGTTTCACATCTTTGCCAGAGCTTTTGCCGTTTTCCAATACTTCTAACAGTAACAGCACAGTGACACTGCCTTGTGATTTTAATGCTTGTTTTTCTAAGTAACTGAGGTCCTGACCACTTTCCACCTGTTTATGTTGGACAAAGTCGCTTGTTGGTTCCCAGCTGCTCAGCCCTGACATTATCACACAGAAACCTTATTATTTAAATCAATGCTTGGCCCATTATCTCTATCTTCTCATTAGCTAACTCTTACATATTAAGTTAACTCATTTCTATTAATCTATGTATTGCCACGTGGCAGCGACTTACCAGGTAAAGTTCAGGCATCTGTCTCCAGCAGGGCTACACGGCTTCTCTTTGACTCTGCCTCCTTCCTCCCAACATTCAGTTTATTTTTCCCCCACCTAGCTCTGTTCCCCTATAGCTTTACTATAGACCCAAAGCAGTTCCTTTATTAACCAAAGATATTCACGGCAAAAAGAGGGAAATCCCACATCATGTTTATACACATGCTTTTAAATTACTATTAGGTCAAATCATAACAAAGATATCATGGGCTGAAAATATAGATCAGAAATGCACATAACACATCTAACCTATCAAGCATGATAGTTTAGGAATGTCCATGATCGTATGGCTCACCAGCAGTTGCAACTGCTATGAGCCTTATCACAAGAAAGAGTTATGCAGAGAACTCTCAACAGAGGAATCTAAAATGACTGAGAGACACTTAAGGAAATGCTCAACATCCTTAGTCATCAGAGGAATGCAAATCAAAACAACTCTGAGATTCCATCTTACACCTGTAAGAATGGCCAAGATCAAAAACACTGATGACAACTTATGCTGGAGAGGTTGTGGGGTAAAGGGAACACTCCTGCATTGCTGGTGGGAGTGCAAGCTGGTACAGTCCCTTTGGATGTCAGTGTGGTGATTTCTCAGAAAATTAGGAAACTACCTTCCTCAAGATCCAGTAATACTCCTTTTGGGTATATATCCAAAGGATGCTCAATTGTGTCACAAGGACATGTGCTCAACTATGTTCATAGCAGCTTTGTTTGTCATCTCCAGAACCTGGAAGCAACCTAAATGCCCTTATACCAAACAATGGATAAGAAAAATGTGGTACATTTATACAATGGAGTATCACACAGCAGAAAAAATAAAGACATCTTGAATTTTGCAGAAAAATGGATGGAGCTAGAAACATCATTTTTAGTGAGGTAACACAGGTCCAAAAAGACAATTATCACATGTATTCACTCATAGGTGGTTTTTAAACATAAAGCAAAGAAAATCAGCCCACAAATCACAATCCCAGAGAACCTAGCCAACAATGAGGACCCTAAGGAAGACATACATAGATCAAATCTAATGGGAAGTACAAAAAGACAAGATATCCTGAGTAAATTGGGAACATGGGGACCTTGGGGGAGGGTTGAAGGGGAGAGGAAAGGCAGGGAGGAGAGCAGAGAAAAAATGTAGAACTCAATAAAAATCAATAATAAAAATATTTTAAAGATAAAAAGAGAGTGTTATGTTGCATAACTTGCCTGAAAATATTACTAGATCAACTGCAAAATTTGAAGTATGCTTCCAACTATATGTGCACCCCTCCTTCCACCATTTTATTTTAAAAAGACAGGGTCTCATACATAACTCAGCTGCCCTGAAGCTTTATGTAGACCAGGCTGGCCTCAACCTCACAGAGATCCACCTATTTGTCTCTATCAGGTGCCAGGATTAAAGGCATGCACACTTTTTTTTTTTCAAAAAGTTAACACTGGGATGAATGTCATAGACTGTGTTATGTGTACTTATGGACCTCAGAGAACTCATGTGCAGAACCCAGTACATGGTAACATTCAGTAAAGTATGCTGGAGTCTGAGGGACTAGTCACGGAGCCTGCATCGCAGGGGCTTGTGGAGCTGCAGTGGGTTGGGCTGAACCTTTAGAAATCCTGGGCCCTGCTCTCTGCTCCGGCCCCCATTGGCTGCTCTCCTGAGTCCTGAACTCATTTCTCTAAGGAGAAGAACCAGTCCTCTAAAATTTTTATTAGGAAAAAAAATATGTTAAAAAAGAGAAAAGTCCCTCTTTCCAGTGTACTGGAAAAGTACGCTTTCCAGGAAGCGTAGTTTATTGGTAGCAGTGCCGAGCTCATGCTGGGAGAAAGCTAGGCAGACCTGGGGACGTGAAGATCAGGAAGAGAGTCTGAAGCTCCTTCTGTCCTTAAAAAACCCATGAAATAATAAGGTGGTGGCATTTGCATTCATCTTAATAATCCCGAGTCCCCAGACCCCAAGTGATCAAATTAATAAGATGGTTGGATGGCCCCTTGGTGTACTCACACAATGTTCTACCTGAATACGGCCCTTTCGGATTAAACGTGAAGACGATGACGTAAGAGCTCAGTCAAGAACTTCCTGTTAAAAAGCTGAAAGTGAAAGTCTTGATCCAAATGTTCAGAATGCTCAACTCTTAATTTTAAAGGGATCACACTTGATCTTTATGTAGCTGACGAACAAATAAGGCGGCACACCGGGGCTCAGTGGTGAGGGTCCTGATGCTCGCTAGCTGCAGCATGAAGTGGAAGCATCAGGAAGTCCCAACCCTCAGCGTGCAGAGCATGGGAGATGTGGAACACGCAGTCTTAAATGGGATATCTCCTTCAAATCCCTCCTGTCTAGGCTCAGGAATCTATGTGGAAGAGGAGGCAGAAGGATTTTAAGAGCCAGAGGGAAGCAGTGACCCCCAAGGAAACATGTCCTCCAGACACAGGACTGCTGCACGTATGAACTCGCAGAGACTGTGGCAGCCTGCACAGGTGCAAGCCAGACGGGGCCCCAGGACCGAGAGACGAAAGCGCTCTTACTTCTCACTAAGAAGCTCTGCGGCAAAGGAAGACTCGGTTTTGTTTTTTTTTTTTCTAATGGAGTCTCACCATATTCACCATACGTATATTCACCATACGTCAAGTATATTCACCATACGTCAAGTCAGGCTTCATGCCCAAGAGTAGACGGTTAAAACTAAATGAACTAAGTGGTATTTCTGCAGGTGTTTTGTCTCATATAGCTTTGTTTAGATTCTTTGTCTTATTAGTCATTTGCCTGTTTAGTTTAAGCTCTGATTTTATGTTTTATGTGCATGTGTGTGTTTCTTATTTTTTGTTGTTTGCTTGTTTGAGAGAGAGAGAGAAAGAGAGAGGGAGAGAAAGAGAGAGCGAGAGAGCATAAAGTTGGATGGAGGAACTGGGTGGTATTGGGGGAGGGGAATACACAATAGAATTACTTGTATGAAAAGTTTTCTCATTTAAAAAAGAGTCTGAACCCTGAGAATAACTAGTTACTCCCAGGGGATGCATTTACTCATAGAGGATTGATCTTAAGATCAATTTAATTTCATTTATAAGAATATAGTTGTTAAAAGAGCTAAGAGGGTTTTTGTAACTGAATTTGAGCATGAGTATACAGAAATGTCTCAGAGAGGGGACATTTAAATGGAGATCATAAGGATGACAGATGTTGGGTTGGGCAAGAATTTGGGATTCTGTCCTTAAGGTGGACAGGCTGTGGAATTCCATATCCAGATCTCAACTAGTGTGAGGCACACTTAGGAAACATGAGGTATAGTTTAAAAATGCCACATGGTCCATTAGAGGAGACCTACAGCCCGTGTGAAGGCAAAGAGGTAAATGTACCCCTTCCTCTGTCCACCTCCCCATTTAATCCCCCCACTCCGGTCTCCCCTGTGTCTCTCTATAACAATATGCTATATTTTCCCTTCATTGGGAGCTCTTCTTCTCCCACCTAGTCCCATACTAGGTACCTAATCTCTGTGGTTATATTGACTGTAATATGCATAGTGAAGGCATAAAAACTAAAAGCCACATATGAGAGAAAACATATTTGTCTTTTGGGGTCTGGATGATTTTTTTTCTAGCTTCAGCCATTTACCTGCAAAAGTCTTGATTTCATGTTTTAAAAGCTGAGTAACATTCCATTGTGGAAAAGTACTACATTTCATTATCCACTCATCAGTTGATGAACATCTAGGCTGTTTTCCAATTCCCGGCTATCATGACTAGAGCAGTAATGAACATACATGAGCAAGCATCTCCGTGGTAGGATAGTGCGTGCACAAGACTGGTACAGCTGGAGATAGATCTGTAGATGAGGTAGGTCTATTCCCAGCTTCCCAATGAGCCACCACGTTGAATTACATAGCAGCTGTACAAATTTGCACTTCCACCATCAGTGAATAACTCTCCAGTGCCAACGTCGCATTTAGTTGAGTCATAGGCCAAAGGGGTTCCACTGAAACCTCCAAACATCTCAGGTTATCCATAAGGCTATTGGTTGCTCAATAATGGAAAGCCCTATTGCTGAAGGCAACACTGACATATTTCATTGAACATGGAAAAGTCAAGTAGGTTCCTAATTAGAGGCATCACCCCTTCTTGCTGGTATTCGTGGTACTTTGCATACCACCAGATGAGAAAGGGATTCATCAACCCAGTTACAAACCCTGCAACTTACAATGGTGACCTGCCTACAAGGCACTCCGGTACAATAGTGGCACACATGTTGTGAAAATAATCGCTCACTCTCTGATTAGATTTACGTCCCACTCTGTGAGATGGAACCCGTGCCTGACACTGTTAGGGTGGTCAAGAACCTGAGACTGGATAGGTTAGGAATTTAGAGGAAAACTAAACACTACTGGACTAACGGAACATAGCAATTAAATAACTTCCAGTGACATTCTGCTGCACCCATTAGTTAGTGCCTTACTCAGCCATCATCAGAGAAACTTCTTCCTGCAGTAGATGGGAACTAACACTGAGACCTACAAGTGGACAATGTGCAGAAAGTGAGCACCCAGTCCTGAATGGGATATCTTCATCAAACCCTCCCCTCAAAGTTCAGGGACCTATGCAGAAGAGGAGACAGAAAGATTGTAAGAGGCAGAGATGATGGATGGCTAAGGGAACACTGTCCTCGGGACACAACCACACTGATGCACACAGGAACTCACAGGGACCGGCGCAGCACGCACAGGGCCTGCGGAGGTTCAAGTCAGATGGGGTTCCAGTGCTGAAACAGGAAGTAGAAAAGGGCTCCTACTCCTAATCAAGAAGCCATCTGCAACTGATACGTACTGGCCAAGGAAAATCAGTTCTCTCTAATGGAGTCTCAGTGGGTATATTAATCACACTCCAGGATAGCCCTATGCTCAGCAGCAGACAGCTAATGCAAAAAGAACTCAGTGGTGTTTGTGTGGACTTTGTCTGATACAGTTTTTCTCTGGCATTCACTGCCTTATTAGTCATTTGCTTGTGTATTTCAGCTTCTGTTTCTGGTTGCGTGTGTGTGTCTTGTTTTTTGTAGGTTTTTAATTGTTTTTTAAAAATAAAAAGTGTGGACTTAGAAGGTGGGGGTAACAGAATATATTGTATGAAACCAAATTTATCACAATAAGAAAGGAAGGAAGGGAGAAAGGGAAGGAGGAAGAACGAAAGAAGGAAGGAAAATGAAGAGGATCATTCAAAAAGGTTTGAAACAGAGGGTATTTATTGTGGGAGCTTTTTGAACAATAGAAAAGAGTTCAGAGCTCGGAAGAGGGACAGACAAAGGTCACCTGGGGCATTCCATCAAGGCACATGGAGGGCCGGTACCACGCCCAAGAAAGATAGAGCACTTGTTAAGGGACAACATGGTATTTCAGAGTCACTGGGGATGAAAAGACACATCCACAGGAGACGTCTCAGCTCCGTGTGTCTGAGTCCAGAAGGGCTTGCGGTAGCAGCTTGGCCTGGAGTGCTTGCCCAGGCAGGGTACAAAGCATAGCCTCACAGGCCCCAGCCAGAATGGAGGTCATGTCCAGATGAGTGAGGCGAATGATACCTCAAATACAGCAGGGCAGCAACCCAGGGTGGGAGTCACAGAGACTAAGATATCTGTGTTAGATGCAGGGCACCAGTAAGGGTGATAGGACACACACACAGGGACCGAGAAATAAATACAGTAAGGACAGCTGCAGACAACTCTCTCTCTCTCTCTCTCTCTCTCTCTCTCTCTCTCTCTCTCTCTCTTTCTCTCTCTTTCTCTGACATAGAACGGGAGAGATCTTGCACATCCTGAGCAATTGCTCTATCACTGAGCCATACCCTCCAACCTGGGAGACTAGTCTCGAAATGGTCAGAGATTTGCAAATAAGCAAAGGGAGAAAACCGTAACAAACTGGCAATGCTGCTGTTAACCTGTGATTTTCAGCATACCTACACACAGGGCACTCGCCAGAGCTAAAACCTGTGAGAGAACAGCATTTCTCTCTCCCACTGAGAGCGCCTGTGAATCTCAACAACGTAACCCTAATGAGCACACCCACAGTATAGATCTGGATTTCTAAATGTAGTTCTTCAATAAAAGGCACCTCACAGAAATTATTTCTCTTTAGAGCTGAGATGAGCACATACAAGGCAAGCCTAGATATTATACCAGAAAGTGAGAGTGTGCTGGGAAAATCAATGAGTCCTACCAAAAGTACAGAATCCAGCACGAAAGGCCCACAGCTAATCAAACTTAGAGTAGTGTGAGCATCAGAATAGATCATAGCAAGAGTCTAACTGGTCAAAACTGGAATCTCCAACTCCATACTGATGAAAGAGTAAATGGAAAGATGAAAACAAAGTGTTTATGCAGTTTTAAAGTGTCGTTCCTTTCCTTCCAGAGAGAAAAAAATCAGTGTGGAAGGGAGCAAAGGAAAGGAATCGGGGTCTCACTGAGCTAGGTCAGGCAGTCAGATAACAATGTCAAAACACCAGGGCGCTCCAGCACAGACTCATTTCACATCCCTTAGGGGTGTTGAGTCCTCTTTCTCCTCCTCAAAACTTTCCAACCCTGCCTCAGCTCCAGAGTGGACACCCCTCTGGCGCTGCTTTCCATCTTGTGCAGACTGGCTGAACTGAGTGGTGAACCAAGTATGGACAAGACCATGGCTGAATTTGTTAAGATGGATCTTGAACCAAATCCCTACATTAAGGCTATCCAGTCTACAATAAATCATGTCAAAGAAGAAGAAAGGATTTAGGTTGACTGTTAGAGAAGAAAGTGTTTACAGGTAAGAATTCTGAGACTGACCTTGACGACAATGAAAACGCTGTACAGTGTAAGCAACAGCTAAAAGAACTGAAGAAGCAATATGGTGTGCATACAGACAGAAGGGCCAATGGGACAGTGGGAGCTGATGAAGATATGACTGTAACCAAGAGCCAGGCCAACTTCTTCTGCCCCAGAACCCACAGATGGAAAAAAAAGAAGCAAAAACACTGTGGTCATACCTATGAAGAGGAAGTCATTAACAGTGTGTGGTCACACCTGTAAAGAGGAAGTCATTAATAGTGTGTGGTCACACCTGTGAAGAGGAAGTCATTAACAGTGTGTGGTCACACCTGTGAAGAGGAAGTCATTAATAGTGTGTGGTCACACCTGTGAAGAGGAAGTCATTAATAGTGTGGCAACACCTGTGAAGAGGAAGTCATTAATAGTGTGTGGTCACACCTGTGAAGAGGAAGTCATTAATAGTGTGGCAACACCTGTGAAGAGGAAGTCATTAAAAGTGTGTGGTCACATCTGTAAAGAGGAAGTCATTAATAGTGTGTGGTCACACCTGTGAAGAGGAAGTCATTAATAGTGTGTGGTCACACCTGTGAAGTGGAAGTCATTAATAGTGTGTGGTCACACCTGTGAAGTGGAAGTCATTAATAGTGTGTGGTCACACCTGTGAAGAGGAAGTCATTAATAGTGTGTGGTCACACCTGTAAAGAGGAAGTCACACCTGTGAAGAGGAAGTCGTTAATAGTGTGGTCACACCTGTGAAGAGGAAGTCACTGTGAACAAATTCTGGGACAAATTAACCAAGGCCAGCTCTCCTGGAATTGGCTACACATGAGAACCGTTGAACCTCATCCTGGATGAAGGCCTGAGAAGAGCAATTGAGAGTCACCATAGGAGGAAGAAAAATTGTTCTGAGTAGGAACAAGCCACCTACCCACAGGGATGTGTGTACCCTACCTCTGCCCCAGCCTCCTAAAGTGAGGTAAGAAATCCCTTGGGAGCTGCACAGCATACTCATTTGAGGTATAACTTGATGGTTGTGTGGTTGAAAACATCTTTTTTAAGTTCGACAATAAAAACACAAATGTATCGTGCATTGTATTCTTTATTTTTAAGTGTTCTGTAATTTCAATAAAACTGATTATCCTCAAAAAAAAGAAGAAAAATTGTCAACTGTAAAGGAGAAAATTTTTAAGCAGCTGAATAAAAGTTCCTTGTTAAGTGATCAAAGATAACAACTTGATATCGAGGAGAAGCGCGTCCTGTCACTTCTATCATGACACGGCAAAGATAAGAAAGTCATCTACTTGTGAGGCTGCAGCAGCACACTGAGTCACCCGCCAAGCAGCCTTGGTCTTCAAGACCATTAAGGTCAAAAAGTCAGGAGAAGACGGCCCTGTCCCAGGCTGAACAAACTTGCGGCTGAGTGCAGCGTGGAGCTGAGCTGTCTGCCCACCAACCCGAGCGCTGGAACACTGAAGAGCTGTGTGGGTCAGGATTGCAGGCTGTCGTCATGTGTTCATTTTTATCTTTCTCTTTCTGTGTGTGTGTGTGTGTGTGTGTGTGTGTGTGTGTGTGTGTGTGTGTGAGAGAGAGAGAGAGAGAGAGAGAGAGAGAGAGATCTGTAAGGTGGTATTTGCTTGTGATTGAAGGTGTTAGCAGAGACTAGACGAGGAAGACTTTCTCTGGGAGAGGAACCAGTGCTCTTAATCTCTGAGCCATCTCTCTTGCCCTGTCATGTAACACATCTTTCTTTGGACTTTCAGCTTCCAAATAATAACACAGAAACTATTTTTTAATTACAAAATCTTGGCCTTAGCTTAGGCATGTTTCCAACTATCTCTTAAAACTTAAATTAACCTATTTATATTAATCTACATTTTGCCACATGGCTCATTACCTCCTCAGTAGCGTACACCTGGCTTCCTCTGAGTCTGGCTGGCGAATCTTCCACCTCAGATTCTTTCCCAGGGTTCCGATCTCTGTCTGGAAGTCCTGCCTAGTCTCCCCTGGTTAGCTTTTTGCCATGCAGCTTTTTATTAAACCAAACAGAAGGCTCCTTAGACAGGTGAGGAAGGACAGAGACACATCTTTGCACTGTGTACAAAAAGATTATCCCAATGCCATCAAATATCCATTTTAATTTCCTGAAAGTAACGCTGTATTGCAGATTTCACAGTAATTGCATTATTTGAAGGTAATGAGGCTACATGTTTGGTAGCTTATTCTCAGCTGAATTGAATGCAAAAGGGGTTTTATGCTGTTTTCATAATTTTCTGAAAGTTTGCAGTTGTTTCAAAACCAACACATCCTGTCGAGATGGAAACCGTTGTTCAGGCAGCCTCAATAAAAACGTGAGCATAGAGTCGTCTTGGCGAGATGATGAGGATGAAACCTAAAGACTACAGACTGGAGGAGGAGGCAGTGGCAGCAGGTGGAGCCTCCCAGGATGCTCAGCGGGGGACACGCAATATTGCAAAGATATTGATTACTTATTTGGGAAAAGGAAACAAAAACACATGATTCATAGGAAAAATTAGGCTTGGGGGAAGATTAAGATGAATTTGTTTATTCTGTATGATGAATCAGAAGAGTGACTAAGTACATTGTGTGTATGTGTGTGTGTGTGTGTGTGTGTGTGTACTCGTTCCTATGTGGGTGATTTTCTATATGTATGTGTGTTTTCTTATACATATGTATACCTGTCTGATTTTGCTTTTTTCCTCTCAGCTCCCCGATTGTTCACACCTGTGGCGAAGGAGCCTAAAGAGGAAATTGATTGTTCTTGGAAGGGTGCCAAAAACAAAAGCCAGAACCTTCCCAAGCTGTCTTTAGAGAAAAATATGTTTTCAGTTCACACAAATTCTCCATGTCAAATGGTCTGTCACTAGCCTAGATCATCAGGGAGACTGAAGCCTTACGGTTGCATAGGCGTGTCCTCTGAGCGCCTCATGGTTTAACCCTCGCTAGCAAGGTGGTGCATGGCGCAAACACCTTATCCGGCCATTCCGGGAGCGTTCAACATGGAGCCTTATGGCCTCATTTCCTCTCATCTCCCAACCGAGGCCTGTTAGCTGGAGCTCCGTGTGCTCTCCCCTGCCTTTGAGTTGTTACTCAGTTTGTTCTGCCTCTTGGCCTCAGCTCACTGTGAACAGAGAGAGAGCGCCAAACTAGATACCATGGAGAAGCTGAGTTATGACCCAGACTTCACCCTCCAGGAACCACAGTCACACTACAATGTAAGACACCTAAATGAAAGTGGGGAGACTCTGCCTTTCGCGGGCAGATGTAGGAAAGGCATAGGCGTGTGAACCCCAGGGCTGGTAGCTGCCTATTTTTGTGATTATGATTTTCAGATGCTGAGACAATTTATTCCCAGATTTCTTGCTTACTCTTGCATGCTTCTACTATCAGAAAGAAAACATTTTGCTTTACCAGACTCACCATTCTCCATTCTTCAGGCCTCAACTAAAAAGTAGAATTCCCTAAGAATGGCCCACTTCTACCACCATACCGAAGGTGAAATCTTAAAAGAATTTGCCCTCAATTCTTTTTCTGCCTTTCTTGTCAGACGAAACAGACTGGTTGGTTTCCCACAGAGAACTCCAAGCCAAACTCTGGAATGTAACTCAGCAGCCTATGTGCTCATTTGACAGGTGAGGGAACCCAAGTTCCGAGGGAACATAACTCACCAATCATCACACAGCTCAGATGATTTTTTTGCAAGAAAGTTAAGCCTAATTCCAAACAGGCTCGTGGGACAAAATGAATTTTATGGTTGAGAGACACATCTCCCATCCACTCAGATGAGATTTGAAACCTAATGATAATATTAGTCCCCTCTCCCCCTCCATCTTTGTTTCTCCCTCTCCATCATGGTGGAATCAGCATGGACCCCAAGGCACCTGTGAACTCTATGCTTCCTTCTTGCAACACTGTTTTCATCAATAATTCAAGCAAGACTCCAGAGGTTCATCTTATTGACTCTAATTCTCGTCTTGTTGCAGGATACAGCTCTGAACTGCAGCCTCTGGGAGATGATATGTGGACGAGCTGAAGCCAAACATTGTCCTAGAACTGGAGTTAGAATGAGCTCCCCAGAACCTCTTGACTTAGAAATGTTAGATGTTTTCATAAAATGGAAAACAAAATGGGTGATGGTCATCAGACGATCCATGGAAGCCCGCTACAGAAAGATACTGCAGAGTCAGGGCTGAAATCCAGGCTACTCAGCGCTGCTTCCAAAGTTCCACCACATTCTAAAAATGCAACTAAAATTCTGCCAGTGTAGCTTAGCATTAAGACAATTCTGTCACCGGGCGGTGGTGGCACACACCTTTAATCCTAGCACTTGGGAGGCAGAGGCAAGCAGATCACTGTGAGTTTGAGGCCAGCCTGGTCTACAAGAGCTAGTTCCAGGACAGGCTCCAAAGCCACAGAGAAACCCTGTCTCAAAAAACCAAAAAAAAAAAAAAAAGACAATTCTGTCCTGAGTCTAAAGTGGTAGTAGTAAATTCAATGTTCCTTGAGCCAACAGTTAAAATTCTCAGATCCGTGTCTGGGTGGAGCTAGGACACGAGAAGAGGAAAGATGGCTGACCAAGCTATAGGTTCAGATCAGGGACCAGAGGCAGAGGATATCTGTTCTAATTGTACTACCGGTGCTTTCACGAGAGCAGGGACAGGACAATCGATTATCAGCACAATGAGACGGGGCTCTGGAAACTGCCTGTGAGCATACTAACACGATCCATAATTGGCAAGAAGGTGGAGTTCTCCCGACCTGTGTTGTCCAAGGCAGGGTCGAAAGAGAAGAGCTGGTTGAGCAGAGCAGGAAGAAGGGTTACAGGTATTTATGGCAAAAGAGCCATGGCCCTGAGCCGGCTTCTTTAGGGATCTTTATCTGTAGTTTATGTAAGCATGAGGCACACACAGAATGCAGTGTGCTTCTAGTAATGTGCCCTCTTGCTTCTTATTTATCCATAGACACAGAATGCTCATCAGATAATTTCTTCCCAGGCCTGAAACCATAAACCCCTCTTCACATATAATATTGTCACCTGGTAGGTCAATATTATATTGACCCCTGGAGAGAGGGGCTAGTTTTAGGAAGTTTATGAGGGTCCCTTATGGTACAAGCTTAGTAAGATGAGAAATTCATGTTCCTTGGCAAAGCACTCCATCATCTAGATTTGGCCCCTATTCTAAATCCCATTTCTCAGTTATTGTGGTCAGTCCCTTCTGTGACAAACCGGAGCAAATAGATTTTGCCACGGTGTCTACGCCTGCTTGCTGCTCCTCCATAAGTCTTAATTCTTTGCTTCCCCATATGTCTGTGGGTCAGACTTGGAGAGGATGTCTAGCCTAGCGACCCACCTTCTTGGCGTGGTAGCCTTTGATTACCATCAAGAGGAAATGCTCTCTCTTATGCACTACCTCAATTTACACCCCTCTCCCTCAGGTCACTCACTGCCTGTCTTGCCTTGTAGTTGTGATTTGTTGAACCGTCTTAGCTTTCACATAAATCTCTGGATTTTCAAGGCAGTGATCATAGGTGATTTATCTCTGAAGTTCCATGATGCCTACCCTAGATAGATTTGTTGAAGAAAATTCATAGTGTAAGGACTATATATTTTACTAAATGTGGCACCTTGAACAAGTGAAGTCATATATCTCCTGGAGGTTTCGAGGGTAACGAAATGGGTGAGACTGAGGGTCCATTCTCTGACGAGCCCCCCCCAAATGTTCCTCTCACTGCACCAGCCCTGAGTCCTTTACCATGGAAAGTTTTGTCATCCTTCACCCAGAAGAACCTTCGCTTGCCAAATTACTATGACTGGGGCAGTTACTAATTTGTGAAGCAATTACAGGTCAGCATTTGGGGTGGCACTAATCATCTATAAAAGCATTTGTGAGATGACCTCCAGATAGTGGCATACCTTGGGGTGGGACCAGAAAGCTCTCTATTGGAAAAATAGATTCTGAAGCCACCAGGCATATAACTGGATCCTGTTACGAAGACTATTTCTCTCTTTGCTCCCCCCCACCCCAGCACACAGCATCGCACTTTTGGACCCATCGACCCCAACCTCCCTGGTACTGTCCTATGTGAAGATTGTTTTAATTTGAATGTATTTGGCCCCCATAAACTTATAGGGAGTGGTGCTATTAGGAGGTGTGGCCTTGTTGGAGAAAACGGGATGACACACACCTTTAATCCAGACCTTGAGGCTGGAGGGCACACTTTTAATCTGGGCCATACCTTCTGTTGGAAGTGGGTCACTGTATATGTATGGGGTATTTTTGTGTGTGTGTGTGTGTGTTTTTCAAGCTTCAGCACCATGTCTGCCTGCCTGGACAGTGCCATGTTCCCCATTATGATGCTAATGGACTGAACCTCTAAAACTGTAAATGAGCCCCCTGAACCAAATATTTTCATTTATTTAGAGTTGCCATGGTCCTGGTGTCTCTTCACAGCAATAAAAGTCCAAACTAAGATAAGGATCTCCCAGGAATCAGTGGTAGATAGGGAACTCTGAAGACAAAAGTCTCTCAAGGTAAAACATGGAGCAATACACCTGTGTCATTAACGTTGAACTGAAATGCAGTGGCACAGGCTGTTAGAAATGTGGATTTTGAAGTTGAGATGCCATGTTGGAAACAGGCCTCTTTAGTTATGTTGGACCCTAGAGTCCAATTACCGAGGAGGAGTCTCCCCAAGAGACCACTCTCACAGTGCAGTTGATGTAAAAGCATGAGGATTTTAATTCTGTCGTGACAGGGTCCTTCAGCATTCAAGAAGCCAAAAGACCCCAAATAGCTGGTACAGGCTACTTTTAAAGTAAAAAGCCACAGAAACAAGAGGGGAGTCTGGGGGTTGTTTTTCCAACTATTAGGATTGGCTGATGTAAAGAGCTAATAGCAATGATTGGTCTGAGCCACGGCAAGAGAGTAGTTGCTAGATCAGGCAGGGAAAGGGGGAAACATCTATGAGTCATCCTAACCGTATCCGAGAAGCTGAGTCAATAACCCCTGACCAAGGCGAGGAACTGAGTCAACATCTAAGGGTTATCTTGCCCCAATTCCAGTAACTGAGTTCTATCTGGAGAACATCCCCAAGGACTCAGGGAGATGGAAAATCCCCAACATTCCAGTACGTACATGTGTAGTTGTTAGGTCCTTAGTTCCCAGGGGAGGGGGGAGCACTGCTGCTGAGAGGCCTCAGAAATGGCCTCAGAGTTGTCTTTAAGTTCTACAGTTAAAGCATTTAAAACAAGCTATCTAATCCCTCTGAGCCCTAGCGAACTCATCTGTAAATCAAAAGAAGCAACACTGCCCGTGACAAAGTTGTGGGGTGGGGGTGGGGGTCTCCTGAGATCAGATAAGAACACCCATGACTGGAGGTCTGGCAAAGGAGGCTGGGTTATACAAAGGCAGGTCCTAGCTTAATCCCTGGCACTTAATTGCACTAAAAAAGATTAGGTATCATTTGATCAACCTTATCATCTTTACTAATCATCTGGCCTAACAAAATCCCCAAACTAACAACTTCAAGGATAGATTCCTGACCACCACTGAGACAGGATAGAGAGGGGAAATCAAGGCTGTATGGGAAGGAAAGGAGCCCCCACCCCCAACCCAGAGTTGCTGGCCTCTTGTCAGCAAGCACAATTAAGATTTGCATCAGGTTTGCCAGCATAGAAATAACCTTTCTTCCACATGCAACTAAAACAGCAGGGAAAACTCTTCAGGCCTGTGAGTGTGTGACTTTGGGTGCGGATTTATTCCCTTTCCAGGATGCTTTCTGGGAATCGAAAACGAGGCTCAACTTTGAAGCCAAGATTTCTTGCTTCCAGTGTCCCTGTGATCTTAGTGACTCTAATCCTTCCAGGTGCCTCCGGAGGAATCACCTGTGATCACACTGAGACCTTTCAAGGCAGTAACTCCGAAGCCTCTGAAAAGCCTATCTGGTATGTTTACCACATTTCTGTTGATGTGAAAGAAAACCATGACTACAAGCAACCTGAGGAAGAATTGGTTTAGGTTTGCGGTACGAGAAAGCTAGATTTCACCATGGCTGGGAAGGCAAGGCTGAGAGACCGCATCTCTTCAGCACACAGAAAGTAGAGTAAGTAAACCGGAAGTGTGGCGAGGCCACAAACTCTCAAAGTCCACCCCCAATGACGCACTTCCTCCAGCAAGGCTCACATCCTAAAAGTTCTATAACTTCCCCTAGCAGTACCATCAGCAGGGGAGTGTTCAAATGCATGAGCCTATGGGGACATTTCTCATTCAAACCACAATATACCGCTACTGTAAAGACAATGAAGGAAGATTTTTGTTTTGTTTTGTTTTGTTTTGTTTTGTCTTTGAAAATCCCATACCCATTATCTGGAGTCCTTCTTTCTCTTGATCCTTATGCTTAAAGTGTATATTAAAATATCTTTATTAAACCCAACACCGCTTCATTCTGTATAGTCTTGAAATTATTTTCTGGATTGAAACCCGGAATCCTCCTTTGGCCTTAGCTGCGGCACCTAACAGACTAGGGGACTTAACTCCTCAAACATCTACAGGCACTACAGTGGGTACCATCCAAGTGCAGGTTCAGGCCTTTGTAAAGGACTTATGGCAGACACTGGGTGAGGTATGGGGAGGGGATGGCTGGGCAGTTCAGTTGGGCAGACACTGGGTGAGGTATGGGGAGGGGATTGCTGGGCAGTTCAGTTGGCCGAGGCATGTATGCTGGGGCCTACTCTGGTCTCCGCCCTGCACAGCCTCCAGCAGAGGTGCTCTTTTAGGAGGTAACAAGGAAACAGGAAGCAGAGCTCTCTGGTGACATGGTGGCCTCCTGCAGGCACAGTGTCAGAGCTGCTGCTTTGGAGTCTATCCCCTCCTCCCGTCACTGTCACTGTTATAAGTGAGGATGCAGCGAAGCCCCAACTAAGCCCCTCCGTGGGTAGAAAGAAAGGTGTGTTCGGAAGTGGGGGGCTGAAAGCTGTCAAGACTACCTCTCTGGGGACAAAGCAAAAGCAAAAGGCAGTGAAAGCCTTCCTGTTTAAAGATGTGTTTGCCCTGGTGGGAGGTGTTATTCTCAGGTCTGCAGAGTCCCCCCAAAACCAACAAGGAGACCAAGTCCCATATTTAAAAAGCAAAGAGCTTTTATTCTGACACAAGGTCACAAACCCAGACTCTCCATGCGCCCAACTTATTGATGTGATCAGAGAGCCCTGAGCACAGTTGGGGTGGGGTTTCTATAATAACAGAGGGATTTTTAAGGTTCAGGATCCCTTATTGACTGACATTTATTTGTCTAGGGGTGCCCTGACGAAAAGGGTATGGGGATGTGCTGGGCTAAGGGACAACAAGTGTTCCTATTTATAATAGTTGGAATTTCCTTTGGATGGTCTGTTCCTGGGTGGAGTTGGGTGGTCTCAGTTTGTGGTCTTTCTTGGAACCAGGTATTACCTTAGGGTAAACTGAGACTCAAGCCTACCTTCCTGTTGGTCGATAGAGCTTGTCTCGGCAGGTGTGCACCAAACTGCCCTGGGTCCTACAGGAGGGAATCTGTAGGTTGGATCAGCTGGAAGTTAGAGTATCTGTGAGGTTGTAGTTAGTATTTTGTGGGTCAAAAGTACCTAGGATCTATTATGGGGGCTTTGACAAGCGTTACAAGTATGTGTCATGAGGGAACTAGATGCCCCGTTTTCCAGAGATAGGCAGTTGGCAGTAGGGAGAGATGCTGGAAGTAGTGGCTGTTAGGTTACTAAGGAGCAGCTGTAGGGAGATGGAAGGGGAAAAGAGAGGCTTGGTCTGACCTCAGGTGGGACCATGTTTATTCACTGCGAGGGGTATCATTTTCATCCAAGGATGTGGAAGGTCAAAATGCCTTCAGAAGAAGATGGGTTGAGGCCCCTTACAGGGGCAGGAATGACTTCTGAACTCTGCAAGGGAAGCTGGGAAGTGTAGTCCTTCAGCAGGAAACTCATTCCTAACTCTGAGGGGATATACAAATGCAGGACAGGGGTGTTATAACTTTCATGCCAAGTAGGTCAGAAAGAGCAGTTCTGGGTCCATTGGAGAGGTGGTCCTCTGGTCGTGTAGTACGGGGAGAGTATTAACTTGACAAGGTGCAATGGATCATGCAGTTACCAGGCCAGTGAGATAAAGTAGGAATAGACTTGATTCAAGTTGAAAATGACTGATCCCCTTGCACCAGATGAGCCAGCAGAAGTGACAGGGAGCTAGAAGGTACCAAAGGAAGGGAATAGAAGAGACTAGAGGGTGAACATAAAAGACAGTATCTGGTTGGGGTGAGAGGGATGAAGGTCCCTTTCAGTCAGTTTCTCCACGGCATCTAAAAGGTCTGGTGCAGACGCATCAGGAGCAAATGGAGCTGCTGTATTGTAGGGTATGAGCTATCAAGAGAGCTGACGTGGAACATTTGTCTGGGTCTAGGGTGAAGCTCAGAAAGTGAAGCATTTAACAGACAGGTGAAAACACAGGTGTGTGGATAATAAGGAGGAAAGAGTGACCCAGGGGAGGAGCCAGAGCGGGAGGGAACCAGAGGGAGGCTGTGCCTGGTCCCTGTGTCTTTAGGTCCCATCTCAAACCAGTTAGGATTTGTTGGTGTGGAAGCAGGGTTGTTCAGGGACACACAGGTCCCATCCTTAGCAGGGTCAGATCTGGTCCTATAACCTTGGAGTTATAGCTGCAGCGGGCACTGTGTCCAGCTGGTCCTGAAAGCCGTTAGGCTGATCTGAGCCCGTGAGACAGAGAGGTAAATTGAGGCAAAAGTGGCTTCAGTCCAGCTGTTTCAATTCTGAGACCCAAAACAATGTCCAGAGTGGCAAGAAGAGAGATGACTTGGATAGTCCACAGACCAACAGTCCTTTTAGAGATCATCCAACCTGTTCTTAGAGGTTGGGGGTCAGGGCATCAGTATCTTGGTAATTGTTTGAAGGCTCACAGAGGGCGGTGAGGGGAGCAGGAGTTAGAACACCTCAGAAGAGGGTCCATCCAAGGGGCCATGATAGAACTTAACAGTTGGCAAAGATCCAGAACAGAGGTCAGGAGGGAATAACTATACAGCTTTGTGGGGAATGCTAAGAGACAGGGTTACATGGGGAAAACGTTTATATCTTTGTTAACGTGAATTAAATGCAACTGTACAACTGGTTGGACCCTGTGACAGAGTTCCTTAGGATAAGGTGACTAATTAGCTGTTTGTTTCATCCGTCTCCTGCACAAGGAACCAGCACCTGGAAGGTTTATAAAAGATGTCAGTTAAAGTCAGCATCTAAGGAAGGAACCTGAACAGAAGGCACCCAAGTAATACTCCTTGCTTCTGAGTATGATGACCTTTTTATATTTATTTCAAATATTAACAACACTAGATACTACTGTGTTAAAAACAGAGTATCTCAAGCATGGTGGTTTGAATAAAAATGGCCCCCATAGGTCTATAGGGAGTGACACTATTATTAGGAGGTGTGGCCTTGTTGGGGTAGGTGTGGCTTTGTTGGAGAAAGTGTGTCACTAGTGGGTGACCTTTGAGATCTCAAAAGCTCAATCCAGGCCCAGCAGCTCACCGTCTCTTGCTGATGCCTTCAGATCCAGATGTAGAACTCTCAGCTACCTCTCCAGCACTATGTCTGCCTACATGCTGTCAGGCTTCCCACCATGATGTCAATGGACTAAACTTCTGAACTGTAAGTCAGCCCCAATTAAACATTTTCCTTTAGAAGAGGTTCCATGATCGTGGTATCTCTTCACAGCAATAAAACATCAAATAAAACACAATTTTTGGTTAAAAACAATTTGATAAGGTAAATTTTAAAAATTGGGACTATTACCCTAAGTGACCATGTCCAATATTTGAAAACATAACAACACATATTTTTGTTAACATTGAATTCTTATTATTCCAAGATCATACAGTGAATATATTTTATATTGTCAGGCTATGTAAACAAAAAATTTAATTTTAAGTTGTATTGCTCAAAAAGAAATGACTTCCAATTTCTAGCTAAAAAAATATAACCCTAGAGATAGTGTCTGCCTTGTCAAGAGTAAATGATTCACTTTTCAAATTTTTCTAAAATTAACCTGTTAACAAAATCTTTAAAAAATTCTCTATAACATCTTTATTTCATACACTCATCCAACAGATGAAAGATGAAAGCGGCCAGTCACATCAAGTTTGTAACAAATAATTTACATGTAACATGGTCTGAATTAACAAAGAAGGCTAAAGCCAATGCTCTACTCCTTCTGTGGAAGGACAAATCTCTAGGTCACCACACACTGACAGCGGTAAGCATATTTCTTAACATCAGTCTATTTAAAAATAGATTGGTTGTTTAGAGGCATAATTTATAAAGCAAGATAACCAAATTAAATGAGCTTTTGGAATTGTTTAAGAAATATTCAGAAGCCTCGTTGAACGCCTGGAGAACAGTAACGTCTCTGTTTCACTCGGTGCTTTACTTCACTGCCAAAGCCCTTATGATGTAGGCTTCCAGGGGAGAGCACAGGCATGGTCCCGGAACTCTCTGTCTGGGTAGGGACTGGATTATAATCTCAAAGGACCACAGGGTAGCCCAGGTTGGAGAGAAACTCCTTCATCTGAGTCATCTCCTGAAGAACCTGAGGGCTTGGGAAATCACTTCATAGAATCCTTTGTTGACCACACAGACACAAAACCAACTGTCAAAGATACCATTTGGATATTCTGAATAACTTACAAAGTTGTGAGATGGATGTCAGTATCTGGCATCCTCCTCTGATTGAGGAACATAGGTGGTTAGGGTGTGGACCCTGAGATTTGCTTTTGCTAAGAGGAGGATTGAAGGCTAAGGTAAAGGGCATGACTCACTGAACCAGCATGAAGACCCCATCCTAGTCGCTGGTAGGTTTGCTCCCTGTTTCCAGCAGCCTCACGTGTCAGTTCAGGAGACACTGAGGGCAGAGGAATTGATGTTTGCCTCTCTGCTGTTTGAGACAGTTTGGATGTGGGTGCAGACTCTGAGATCTTCCCCTGGGCAAGGGGATGTTTTCCCTCTCCTGGGAGACAGGAGGAGTAACTTGTCTTTAAATAAGGAAGAGGTTTTGCTTCATTTTGTTTTTCTGGTTTGGCCTACAAGGCTGAAACTGGTCAGGCCTACACAGCTAGAGGCAGAAGCAGCAGACTTCTGGCATGTCTTATTTCCCATGCATCCTGGTCCCGTAAGGAGGCAAGCACACAACCTCCTCTGATGGCATGATTTGTGCTCCATCCACGGCAACTTCTTGAACCTGGGGGTTTCCCACATGCAAGTATATTGTAAATTTTAACCATTTTACTCAAGCATTCAATCTCTCACAAGCAATTTTATATATCCGATTTTGAATAATATTTTACATTAAAAGAACTAAGTTTACTTTAAGCTTATTTTGATTAGTTGTTTCAGGATTAGCTTTGACACTATATACAGAAGACTACAAAATGAGCGATATAAATTGGTCTCTTGCTAGGCTTGTCTCTATAAATAAATTATACTTTCACTTAGCTTGGCATACATAGTTCTGATCACATTTAATAATTTGATCATTTATAAGGTGATCATTAACTTGAATGTCTCAATTATCTTTAACAGTTTACAACAAGTTGGTACCTTTTTATAAGATTAGGATTTTACAGTTTTGTTTCTGTTAAGTTTGAATCTTTAAAAATGGAATTGGGACAGCCAAGGTTACATAAAGAAACACTGTCTCAAGAACCCCCCCCAAAAAAAAATCAGAGCTGGGGTGGTGGCTTATGCCTTTAATCTCAGCACTCAGAAGGCAGAGGCAGGTGGATCTCTGTGAGTTCGAGGCTACCCAAGTCTACACGACTAGTTCCAGAAAAACTAGGATTACACAGAGAAACCCTGTCTTTGAAAAGAAAATGGAACCAGGAATCCTTTAGCAATCAAAATAAAATTTTAAACCATAAACACAGTCTGGCACCATTGTTAGATTAACGTAGAGGAACTCTAAGATATTAAAGGGGAAAAGAAAGAAAGGTTCAGAGGCATCTTTTTCACCCACACGTGAGGATGGCCAAAATGCTTACAGAAGATGGGATGCAGCCTTTTACAGGTATAATGACTTCTGTAGCCCTCAAGGTGATCTGGGAAGTGTAGTCTTTCATCACCAAACTATCAGTGGTTCTTTCTGACAGACAAGCCTGCTTCACTAGCTCCTAAGGAAGTCTGACTTTAGACTTTTGTTTATCCACTAGCAATCCAGAGTCTAGACTGGGCTGAGCTCAGTGTGTCATTCTGGGAGTTGGGGGCCCACTTTGGACCTAAAAACCAACTATCATATTCTCTCTCTCTCTCTCTCTCTCTCTCTCTATCTCTCTCTCTCTCTCTCTCACACACACACACACACACACACACACACACACGCACACACACATTTTCCCATTCTTACAGAAAAACACTCAGTAACATTGAAAACTACCCCCAGTCGGTTGTAGTGGGATTTGCTGAGACATACCCCGAAGCAGCAAACCCAGCTAAGGACCTTCTTTAGGGAGCATTGCTTTTGCAAAGCAAAGTTTCCCAAACTAGGGAGATAAGAGAGTACATGTTATACATTATGAAATTATCAAAGAATAAATTTTAAAATATACTCATCACCAGCCATGCTCATTCTTGAGAAACCAGAAAAGCATTTACTGACAAAGGTGTTTGCTCATCAGGACACACACCTGGAATCCTAGCACTGATGAGTCTGAGGCAGGAGGATGGCAAGTGTGAGTCTAGCCGGGTCTACACAGACCCGAGAGATGTAGGCATGCCTGGGATACAGAGTGAGGCCTTGTCTCAAATAACCACCATCCTCCAATATATATAAAAAAATGGAGCATATGATTAGTTCCTTAACTATATGTACCTTGACTTGAATCAGGTTCAAGTGCAGAATGAGTCCCCAAATACTTGGCTTCTAGCTTTTGGTTCATCCCACACCTTCCGGCTTTGGAATGTACCTTCAATCTTTTAGGGAGAATAGAACCTCTTATTCTAGTCTAAGAGCATTTATTTAGATGCTCTTGTATGGGAAAAAAATTGGGGGCTCATCCTGGGTTTTTGGCAAGGAAACCCCAAGATTTCTTGAGTAACAAAGATGCTTTGTTTCAGTGAGAAAGTTACCCTTGGGGACCCTTGAGCAGGATGGGGGCTCTCTGCTTTCACTTTAAGATGTGACCTCCGCTGCTGCCACAGTCACCATGCCTGGCGCTCGCTGCTATTCTTTCCTGCCATGATGTGATAGACTCTCACCCCTCTAGAACTGTAGGCCCAAACAAGCTCTTCCTTCTGTGAGTTGCCTTGGTCATGGTGTTTTGTCGCCGCAATAAAAACCAAGACGATTCTCTGTCCAAATCATCACTCGGGTTGTGAAGGTTTCAGTGGCCGAGCTCTGATTTCAGCTCTCCACCTGCATCCTTGCCAAGCTCTGTAGTGTGTGGAATGAGATGCTAATTATGGACAGTGGTCTAAGAGAATCGCAGCACACCAGTTGAGGTCGGAAGGTGTGGTTCTTGCTTTACCCTTTTAAGATACTGGCATGGATGCAGAAAAACCAAGGACCATGATTCCTGAAAAGCAGTAGGATAGGTTGGGAAGAAACCAGGCCACTGGAAGACTGTGGGGAGAACGTGAGTTCTTCAGAGGACACCCCACATTGCAAGGAGACAGCAGGAGCAAGAGTAAGTTCTGGTCATGGAAATTCAAAGAATAGGAATACAAACCCAGATATGGTGTTTTCTAAATACTCACCAATGCTCTTACAAACCTATCAGATAATCACTTTTCTTTCCTTTTATATATGAGAAAACGAGATCCCAAAAGTCTAATAGGGTGAACCTTGTAAGGACCAGAGCAGGACTCTGAGCCCACCCTGATTAGATTTAAACTTTCCCCTCTGCGCTATGCCATAATGCCTGACTTGGTGATAGGAAGCATCCAAGGCAGAGTCTGGGGTGTGGTTGCTCAGAGGAGAAAGAAGAACATGCCTAGAGAAATTGAAGATTGTGGCAAAGTCACAATGACACATAAATGTATTATACTGCAACAGGAAGAAACGCATATTCCAAACTGAAAAGAGGTAATGTCAGCTCCAAACTTTGCTTTGATAGAACCTTAAGCAAAGTTTTTAGCTTCACACTGGAAAATCTGCAACAGGCTTCCATGGTGAATGCTTGTTTCCCAACATGGCGGCACTGATGTGGGAGAAGATAGGAACTTGGAGATGGGTCCAGCTGGAGAAAATGAAACACTGGCCCTGTGCCCTTAGAGGCTGCAGCTGCCCTCCAGTGTCTTTCTCTGCTTCCTGACCACGTAATTATGAGTCGTTCCTTCTGTCACACCTTCCTGTTGCCACGGACTGAATCTCTGAAACTGTGAACTGAAAGAAACCAGTCCTTCCCTGAGTTGTTCGAATCAGGGACTTTGTTTTTTATCACAATGATAAGAAAATAAGGAACACAAACTCACTAGTCTAAAGGTAACAGGGAACAAGTCGCAAATGCTGGCATTGTGACAAAGCCTAAAGCCAAACTGACCTAGAAGGAATTCCCTTTTTAACCTGACGGCAGGTCCCCTGCTGAAGAAGGCATCCATGCTTTATGGACATGTCATCCCAGAATAGGGGAGAGAAAGAAAATGGACTGAGCTAGTCTCAATTCTGAGATGTTCCAGGGAAAATATGGACCAGTCTTTCGCTAAATACAAAGAGAAAATGTTCTGGCATCAGGATGGTGAGTTTTCCTCGGCTGCCAAGGAGGTGAGGAATGCGGAGCACCAGGGGAGGAGGTGATGGACCAGTTTGTCCATCCTCAGCTGTTAACCTTCTAATTTTATCAAGTTCAACATCACGTTGTCCGGGTTCACAACTTGCAACACAGCAAAGAACTTTAAAATGGCCTTGACGTAATTTAGATTAGAGGTAACTGACTGCATTGTTTGATACGGTCCTGCACGCTTGAGGTTTCTCAAGCATGAATTTGGACACACGTCTTCTTACAGAACAATGATAAAGCAATGTACTGAGTGGATGCCCTTTCAGCTCTGACTCTCAACTTAATTTTAAAAATGTCAACCTTTTTTTCCTGGCTTCTGTCACATACACATAAAAGGATATTATAAGATTCCAATTCTTCTGTCTGTTAATAAGCATTTGAGATTACCCTTCCCCTCCAGAAATGGCTTTCACTAGATTCCACAAGCAAATTTCAAATAAAAATTTAAACTTTCGGTCAGTTCAATTTTTTTTCTATATTTCTTAAAGACATTACTGCAGTATACTATCTGTTGTTATGATAAATCACTGATCAAAATTAACTTGGAAAGGAAAGAGTTTATTTCATTTTGTACTTCTAGATTACAGTCCACCATCAGAGGGAAACAAGGCAGGAGGTCCAGGCAGGAAGCTGAAGTCAGGAACTGTAGCAGGTCTTTCTTTGGAGTGCCAGCTCCCAAATAATGACATTTTTTATTATAAAAGCTTGTTCTTAGATTAGACTTGTTCCTAACTAGCTCTTAAAATTTAATCTGTTGATATTAATATACATTCTACCATGTGCCTACTTACCTCTCCTCAGAACCATGTGGCTCGTTACCTCTCCTCAGTACCCAATACTGTATATTTGGCTTCTTCAACATCTAACTGGTGAATCCCTCCCACCTCAGATTCTTCCCAGAGTTCCTATTTCTTCCTGGAAGTCCTGCCTATCCTCTCCTGCTTAGCTACTGCCTGTTCAGTGTTGTGGACTATTAGTTGAAGATGTGTTACATTTGTTTATGCTGTGGAACATTTGTACAATGATGCAAAGTTGTGTTGCTTTCTTATGTTATATTGGTTTAACTCTGTGAAGCTGTGTTACTTTGCCTACCTAAAACACCTGATTGGTCTAATAAAGAGCTGACTGGCCAGTAGCAAGGCAGGAGAGGAATAGGCAGGGCTGCCAGGCAGAGAGAATAAATGGAGAGAAAGAGAAGAGGGAAGAATAAGAACACTAGAAAAGAAGGAGGGAGGACACCAGGGAACAGCCACCGAGCTACACAGCAGACTATGGAGTAAGAAGAAAAGATACACAGAAATAGAGAAAGGTAAAGGCCCAGAGGGAAAAGGGGGATGGATAATTGTTAAGAAAAGCTGGCTAGAGATGAGCCAAGCTAAGGCCGGACGTTCATAAGAAAGAATAAGTCTCCATGTGATTATTTGGGAGCTAGGTAGCTAAAAATTTTTAGATTTAAAAAAATAAAAAAGCAGCTACAATCCAGCTCTTTATTAATCCAATCGTAAGGTGTCTGAGGCAGGCAAGGAAAGACAGAGACACATCTTCACACAGTGTAATCAAATATCCCGCAACAAGAAACTGAAACAGGGACCATGGCAGAATGCTGTCTACTAGCTTGGCCCCCCAGGGCTTACTCAACTTTCTTTGTTTATTTTACTTTTTAAACAAATCCTTTAATTTTAACCTGTGTTCCCTAATAACACTTAATAAAATTGGGTGAAAGCTTCAAATTAAAACTGCATGTGCTTGTAGTGACCTTTTAAAAAGATTTACTTTAATGGGTTTAGTTGAAATATAATTATATTACTTTTTCCCCTGCCTTACTTCCCTCCAGTCCCTCCCAGCTACCCTTCCTCAAACCCCTCCACTCTCTTTTTCTTTGATTATAATCGTTACATGTATGTATGCTCATGTTTGTACTCAGTTCAACCTGATGAGTCTGTTTTCCTGTTTGTGTACAAATGGTTTCAAGGATGACAGCTCTGTGTTAGACAATCAATAACTGGACTCACCCCCAGAGGATGCCAATCTTCCTTTCTCCAGCCGTCATTGTTTAACTTTAGTTCTTTGTCAAAAGGACCTCATGACAGCTTTCCCCTTGAACACTAACGTGTCCACTGATATTGCCGTTGCTTCGGTCTTGGTTATGTAGATCTTTCTAGGAGAGACTTTCATAGCAGACTTCCTGACATTCTGGCTCTTAGCATCGTTTTGCTTCTTCTTTCATGATGTCCCCTGAGCCGTGGATGCAGAAGCTGTGACGTCGATGTATCCACTGGGGCTGGGCTCCTCATGACCCGCTTTTCTCTGCAGTGTGTCCAGTCATGGTTTTCTGTGATGGTCTCCATTTGCCACAAGGAGAGGCTTTGAGGAGAGGTGGGAGCTACACTTACCCAGGAAAGGTGGCTCTCATGTGAGCTCAGTCCACTTTTATACAGCACAGATCCATCTACCTAGGTCTACACCATCCGCAGTGGACTGAGCCCTTCTCCATCAATCAGCAACTAAGAAAATGCCCCACGGATAAGCTCACAGGCCAATCAGGTGGAGGCAGTTCCCTGAGATTCTGTCTTCCTGGGTATGTCAGGTTGACAACTGAAGCTAATTGTCACAGACAGCTTAGTATTATGTGTAACACTGAAATAGATCTAAGTTTTAGATATGTAAGGGGATACATGCTCTATCTTTATAATATACAGATATAATTCACTCCACTTCAATTCAGGGAAGGCAAATGTCAGGACAGCAACTTCACCACTTTCGGTCTCCTGGGCAACCTGTAGAAAGCACTCAGGGATCCACATGATGTAACTATGAACCATCAAAAGGTGTTAGAAATTACACATGTGACGTAGTTTAGGAAAATCTTGCAGAAATACCGGATTGCTGTGTCCTTTCCTCTCTGGGCTGATCTCACCCTGGACTTGGTGCTGAGGAAGGAAAAGATAATGGGAGCTGAACACAAAGAATGCTTCTGGAAGGTGGGCAGCAGCTTAGACAGGAGGGAACAACCAAAGCAGACAAGTTCCAGAAATCACTCTGACCTCAGGGCCAGAGCACGGCCCAGCGTGACCCCCACACTCATCTCTTTAGTTCTCTTCTCGGACTTTCTGCAGCCCCCTCCAGACGTATTCCGGATATCTGCCATTCAAGACCAGCCAGGGGCCCGAGTGACGGTCTATGCCTTGACACAGTTCTCAGCATCATTGTGTGCAGATTACAACCTGACCCACCCAAGTGCTATGACCACAGAAGGGTGCCCTCCCTCTCCATGCTGTCTGTCTCTCCCCAGGGACCCTTTCCTGCCCTCAACCTAGAAATCCAAGGCTTTGCTTTCCTGTGGCATGTTTATTACTGTTTGGTCTGCCTGGATGACCGCGTGAGTTGGTGGTAGAGAAAAGGGAGTAATAAGGCTCTCCTCTTAGATCAGCCACTAACAGTCAGACGGAGGACCCGTGTTCTCCAGGGTCTGAGATGACTCCCTGCCTGTTGCCACCACTGTTATTGATTTTACACTTGGGATTGGGGAGAGCAAGAACAGACAGAAGAACAGACAGGTGAACCCCCCACCAACAACAACTCTCTCTGCAGGTGCTCTTCTTCCTGCTCCTCTGATCAGAAGGGAGACCTGTCTTTAGAACTCCTTCCTTCCACACTCAGGGACTCTTCCAGGACCCAGCTCCTCTGAGAACATGGCAGAGGACACAGCGGGACACGGAACTCATTGCCACCCAGTCCTTCTTCAAGTCAGATTCTTCCCCTCTAGTCCACATGTTGTCTGTTACATTCAGTATGAAAATGTAATGGAGTAGGACTCTCCATCTTAATTGAAACTGCAAGTAGCTCGAATATTTTTCTTCTTCTTTCTTTCTTTTTTTTTTGGAGACAGATTCACCATGAAGCCCAGGCAGGCCTCAAATCCATGTTCCTTCTGCTTCTTCCTTGCAAATAGCTGAGATCTCAGACACATTCCACCATTTTCCACTGTATATTTTTAAGTTTTAGAGAAATTGAAACGGACACTATCACTAAGTAATTCATTAATTGTATTTATAATGCATATGTAATATTTAAGCCTATGTTAGCAGCTACATCCATTTCTCCACAGAGAAATATTTACTTTGTTCCTGAGTTTTACTGTCGGAGGATGTGACCCATGTCCCTTAGCTGGAAGGTTTCTATGTTTATGAGAGGGTCTCCAGGACGTGGACCTAGATTGTCACCACTAAGTCAGAAGGAGGCACCCTTAGCCTCACAGTTTCTAAAGCGACTGTCAGTTAACACTTAGGCTGGAGAGACTGCAACCGTCTCCACTGCGTGCTCACATCCCAGCAAACAGTGGTACTGCGTGAATTGTTATTCTCCTCTGATGGGCGTAAGATGGTGTCTTTATTTAAAGTTTCACTCTTCTCTCAAAATGTTTCTGGTTGCATAAAATACCCATACATCTGCTGTTGTAGAAATACAGAAAAACTAAAAGATCAAGGAGAATAAGGAATAGATTGTTTCAAAAGTTCAGTACACCCAAACCAATGTCACGTGTCACCTCAGAGGAGAAGGTAGTGGGGCCTGTGTGGAGTGGTCAAAAGGTAATGGCCTCGCTGTGGCTGTTCAATTATTCACACTTTCTTCAGCCTTGAGGAACTTGATTTTCCTCCCACCTTTTCCCCCTTTGCTCCAGCGTCTGCAGAGTGGGATCTGCAGATCTCAGAGGCTGGCTGGGCACTGCAGTCTTCAGTAGGGAGCTGCTGGATGGGTACAGAGGGCACCTGCACACCTCAGACCAGTCTGCCCCTCTGACTGAGCAGCAGTGAACTCAGGAGCTGGTGCCGTTCATTCGCCCTGAAATTCCTCTTGGTCACAGCCTCACAGCAGCAGCCTGCTCCTCCCTCTCAATCTCCTCTGGGTCTCTACAGAAGTAAAGATCAGGTATAACCTCCCATGGGTGCTCATGGGAGATACTGCCACGCATGCAGAGTACTTCCCAGGCCAGCATCCATCACATCAGATTCACCGAGTGAGTGCCCTTGTTGCATGGGATGGCAGTGTCCATATAGTGCAGGGAGAGTCTGTGTCACACAGAGCATTGGCAGGCAGTTGACATAAGGTGTCCCTGAGGGACTGGTGGTCAGCCCTGGGATCAGTCACCACTAGAAGCTGTGGCTCCCTGAAGGCTGCTTGGATCTGGTTAGTGAGGCTCCAGGGCTGAAGCAGCCAACAATTGGATTGGCTCCAGGGGCAACAGCAAACTTCAGCATGGCTTTCAGGCCAGTGCTCCAGGAGGAGCCGATGCTGACATCAGCAGAGTCCTCAATGGCAACAAAAGTGCAAGCTGCAAGCAACAGCTTCTCCCAGGTCCTCTTCAGATGCAGATGCCAGCGCTTTTCCTTTTGCAAATGCACTGCTTCCCCTGCAAGTCAAGGTTGGTGCCCCCTCAGGGGGTTCCTGCAGCCAGGAATTTGAGGACAGCTTCCTCCTTCATCTGCAGGACATCGAGACCTCTGGACATTGTGCAAGTTTCTCTTTAAGTTACAATGGAAGTCAAGAACAAGGCCCTATGGGCCCATCCCTGGGCAGCTTGCAAAGTGGATTCATACATTAACTATATCTAGACATTAACTTTAAAATAAATTATAACCCTCCTGTTGGTGTGATCCATTTTATTTTATTCTCTGTCTCTGTCTGTCTATCTGTCTCTCTCTCTCTCTCTTTCTCTCTCTGTGTGTGTGTGTGTGTGTGTGTGTGTGTGTGTGTATTATGCATGTGTGCACATGTGTGCTAGCAACAGCTTAAAGTCAGCATTTAATGCTGGGAAGTCTCCTACCATGTCTTTTGAAGTAGAGTGTCTTACTGAACCTGGAATGTGGTGTTTTGGCTAGAGTGTTTGTCCACTGAGCTCCAGAGTCATACCTGTCTCTGCCTAGCACTGAGATCACAAGTGCATGATACCATGTCTGGCTTTCTATAAAGACTCTGGCTATCAAACTTAGGGCTTCATGCTTCCATGGCAAACATTTTACCCGCTGAGCCATCTCCCTAGACCCATTTCTTACCATTTTTACATTGTATGTTTGCTATAACAAATAAGAATATATTATATTTTTGAATCAAAATCTTGATTTTTTTTAAAAAAACTAATTATGACACAAGACTTTGTCAAAAAATGTTAAGTATCTCCAGGGTTGCACATCCCAAGTATAGAAATATACTGCGAGGCACATAGCTGTTCACCCCCCTGTAGATTTTCCTCCTAAGATGGAAAATATAATAATTCAAGGGAGATCTTTGTCAATATGCTGGATTATTTCCTCAGGATAAGTTCCCAGAAGATGAACCAATGACTGGAAAGGCTTAAACATCACTAGGGGATTGAAATGTTCTGCTTTATAGCTCTTCAGAAAGAAAATGTATCACCACTACTTGGAAATGTTGTTTTTAATAATCTTCTAATTTCTATATCATGATAGGAAGGAATCCCACTTAAAAGTCCTTTACTTATTTAAATAACGTTTCGCTATGGAGAGAATAAAGGGAAAGGGTGGTGTATGTGATGTATGATGGTTCTCTAGAGTAACAGGACCTATAGAATGAATACGTATGGATAGTTGGTAGATAGAGATACAGATATAGACGGAGGGGATTTATTAGAATGGCTTACAGGCTGTGGTCCAGTTAATACAACAGTGGCTGGCTGTGAATGGAAAGTCCACAAATCCAGTAGTTGCTTAATGAGGCTGGATGTCTCGCTGGTCTTCAGTGTATGTTGGAATCCCGAAGATGTAGGATCTAAACCCTAAAGTGAAGGAATGAACTTGCTAGCAAGGCAAGAGCAAACTGATAAAGAGCAAAGGCTTCCTTTTTCCGTGTCCTTTTATAGCTTCCAGGAGAAGGTACGGCCCAGATGAAAGGTGAGTCTTCCCACCTTAAGATCCAGATAAAAGCCATGTATCTTCCTAACTCGACCATCTGATTCGGAGTGGATCATCCTACTTCAAATTAAGCAAAAATTCCTCACAGGTGTGCCCTCTGCTTTGGGTCTTTGTTCCAGATGTAGTCAAGTTGACCACCAAGAAGAGTCATCACAGGTGGGGAGAGAGTACCTCCCCCTAAGATGAGAAAGGGCAGAAACAAAGCCATTGTGTTTTTGGTTCTTCTACTAGACCGCTTGGTTCTTCTACTGCTTGTCACTGCAGCGGCTGGGTCACGTCTTCGATCCTGACCGTGCTCTGTCATACACAAATAAGATAACAAATGCCATTGGTGTCAGCACTGAAGTTGGCTCATTGGCTCCATCCTGGTGAGAGGGAGAAAGAGGGGACAGTGCCAGTCTTCCCCAGAATAATGAACCCAGAACAACACAGAAGGCTAAATCCACCCTACACACAGGCATCATTTTATATCACATGAACCCCAAACAGCTTTCCGCCCCCAGAAAACCTGCTTCTGTGTTCTCTTTGAGATTCTCCAGATCATAAAAAATTAAACACACACAAAATGTAGCGATATAGACCAGGGCATAACAACAGACGCTGAAGTTGAGTGTAGAATATAAAACAACTTCGCAAAGACAAAAGCAGTATTTTGAGTTCCTAAATAAGGACCCAGGTTACAGTGTCATGTCCAGCTTTTCTCTTTGTATGTTTCTAAGCTACTGAGGATGCATCAGGGAGTTGCCTTTCTCACTTCCCTTTTCAGTGGAAGCATCTCATCTTCCAGCCTTCTCTCTGTGTAATGCCGTTCTGAAGCCTGTACAACATCTGCCATGTCCTACTTGTCTTTACGAAGCTGAAGCTTCTCCAGCCTCAAGTTATGTGCTCAGTGCGCTGCATGCAGAACCTGATTTCATCCATGTGACATTCTTATGAGTCAGGCACGATTATCCCACCTACTTTTATAGATAAGGCCACTGTACGAAATCTGGCATCCTATCTCAGAGATGAAACAGTCATGATCTAACCAGTGGTCCTTGGCTACTAACTGTGATTTTCACTGAAGCGAAAAGAGCCCACGCAATCACTGTTTCAAAACTTAGGCACCCTGTTTTAGCTTAGGAGGTGCCCATTTCCACGGAAACAGAAGTGACAGCCGCAGAGGGGAGAACTGGCTTTGGTAACCCTTGGGGACAACGGCTGTCTGGAGGCAGGACTGTCGCTCCCCGAATCGCACCTGCCCAGCCTGGGGCACAGAGCAGGTGGCTGGAGCTTGGTAATCATTGGCTCTGGAAACAGGACAGATTTGCCAGTTTGACACTCGATTCCCTAGCTAAGACTCGCCAGTCAGCTTAAATAATTCAGGCAAAATTAGAATTTTTTAAAGCTAAATATTCAGAGAGAGACTACCTATTGTTTCTAACATTTTAAGGATAATTGCTAAATATTCAGCTCACTCATATAGAAGTTTACTTTTATCGTGTAGTTACTGCTGCTGAATGACTGTTGGCAGAGCAAAGCACGCATGTCAGGATTTCACAATTAGGATCGCATTCCTTTATCACGTATTATATAGATATTGCCATATAAAGCTTTGCACACAGATATTTTAATGTTTCACCATGCATATTTTAAGACAGGGTAAAGAGCTGGAAAATGCACGGCAAACCAAACCCGACCCATCACTGTTTGGGAAATAAATCTTTAATAACACATGGGAGTGTTTTGCAGCTTTCCTACTATGAGGGAATCTCTGAGCAACATGCTGTAAAACTTCAATTCTTTGTTATCTGGCCCTTCAGAAGACAGTATGCTGAGCCCTGATCTAAAGAACCCCCATGGTCATCACTGCCCGGCAGCAGCCATCAACTCATGAAAGACATTAGCAAGTGAAAATTCATGTCCCTCGCAAATTATTGATATATGTGACATAATCAGTTTTAAAGTGTTATAAACCACAGAGGTGATAATTACGCCAACAACAAGCTTCAGAAACCGCATTGGGTTTCTGTCTTTCTTCCTGTCTGGCGTCAGTTCGTCCTGGACTTGGTATTAGGAGGACTGGGAGCAGACAGCAGAGTGGACACCCTGTGTGGCAACACAGGCGTGAGACTTTCACTGGGCCTTGACAAGAAATCTCCTGAAGCTGCTCTGTCCTCTAGTCCCAGCGGCCGCCCAGCACAGAGCACGCACTGATGTCAAGATTTCCTCTTGCCAGAGCTTAGGATTGGTAGAGAACATCTGTATTCCCGGGGCTCAAGAGACTGAGACAGGTGGATTATGAGTCTGAGGGGAGCCTGGGTTACAAAAGGAGACCCCAGTTCAAAGTCCTGGTTTGGGGAGACAGTTCCGCCAGTAAAGAGTTCTCTGTACAGACGTGCTTACCTGAGTCCATGTCCACCGTGCACAAGGAAACCCGGCACAGTGATGTGCGTCCAGCATCCCATTGTGGAGGCAGACAGGAGGATGGATGCTGGGGGCTTGCTGGCCAGTCTAGCCAGATCAGTGAGCCCCAGGGCCAGTGAGAGACCCTGTCTCCCCAAAATAAGGTGGAGAAACAATTAAGGAAACAGACACCGATGTCAACCTCTGGCCTCTACATGCACGTGGACCAGCACTACACATGTACACACAGAAGAATACAAACACAACACACACACGCCAATACCACCTCACTCTGCGTGCAGAATGCTATCTGGTGTGATGTGGAGCCAACAGAGGACTCAGCTGCCTTCTAACTCCCTGCACAGTTCTGGGCAAAGGAGTCCACTATAAACACTCTTTCCCTCGAAGCAGAAGGAGATCAGCCCTGCCGTATCTCCATCACAGAGCTTTGAAGGTCGGATGGAGAGATGTGCAGACACCTCTTTTCCTGGAGCATTGTACATCTCAAGTGTGGAAGAAGCAAGGGTCACTTGGGGAGACACACAAAATGCCCCAGAATGTGGAGGGAAGTACATCAACAGCAATAGAAAGAGAAAGACCGAACGCCCCATTTTTCTCGTATCCTTTAACTATTTTTGTTGCTGTTGCAGTTTACAACATGGTTTGTGCTTACTTTTGTCTTTGACTATATAGCCCTTGCTGGCCTGGAACTTGTCATGTAGGCCAGACCAGGCTGGCCTTGGACTCACAGAGATCTACCCGCCTTTGTCTCCTGAGTTCTGGGATAAAGGTGTGCACTATTTTTAGCTATATGTATGGATCTGTGTCTATGTAAGTTTGTCCACGTCCGTGCCAGTGCCTGCACAGGCCAGAGGCATTGGATCCCATGCGGCTGGAGCTAAGGGCAGGTGTGAGCTTCCTGATGTGCATGCTGGGAACCCAGTTTGTCTGCCAGAGCCGTCCGTGCTCTTAACCACTGAGCCATCGCTCCAACCCGTCCTTTAGCTTCTTAAACACGCTTCCAGATTTCTCTATTTATTTTATTCCAGCATATGCCTTTGAGGTACATAGGCAATTTGTCTAAGCCAACACATTACAGATGAGGTAGACTAGATGCTAAACTGTAAACACCATCTCTCAAGGCTTCTGAAGGCATGGAAAAAGATTGGTTAGATGGTGGAACTAACCAATGAGGCTTAGATTTCAAATCCCAACATATGCCATCTCCCTTCTTGAGCGGGTGCTAGCCCTTTCCCCTTTATACAAACACGGATAATGTTTAACAGATCTCAACAGATGCTTTTTCCCATAGTATATATGGTGGGGGAAGGGAAGTTTAACCTGGTGTCTGGATTAGGGACGGCTTTTATAAGAGAGGGATATTAGGATGGGAGGACTGCGGGGAGGTGTGAGAGGCCAAGAATAATAAATGCGCATCATTTGGGAGAATGCAGAGCATCCATTAGCTCTCAGTTCAGGCGAGCTCTCCAAAACCGCAGCTCCGAATGACAGAGCTACCTGGCTGTAAACTTTAATGTTTACTTCAGAAACTGATCTTCTCCAAAAATTTGAGGGAATTTACGAAAGGGAACTTCTGAGTTTGAGGTCACCATCTAAAAGAGAGAAAATATTAGGAGCATGGGGATGCTTCTGCTCACGAAATTGCACCTCCCACTCCGTGTCACGCTCCTGCTAGGACGTAGAGGCACTGCAGGTCCTACTATGAGACACCCAGTGCAAGCGGACATGTACTGCTATCCACATGGAGGGCTATCCACGTAAACGCCAGTCTTTCCTACTGTCTTCTTAAAGCCACACCTCTGAGTTCCCTGAGCACGAAAAGCTTCTCCCCCTCAGACTAAGGATGGCATTCATGGGTCCCGTCAGCACATCATGAACTGTTTATGCTTGGCTCCGAAGCAGCAGCAGAGTAATGAAGATAAATGGATTCTAATAGACGGATCTCTACCCACTGAGATCGAGCCATTAATTAGCACATGAATATTTAGGAGCTGTTGACGTGCTTCTCACTGCAGAAGGTGTCTGGGAGATTTTGCCACAGATGCAAATAGGGGTCTGGGCTTGAGAGCCAGGAAGACTCGGAGCAGAGTTGAGAGCAGACAAGTTCCACGCTCTCTTGTTAACTGGTGTGATTGGCTGTGTTTTGTAACAGGTCTCAAACTGTGTGATTTTATTCGCTTATCTGAAAGGGGTTTCAAAGATCTCTCCGGGTTTTGAAATTATGACTGTGAATGAAGAAGGTTGCAGGGAGTGGGGTGGTGGCTCCCATTTTACTTCGTCTTCTCAACCTAACCTGCTTCTGGGTTCCGGGGCCTCTTAATCCAGACAGCATGCACTGTGGGAGGCAACCCCGCTTGGATCAGGCTCAGTCTCACAGTATAACTTGGGTTTTCACCACCCACCCCAGCCTCCTACCCCAGGATGTCCTCATCTGGCCTCAGTGTGAAACACTCTTCTTTGTACAATCTGAAGGACAAGGATTCATACCCCACAGGTCAAACATTTGGCCAACGGGAGAATGAGTCCGGCAGAGACTTTTTCCATACAGGACAGGTGGACCAGTCTAACTAGCAGCTTTCTTTTTGACCTTGGAGAGTATGACCCCATGGGAACACAAGAGTTACCATGTACAAAGCGATGGCCGGCTCATGCAGCCCCTTCCTTCTCTGTTCCATTCTCCCTATCCCCAGGTTCTTTCTCTCTAATAAAGAGGTAGCATGTGATCTCGGGCTCCATAGGACTTTGGTTTGTGAAAAATGAGCCAATATCCTGTGCTCAGGAACCAAAGGAACACATGTGAAATTTGGTGCCCAGTCCTGTTCTTGACTCGTGACAGTTTCAGGAAATGGAGCTCCACTCGGCACGTGTTCTCCTCCGTTGGTCTATCTATAGAAAGAGACACAATTCCCTTTAAAAAAAAAAAAAAGTCTTCAAAAGAGGGGAAAGACAGACAAGACACGGATCCCCCTTCTGAGACTTCTATCTGTGTGGGAAAGCATCCCACGTTCTCTTTTCCAGGACCAGCTGTTTAATTTGAATCCTCAACTCAACAATTTCTGCTGACTTCCTAAGCCTTTGTCCTTCCTGTCACCATTCCCTGCTGCTACTCATAGGCTTTTGATACTGCCTTTCTTCTGGAAGTAAATTTGAAGGTAATTCTTATGCATTTCAACATGACCTCACTAGAGAATAAGTCCTAGTCAATGAGAAGGAAATGGCAGTTTCTCTAACAGAAATCTGAAGTCTGAGATTCTACATAAAGTGTTCATTTGTTGGTTCTGAGTGATTTTCTTGAGCCCCACATCTTTTAAGTTTATACAAAGCTGAATTTGGAAGCTTTGGACATTACCACCAGTTCAGCATGTGTCTCTCAGTCTGGGTCCTCATCTTCTTCTGGTCAGAAACCTTGCTCCCCATGTAGGACTGGGTACAGGGCCCAGGATGGCCCAATCTTATTTTATCTTTACCCTTCAAAACTACAGTGAGTGGCAAGGGATGTCAGACCCAGGCTACAGAACTCACATGATTTCTATGCTTTTGTTTGTTTTTGTTTTGTTTTTGGTGGGAGAGTTGAGATAGGGTTTCTCTTGAGTAGCCTTATCTGGAACTCACACTGTAGATCAGATTGTCCTCAAACTCACAGAGATTCACCTGCCTGTCTCCTGACATGGAAGGCTTCCTTCTTCCTTTACCAGAAGCTACAGAGGTAGGATCACAAAGTTTTCACTAAGGAAGATCACCACCTACCATGTTGAGAAGGTACCCAAAAGGGTGGAGCCAAGACCAAAGGGAAACAAAACTGAGAAATGGATAGAGAATATAGCATCTTGATATCATCAATTGCCAGCTCCAGTCTCTGAGCATCATGTAATTCAGGAGTTCATTTTTATCTCAGAGAGAGCCCTATTTCTTACTAATAATCCAATTTTTCGCTTAAACTGGCTGAAATTGAGTTTCTGTCACATGCAATCAAAGAATTCTGGCAAATACAGGTATATATAAGAAGCAACGCTTTTGCTCTACCTTAATACACTTTGCCATTCTTTCTTCCCTGTCCAAAAGAATTGCTCTGCTCCAGAGATGAAGCAGGACTTTGCAGCTACCTGTGCCCTCACTAGTTAAGCTGGGCTTACGGGATGGATGTGTTTGGACTCTGATCTGTCCGTCACTCCATTTTTTTTGTGTCATATAGGGATTTTGTTTGGATGTTCTCACAAGCCAGAATGGAAAGCTACAGCATAAACCAAGAGAAGTCAGCCCAGCCAGTGTGCTCTGCCTGCTTTCATGTACACAGCGGATAGAGAAAAAAATGAAGTGTTTCAGTGTTGTTTTGCCTGGTTCTGAATCCGTGTCAGGTGAGTGGAAAGCTTGGCTTTTCACCAGAGACTTTCATGATCGTTTATTTTCATGGCGTCCAGAGACATAGACAGCTGAGTAATTATATAGCATGGAGCACCAAATTGCACTCAATAATTACACGGATGCTTCAGTGTGGGGAATAAAGAGTTACCAAAATAACACATTGTTCCTGACAGAATGGGAGGAAAGCATAGTTCTGGCTCCAGCAGGAGCAGCTGCCTTCCTTGAACCTCACGTCCAGCCCGCTGCTCTGGTTAGTTTTGCTACTGTGCACACAGATGTGAAACAGCTTAAGACTAAGAAACGGACTCCTGTGAGTGGGGCCTGCCTGTCTTTGAGGACTATTATGTGAGTTCTTTTTTCCTCTTATTAGTATTTGTATTTCTGTTTTTGTTTTTGTTGCTGCTGTTGTCTGTTTGCTTGAGACAATGTTTTTGTTTATTATTTTGTTTTTTCTTGTTGTTATTTATTTGAGAAAGGGCCTCACTATATAGCCCAAACTGGCCTGGAACTCACTATATAACCCCATTTGGCCTCAGATTCCCTACAATCCTCTTGTCTTGCCCTCCCAAGTGCCGAGATTGTAAGAATGAGCTCTTACTTGAAAAAAAAATCTGTTACAGAAATTGATGTTTATATAATTGTCATTCTAGCTTCTGACATGTTTTCTTCAAAGATGCACGGGGCCTCATATCATGGTGTCTGTGGATTATGAATAGGTCTAAGATGAGACAGTACTGGTCATAATTGATGTAAATCAACCCATTACTTTATGTGTTTGTTCCAGGGTGCTGGTGAGTACACACACACACACACACACACACACACACACACAGATGGTAGCAAATATTTCTTGCCTGATTATTTCCCCTTGGATCTCTGAGAGCAGTCCTAGCCCTTCCTAGCCATGTCCATGATTAATCTACCCTGGGATAACCCAATTATGACCCTGTGATTAATATTTTTCCCCATAATCACTATCAGATGGAGAATTGACTGTGGGTTAATTTTTGTGTTTTTTTACAAGAGGGGAAACCCACATACTGTAGAGTGTCTCTGTCTACACCAAGCCTCGGGATTCCTATATCAGTGTGTTAATTCCACAGACAGTACCAAAAGCAGACCTACAGAAAACTGTTCAAAAGATGATACAGAATGATACAAAGGGATGCAGGGAGAGCTCTAGCCACAGGGAAGAGTGACTCTCTTCAGCAGGCGTTAGACATATACCAGACAGATTTGCAGAAGATTCTACGGAACAGTAACTAAAACACTGCAAAGCCTGTCTTCATATCTGACACACCTAAAGTCGCTGCAGGTAGAAACTGTCGGCAAAAATGAAGGCAAGGAGGGCGGTGGGAGGCAAGCATGCTGTGTGGGGGTCTGCTTGGAGCCGTCTAATGGCCATAGTGATTCTGCACAAGGAGAAACATCCCCATGCCAGAACCAAGTGAGTAGTGCCATTTGAGTGTGGCAGCAGAGTAGGGTGACCTCCCTGGGTACCAGTGCACGTAGGAGCATGCAGGGAAGTCACTCAGATACATAAAATAGTACACCATGGGAAAAAAATAAAATAGACAAATTTAAGGGGGAGGAGTTTGAAAGGATAAAAAATTAAACTACAGTTCTACCCCACAATTGAACCTTTTTTGTACAACTTGAGAGAGACGTTTTAAAGGAGGGGAAATCCCCAACACCATAGTGTACTCATCTGCATCAAGCTGTAGGATTCCTGAATCTTTTTATCTCTTCTGTGCAGGTCTTCACGGGTCTCTACAAGGCAAGGGGGCTACAACAAAGGCCAAAGCAAAAAAGGGAAGCTCTGCAGTTCAGCCGCCTGTCATCTGGCCATTCTTATCCTAAAAAGTCACCCTGGAAATGTCTGGGCACGCAGGGACAATTGGAGTCCAGGACCGTTTTTCAAAAATGGACCCTCAGCAATACAAGAAAATTGAGGGAGTTCTCTGAGCTTCACCATCACGGAGCAACTACTTAGCACACACTTCCCATCTCTAAATGTGTTTCTGTCTTGATTTTTCTCTTGCCTCATGAGGACTTTACAAAAATCCAATATTTTTACCTCCATGTCACAATAAGCCTTGTCTTCCTACGATTCCCCTGAAAGGTAGTTTTCCATCATGCCAGGTTGTTGATGGTCAGTGTGATAGGATCTGGAGTGACCCAGGAGACAGACCTCCAGGAATACCCCTGCGGAAGAAGTTGCATTAGATACCTCTGAGCCTGCTTGTGAGGATGCTCTTGATCAACGGAGATGGGAAGACTCACCCTAAAAGAAGGCAGCTCCATACCTTGGGTTAGGTACTGGACTGCATAACAAAGAGAAAGCTACCTGAACATGGGCATCCATTCTACCCATCTTCTTTAGTAAAGACACAGTTCCTAAGGCCTTGACGGGATGTCCTCAAACTGTGAGCCAGAATACAGTCTTTCTCTCCTTTAAATGCTTTTGCCGGGGCATTTGATCACAGAGATAGGAAAAGAAACTAAGATGGAAACCTACTCCTCTCTTTTCATTGTCCAAAGACCGTTGTCTTAGTTAGGGTTTCTATGGCTGGGAGAAGACACCACGACCATGGCAGCTCTTATAAAGGAAAGCCATTTAATTGGGGTGGCTCACTTACATTTTCGGAGCTTTAGTTCATTATCATCATGGTAGGTCATGACGGCATGCAGGCAGGCATGGTTCTGGTTACATCTTGATCAGAAAGCAACAGGAAGTGAACTGTCTCACAGGGCATGGCTTGAGCATATATGAGATCTCAAAAGCCCGCCTCCACAGTAACACTTCCCCTGACAAGACTACACTTCCTCTAGCAAGGCCACACCTCCTCCAGCAAGGCCACACCTCCTCCAACAAGGCCACACCTCCTCCAGCAAGGCCACACCTCCTCTAGCAAGGCCACACCTCCTCCAACAAGGCCACACCTCCTCCAGCAAGGTCACACCTCCTCCAACAAGGCCACACCTCCTCCAGCAAGGCCACACCTCCTCTAGCAAGGCCACATGCGGCCGCGCTTCCTGACCAGCAGGAATGAATGCCACGAAAACGAGATTCCTTCCCTATCACGTCTTTATTCGGAGCACTTGATTGAGGAAAATTGGGGGAAGGGAAGAGAGAGTGCAGGGACGAGAGAAAGCTTAGAGAGAGCTTAGAGAGAGAAAGATGAGAGAGCGCAAGGACAAGAGAAAGATTAGCCAGAGAGGAAGCAGAGCCCAAAGGCAGCTGCTTTTCTAGGGTGAAAGGCTCGAACGCTGATTGGTTGATGCCATTCTGCTAGGGCCCAAGGCCACAGGACAGGTCAGAGAACCACATCTCTGAAATGCAAAACAAGGCTCCAAGCAAACTGGCCTGGACGGTAACATCAAAGGATTTGTATACCTCCAGGCTGTAGGCACTATCTCGCCAAGGCGACATCCTGGCGGCTCCCTACAGCCACACCTCCTCCAGCATGGCCACACCTCCTCCAGCAAGGCCACACCTCCTCCAACAAGGCCACAGCTCCCATTACTGCTGCTCCATTTGGGGGCCATTTCCCTTCAGGACACCACAACTATTATTCCTGAAACTAATTAATTCAGTTTTCTAGTTACTTTCCTGTTGCTGAGACTCCATAACCAAGGCCATTTTTAAAAGAGAGCATCTAATTGGGAGCTTGCTGATAACTTCAGAGGGTGGGTCTTGGACCATCACAGTGGGGAGTATGGCAGCAGGCAAACAGTCATGGCACCAGAGCAGGAGCTGAGAGCTCACATCTAATCAGCAAGTAGCAGAAATGGCAGGCAGGGAGGGAGGGAGGAAGGGAGGGAGGGAGAGAGAGAGAGAGAGAGAGAGAGAGAGAGAGAGAGAGAGAGGGAGAATGGGCTTTTGAAACCTCAAAGCCCATCCCTTGTGACACACCTCCTCCAACAAGGACACATCCCCTAATCATTCCAAACAATTCCATCTATTGGTGACCATTCATTCAGATATATGAATCCATTGGGGCCATTCTTATTCAAACCACCACACTCAGCTACCTATATAGCTCAATATACTATATCAATCATCCTGAAACCTCAGGCCCCCTCAGACTCAACTGCTGGACACTCTCTTCTCAATATTCAACAAGTGAGCCTTTAAGGACTGGACCAACCACTGACACGGCCACCTTACAGGACTAGAGACACTCAACAAAACAGATCAACAGACTAAACAATGCTGTCTCTCAGATCTCTCAAGAGTTAATCTTGTTCCTGCCAGAGAAAGATAAAAATGTTTTACTTTGTCAATGCAGTTGCATCATGTATGTTCACAACTGTTCCCATGTGATTGTATGAATGTCATTCCATGTTAACACAGCATGGTGAAAAATCGCAATATACCCCCAAATAGGTGCAAATAGCCAAGTGACAAAACCTGTTACCACTTCAGATTTTTTTCACACTGAAATTATTATTTTATTTTTTCCCATTTTTGTATTTTTTATTTCTTGGATTGTCAACTTAAAAAATACGCATGTGTGAGTATAAATGTGGTTGGGAATGTAGTAAAGGCCCCCAAACTATGTGCTTATAAGCTGAGGTACTCATATATTTTAAAAAATCAAAATGGTCTCTTTGGATCTCTTATATGTTTTATTAAATATTTCTATAAATTTTTAAATTTTATTTAATGTGTATGTATGTGCCTGGTGTGTATGTATGTATGTATGTATGTATATATGATGTATGTGGTTTGTGTGTATATGGTGTGTATGTGCTGTGTGTGTGTGTGTGTGTACAGTGCCTGTGTGCATAGTGAACACACGGAGATGAGAAGACAGCCTTCAGAAGGTGTTTCTTCTGCACTGAGTTCTGAGGACTAACCTCATGTCACCCCCAGGATTTGCTGGCAAGGACTTTTACTGTGGCGCCATCTGACTGGCCCAACTCTCTCAAGAATCCTACAACTGCTATTTGTTTATATAAAGCAACGTTCATAAGAGTCATAAAACTTTCATTAAACTATATACGTTAACATTGGATACACAACTTTTGATAATGGTTTCTTTCCAGTTTCTAGAAATAATTCTATTTCCTTTTTAATGGTCATGATTAAAAATAAATTTTAAAAAAAACATAAAAACACCTCTGGGCAACGTGCACCACAAATCCTGATGAAGGGGTCTAGAGAGGCAGCTCCACAGCTGGGAGAACACACTGCTCTTGAGGGTGAAGCAAGTTCGGTCTGCAGCACCCAAGGCAGCTCACAATTGCTTGACTCTTCAGCAGTTGTGAAGAGTCCATGGGCACTACCCGCCCCACACACATGCATTCTGTCTCAGTTAGGGTTTCTATTGCTGTAAAGAGACACCATGACCACAGCAACACTTATAAAGAAAAACATTTAGTTGGGGCTGGCTTATAGTTCAGAGGTTCAGTTCTTTACCACCATGGCAGGTGGCATGCAGGTAGGCATGGTGCTGAAGATGGAGCTGAGAGTTCTACATCTTGTAAGCAACAAGAAGTGAACTGTCTCACTGGGGTGGTTCATATATGATACCACAAAACCTGCCCCCATAATGACACACTTTCTTCAGCAAGACTACATAGGTGTCTTGTGGTCCAGTCACTCTACGCCTCTTAACAGTGCCACTCCCTCTGGGGCCATTTTTTTTCAAACTATCACATACCACTCCCTAGCCCCCAAAGGCTTATAGTCAAATCATAATGCAGAAAAATGCATACAGTCCAACTTCAAAAGTTCTCATAGTCTTTAACAGTCTCAATAATGTTTAGAAGTCCAAAGTTCAAAGTCTCTTCTGGGATTTATGTGATCTCTTAACTGTAACCCCTTGTAACATCAAAATCAAAAAGCAGATTACATACTTACAGCATATAATGGCACAGAGCGTACATTACTATTCTAAAACATAGTGAAGGGAGCAGAGTGCAGACAAACTAACCAAAGCCTGATTAAAAACCAGCCGGACAAACTCTACATCTCCACGTCTCAAAATACTCTCCACATCTCCAACTCCCATTAGCTCTGTTGACTTCAACACACTTCTTTCTCTTGGGCTGGTTCCACTCCGGTTGGCAGCTCTCCTCAGCAGGTATCCCAGGTTCTGACATCTCTAATGTTTTGAGGTCCTCAAGGCAACCCAGACTTCTAAGCTTTTCTTTAGTTTCTTTCCACAAGTTGAAAAGTTTGCTGAGCTGGATCACCACTCCCTTTATTCTATTTCTTTGTGTTCTTTGTTAAAATTGTTTTTACTGAGCTATAAAAAGGATAACAAGCCTACAGTTCACAACCCCAGAGAACCCAGACAACAAAGAGGACCATAAGAGAGACATCATGGATCCAGACATCATGGATCCACTTAGGAAGGAGAAAAGATCTCCTGAGTAAATTGAAAGGGGGGGGGAGAGGAAGATAGAAGTGGAGAGGGGAAGAAGGAAGGGAGTGGGAAATATTTATTCCACTTCTTAATCTGTCTATCTGCTTGAACACAGGATTTAGCTCCAGACCAGTTCCTACTGCCTACAAGATGAAAGACTCTCAGCTCTGTCTCTCCAGCACCATGTCTGCCTGCATGCCACTATGGCCTACCATGATGATAATGGAGTAAACCTCTGAAACTGAAAGCCACCCCAATTAAATATTTTCTTTCAAAAGAGTTTCCATGGTCATGGTGTCTCTTCACAGCAGTATAAACCCTAACTAAGGCACACACACACAAACATACACATCATTTTTTAAAAAGTAAATCTAAGCTAGCAACCTCTGAGAGAGCAGGCCTGAGTCAGCGACCTCAGAGGGAGCAGGCCCCAGTCAGCCACCTCAGAGGAGGCAGGCCCTAGCCATTGACCTCTGTGGAAGCAGGCTCAAGCCAGTGACTTCAGCAGGAGCAGGTCCCTGACAGCAACCTCCATGGGAGCAGACCTGAACAACCTCCAGTATTGCAGAGAGACCTTCAGGAGTGCCAAGTGACCTCAGGGAAGATTAGAACTGTGCCCCCAACTCTACCACAAGAAGAAACCATCTGAGACATGGCACCTGGAAGAATGATCATCAGAGACACGGACCCAACTACACCAATCAGAAGAAAAGATGGGTAGACAACAAGGTAAGAGCACACTCAACCCCACAAAGTGCAACATGGTGCCACCAAAAGCTAGTGACTACAACAGCAAGACTTGAACACCCCAACACAGATGAAGCAGAAGAAAATGGCCTAAAAAATAACTTTAGGAAAATGTTTGAGGCCCTTAAAGAGGAAATAAAAGATTCCCTCAAAGAAATGAGGGAAAAGACAAACAAAAAATTGGAAGAAATCAATAAATTTCTTAAAAGAAAACCAAGAAAAGCCAATCAAACAAGTGAAAGAAATGATTCAAAACTTGAAAATTGAAATAGAAACAATAAAGAAAACATAAATCGAGGGAGATCTGAAAATGGAAAAAAATGGAAAATCAGGAACCACAAGTGCAAACATAAATAACAGAATACAGGAGATAGAAGAGAGAATCTCAAGTGTTAAAAATATGATAAAGGAAATAGACTCATCAGTCAAAGAAAATGTTAAATCTAACAAAAGTTGACACAAAATATCCAGGAAGTATGGGCAACATGGAAAGACCAAATCTAAGAATAATAGGGATAGAAGATAGAGAAGAAATCTAACTTAAAAGCACAGAAAATATATTCAACAAAATCATAGAAGAAAACTTTCTTTGCCTAAAGAAAAATATACATATGAAGATTCAAGAAGCTTACAGGAAACCAAATAGACTGGATCAAAAAAAAGTCCCCTCACCATATTATAATCAAAACACTAAACATACAGAATAAAGAAAGAATATTAAGAGCTGCAAAAGAAAAAGACCAAATAATATAGAAAGGCAGACCTATCAGAATTACACCTGACTTCTCGATGGAAACAATGAAAGACAAAAGGTCCTGGTCAAATGTTATGCAGACACTAAGAGACCACAGATGTCAACCCAGACTACTATACCCAGCAAAACTTTCAATCACTATGGATGGAGAAAATAAGATAGACCATGACAGAACCAGACTTAACCAATACCTAGCCACAGAATAAAGAAAATATGGTACATTTATACAATGCAGTACTACACAGTGGAAAAATATAATTACATCTTGAAATTTTGCGGACAAATGAATGGATCTAGAAAACATCATATTCAGTGAGGTAACACAGTCCCAAAAAGACAAATATAATATGTACTCATTTATGAGTGACTTTTAGACATAAAGCAAAGAAAAAGCAAGCCTACAGTTCACAACCCCAGAGAATTTAGACATGGAAGCATGGGGACCATGGGAGAGGGTAGAAAAGGAGGGAGGAGGAAGTGAGGGGAGCAAAGAAAAATATATAGCTCAATAAAAACAATAAAAAAGAAAATACAACTTCCATCATGTTAACTTTCTAAGATTTGGAGGTTGTGTCTGTTACAAGATTTAGCCAATCTTGATAGTTCATAAACATAGGATGAAAATAGAAAATAGGTTTGTACAATTATAGATCAAAGGAACTGGAAATCTAATGAGTTAAATGTAAAATGGTGAAATTTAGAACAAAACATTTTCTATAAGGCGATATCGTCTTTAAAAAAAATTTTAAAAACAAAACATGATTAGGCTAATTGTTATGGATTTCTTCTGCTGAAAGATTTTTAGAAAACAAATGTTCGTGTAGCGATGTATTAAGGCTGTGATATTGGACATAAATGCCAAATACCTCTGTGTTAAATTTCCTTTTCATAATGGAGACTACAGGAGATATAATTCAACAACAATAAACAATAACATTCAAAATTTAGGTAAGCTTACAATAAAAATATAATATTTTTCCGCACATAATAAAATAATTGTTATTAGGTCTTAAGACAATGATCACTACAAATATCTTATTTTTAGAATAAACTTCGATTCAGGTTTATAGCATTAAGATGAAAAACATTACCTCTCTACCTGTGCTCTCCTCTCTCAAAAACAAGTTTTTCAAGACTCTTATCTTGTCCAGTTTAATTTGTTGTTTTTTTTTTTTTGTGGTGTTTTCGAGACAGGGTTTCCCTGTAGCTTTGAAGCCTGTCCTAGAAACTAGCTCTTGTAGAGCAGGCTGGCCTCAAACTCATAGAAATCCACCTGCCTCTGCCTCCTGAATGCTGGAGTTAAAGGCATGCACCACCACCGCCCAGCTTTAAATTTTTTTTTAAATAGTAATAGCTATTAGTGCCTTCTCAGTTTCCTTAAAGCCTTATCCATAACCAGACTAGGCTCCTGCACTTGCAATCAAGGGTCTTTTGCTTTATACTAAACATTGTCTCTTTAATGGTAAAGACTTTGAGATTATGTGTCGTTAATACTTTAAAAAAGAAAAATGATCTGATCAGCAGTCTAACTTAAAACTGGTAATACAGAATCTTTGTTAATTAAAAATCTATCCTTACATATGGATTTGAGTGTACATGCTTATGTTTTTACATAGTTTATGTGATACCAACTTAGCCACATGGTCAGATGAATTAAAGTTTTTAAATTATCCCAAATTTCTCTTATTCTATAATGTAACTGAAACTTTAAAACACAAATACATGTAATCAAACAGTCTTATCAAGAGGCTGTGTGGTTCACTAAGATCTCCACTCTGTCTCCAAGGGACCTAAGATGCCTTTGTCTCTTGGGAAAATATACTGACTTTGGGGACGGTGGCTTCTTCTGCAAGGTACAGCCTCATCCTTTGGAACAGCGACTCTCATCTGGGAACTGTGTAACAGAGTCCTCTGACTCTGCTATTCCTACAGTCCAAAGACTGGTACACTGCCTTAGCTCTGTGTTTTCGGCTTCCCTTGAACAGTTACTGTGTTCACCTACAGAAGTATACATTACACAAAATGAAAACAAAAATGCCAAAGTATTTATCCTGGGAGAGCGCTGCATCTTTCTAGCTCACAAGCTCTCGTTCTTCTGTAATTTTAGAGCACACTTCTGGGAGGTGTTTAGCAACTCACTAGCACTGGCGAAAAGGGGATAGTGGCGCCTAGTAATTCTGTGAAGGAAATGGAAAAGCAAGTTTCTGAGCAGAGAAGGCAAAATTGAGAAAAGAATAGAAAAAAAAACTCAAAAGCAGACTGTGTCTATTTCCCTCTGGCCTTATATTGTACATGTTCATACCACTATTGCTGGTTTTATGTCAAGACAGTTGAGAACTCAGGATCACCCATAGACGGAGCAGGTGGGCTTCTGCGGTGTGATTTCTGGGGCAGGAAGACTCCAGGCCCCCAAATAGGTTCTTCTCCCTGGTTTGACAGGGCACATTAAGTAGCAATTGCCTCAGGTTTCTCCATTTAAATGCAAATAACTCAGGAAAAGATAGTAAGTTATGAGAGTCATTAGACATCAGCGTGATTAGCTTATTAGAGTGCTTTCCTGGAAGACTCCTGAGGGAGTCCGCTACAAAAATGGCCGCAGCGTAGGGATCTGTCCACAGTAAGGCCCACAGTTTCAATCTCCACCACAGTACGGACTCCAGGACTGGCCCTGTCTGCTTCTTGGGTGTGTAGGAGTTGAGCAGGAGGCCGCGAAGCATCAGAAGTGTCTGCTCTGACAAGCAGAATCGACCACACTGAAGGCCTGAGGGGAAGGAGCACGGATCCATGTCAGAGGTCTTGATTCTTGGCCAGAAAAGCAGGCAAGGACATGAGGAGAAAGCTAAGATTCCAGTGATCAAAAAATGATTAGGCTGGAAAAATATCCAGCCTAATTATTCATGCATGAAAAGTAAATTAAACAAGATACCAGATTTGCCCATAAAATGAAAAAAAAATGGCTATAAAATGATGACACTCGGAGCAGAAGACTACGGATGAAAATGGGCTGTTGGTGGGAATACAAATTGTCTATTTAGCATCATGGATCAAAAGACCTTAAATGTGTGAACCAGCAATTCTAGCTCCAAGAGCAGACTGGAATAAATAAATGAGAATGTGCATCCAATTCAGCTTTTTCCCCACAATAGTGCTTGTAATCACAGAGGTACCAGGAATTTTCTAAATGACCGACAAAAAATTTGGTCATAAATCATGGTTCAAAACCACAGCTGTATACTACTCCTATTTTGAAATGCCATGAAAGTATATTTATTAAGAGGGAAAATGATTAATGATCCTCCAGACAACAGCTGTCAACGGATGGACCGCACACTGACGTCAGGTATTTTCTGTGTAGGTATCTCTTCTTATCGAGAGCTATTTGCTGAAACACGAATAGTAGCTACAGATGTTGTGAAATCATGAAGTCTTTCCTTTTCATTCGTTGTTTAGCTACCCTGCTAGAAATGTCCCCGATAACTGTGTTCACATATGTTGGAACCTGAGTAAAGAGGCATTCAGTGGGAAGAGAAATTCTTATACAAGGACAACTCTTTCGGTTTGAGCCAAGGATTTTAAATCGGCTTCCCGATGTAGTCCGTAAAACTCTGAGGAAAAGGGATAAGAAATGCGTGAAAAGAGTTTTGAAGCCAATAAATCTCCCGTAGCATCAAAGAGGAGGAAGGCTGCAGCTCCGTTATTTCCACTCAATTGCCTGTGAAAAGAAAAAAAATATGGTTTCAGCAATGTTAACAGCAGGTCTCTCAGCTGAATTGGAAAACTCGTCTCAACAAAGGCAAACAGGAGGCAAGAGAGTTAAAAGCAGCCTTGGAGAAGTGCATCAATTAACACAAGGACTCGTTCAATTCGAGGGGCTGCAGCGTGAGCAGTCCTTCCGGGCCCTCAGCCTTCCACGAGTCTCTCTCCGTTCCTCCTACCTGTGGTGGGACTGGGGGGCTGGCCGCACTACTGTGCTACTGCGCATTGCCCCTGAGCATGGGGCACAGGCAGCCGCACCACCAGCCAGGACAACTGCACACAGAAACAGTAGAGAGCAGGTCTTCCCTTCCTGATTTTGCTAACTCTGCACCCAAATTCGTCCATTGCTTCACAAATCCATGACCCAAGGAGAGCCCTGCAGTTCAGCACAGCCGCTAGAGCTGGCCAATGAGCGCTCTCCTCCAAGCACCCTGCTCAGAGCAATCACAGCATCTCAACCCTCAGACACCGCTCCAGCAGGGGTGAAAACCATAAGCAAAGGGACTAGGAGAGCTGCCTCCAGGGTTGTTCTCTGGTCAGGGTTCCCCTCCTCTTCACCCTGTTTTTATGAAGAATAAGGTCTCCCCGCTTGACGAGACTTGCTTTGCAAACACAGTGGTACTAGACCTAGAATCCAGTACAAGGAGTGGGTAAGACAAGACACATCCAGTCGTGGAGTTAACATTCTGGTAGAAGAGACAATGAACAACAGCGAACTAGTAATGAAATGATGATAATAGGGACAGTGGAGTGAGATGGAGCCCTGGGCCAGCCTAGGGACCGGTAGGTCCTGGGGGGTGATGTAAGACCAAAATCCATTCAGTGTGGAATGGGGAGCCAGCTGAGGAGTTTTAGGATGGAGAGTAACATGATCTTTATATACACATATACACACACACACACATATACACAACACATACATATATACATACATATAAGTGTACATGTGTGTATATGTATATACATATATTTATGTGTGTGTATAATTTCTAAATTATTTTTAAAGCTGTTGACTGACATACTATGGAATTTTACAGGACACTCTTCCAGGGTCTTTATTTAAAATGCATTGTAACCTTTTCCCTCACTCCCATTTATTTAGATAATGAAAGTGCTGGGCATCTGACTGGGAGCTCTGAACCCAGGCAGACACACTTTATACAGCAACCGCACACGTAAACTCAAGGGCAAATAAAGTCACCAAGGTAAGGGAGTGGAAACTGGTGAGGAAGAACCGTCAACCATGGAGCCAAGCACTGCTAAATTCACTCTCGGAGTCCTTGTTCCCTGCCTGCTACCAGCGCAGTCTTGGCTGGCTTCCATCCTTAGAAGTTAGTGATAAAATAGCATGAAACAAGCATTTCCATAGTTGGAGGTTATTGAAATGTATCTGAGCCATCCCTGTGGGTTCCTGAATTGGTACCATGCTGTAGGAGCACATTAGGGTTTAGTTTCGTATCATAACACTGAGCATGCTCAGCTGGGTACCACAGCCTCAGATGAATCAGATAGCAACAATACCTACACGCTTCTCCTCTGTGTGTCGTTTATTCTTTTCTCCGAAAGTGATGAAATTTTGGAAACAGACTTTGGCAAAGAAATGTTCTTATGCTAAATATAAAGGGGAGGATAGATATCCTAACCCACTCCGATTTCTAAGCACTCTTAAATATCGGTATGACTCTACCAAAAGTGTTGCCTTTTGGTAAAATCTTATGCTGAATTAGTAGGCCAGGTGAGTTGCAATCTGCCTCTAATCCACAGAGGACTTGGCAGAGCGGCAACTGTTCTGCAGGATGAGTAGTCTGAGGAGCTCTGACGCAGCCCCTGTGACACAATGCTTAGTGTTGTATCATGCGGTCGCCTAGGAGACAGGGCTTCTAACAGTCACTCTTGACCTGATTACAATGTCTGCCCTACAAGTGAATTCATACACTTTAGAAACCAATTTTATCAAATAATAAATTGAGGAGCCTGGAGAAAGTTCTACAGTGTGAAGAGGAGTGTGTGGAGAGACAGGGACGGTGAAGACGCCACTCAAGAGAAGCTCTTCTGACAGGACTGAGAGGCAATGTTCCAGGATAGACTGGAGACCAAAGATGGGTGGGTAGTAAGTTCCAAACTTGGAAGAAAGGTAGGAAGGCCTCAGTGTCCAACAGACCTTCCCGTGGGTTTGTCTGCCTTCCAGTATAGCAGCACAGCCACCCACCTCATCCAATCAAGGTGGGGAGTTACCAAGAAGGAATCGTTCAGATTCAGTGTTCAGAGCCAACACTACAGTGTTGTGTGCCATCTCAGCCTTCACTGTCTCAGATAAGCAACTGTAATACTGGGCCATGAGATAGAAATCTCAGCCCTGGTGCTGGAGAGATGGGACAGCAATTAAGAGTCCTTGTGCCTGCAGAAGCCCTGGACTGGCTTTCCAGCACCCACCTGGTGGCTCACAACCATCCTTAACTCCAGTTCCAACACCAGTTGGAACACCTTCATCTAAACTCTCTGGGCACTAGGAGCACACATAGTATACATACATACATACATACATACATACATACATACATAAAGACAAAACACCCACACACACAAAATAAAATTAATTAAAAAATTCTCCAAACCATAGCTTCCCGCTTATCTGAAGTAAACAAACTCTTATCTCCTTCACTCAAGAGTAGAAACACTTCTTGTCAGTCATTTTTCTCTCAAAGTCATATTTCTTAGACGTTGTTTTGCTTTTACACAAGGTCTCACTATGTATCTCAGGCTGGCCTTGACTTTGAGACATCCCTGCACCCGGCTGCTGAGTGCTGGAATTACATACACATGTGCATCATCATGGAAGTACTGAGAGTTTGAACATTCTTTTTTTTTAAGTTACATTTTTTAAAAAAACGATTGTATGTGTGTTGGCGGTGAGGCTGCAAGGGCAGGCAGCATGTAGCAAGGCACATGCATGGAAGTCAGGGGACTGCTTTGGGGAGCTGATTCGTTCCTTCCACCCAGGGCTCTAACTCAGGGGTCTCCACTGGAGACCAAATGTTTCTATCTGCTGAGTCACCTTACTGAGTCTTAAATGTTCTTTTAAGTCAGCTAAGGGTAGGCAAGGGCTCAGGATGAGAGGCCTGGCAACCTGAGTTTGATCCGTGGCACTGACTCAAAGTGGAAGGACAGAACTGAGACCACAGAGTTGCTGTCTGGTCTGCACACATGCACCCCTTCATGCCTGCCCCACCCACACCATATTAATCCTTCTTATAATGGACTATCTGGTCCATATAATGAGATACTTTATCCAAAAACATGTGTTTTGAAATGTCAGCTAGAGAGGGAGCTAGCATGTGGGTTTTCAATGCCCAGCTCAAAGCAGAATATGTGTTTAAAGCTTTCAATACGGTGACACTCGAATATATAAATGCACCTTAGAAATTGCTGTCACCTTCCAAAACATGACTCAAGTCATAAATGAAGAGCAGAAGGCCATTGGTGAGAGACCTTGAAGCCACTGACAAAAGATTCAGAACGACTGTGGAGTTCATTGTGGTAGCTGGGTGTAAAAATCATTTCCCTGCTTAGAGAAAACATTGGATTAGAAACATACACACACGGAACATCTCTCATCCTGTCTCAGTTCTCTGGAGACAGACTCTGGGGTGGAGGCAAGCATCCCACAAACTGAGAGAGCAATGTAGAAACCCATAACTGAGAGAGGTGTTGAGAATTGGCAGAGGGCAAATCTAAACTTTATTGCTGATACAAGACAAGGCAGAAAAGAGCCGTGGTTGAGCCATCTTCTGATGGTGGGGCAGGGCATCAATTGTCCAACCTAGAAACAATGGGTTCAGACTGTTTTCACTGGTGAATCATTGTATAGCGACTGTCCTTGGGAAGAGATGTCAACTTAGATGAGGTGGCTTCCTTGGGCAGAGGGAAATTCCTCAGGGGGAACCATGGGTGGTGGCTGCATTCCCTGCATCTGGAAGATTTCATACCTCAGTCCTAAAAACAGCAACACACATCACTGAGCTCCAGTTGGTCCGGCCTTGGAGCTGAGCTTCCCAGGAAACGCTGAAGTACCTGAAGTTCCTTCTGCCTTTGGATTTGCTTCTTCCTTCTGCTAGTCTTCTCTGGTCACTGATTCCACCTGTTGTCCAACTCGAATCTCCCACACTCTGTCCACAGTCTCAAATGTCCACGGAGGAGGGAAAGGCCTCCATCTCTGGAAGACATGTGATCTGCACCTCACCTTTTTCCTCCAGGCATTAATGCTCAGGGGCTCCTGACCTGCATTCAGTCTGGAATTTGCAGAGATAAATAGGACACGATATCTTCTGAGGAAATTCTCAGTCTCTGAGGTGAAATAAGTGAAATCACATCTCAACACACCTCAAAACAATATGCTAAGATCAATGGCCAATGTCATGTACAAAGTCCCCGCCCCATTTTTCTTGTATTTAATATAATTACATTATTTTTCCCTTACCTCAAGAAGACTATTTCTCCTACTCATTCACAGCATTCCTTAGTTGCCTGTGGTTCTTTGTCTAGAGTCGAGGCCTCATAGATCTCCCCGTCCACTTCACATGCCTACTGTTGGCCTTGTTCAACTCGTGACTGGACGGCCATGTTAGTGAGACTTTCTGGGTGTCACTTCTGACCTTGCTCACTATCTCATAGTAACTCTCTGATCCTCTTACAATCTTCTAGCTCCCTCTTCTGCAAGCTTTCTGAGCCTGGGATTCAGAGCTGTTTTGTAGACATGTCTATTAGGACTGGGTTCCACAACTCTGTATTTGGTGGGTTGTGGCTTTCTGTAATGGTCTCCGTTGCAAAGAGAAGTTCATTGGTGAAGGGTGAGGACTACACTCATCTGTGGGCAGAAGGAAAAGTATTTAGAATGTAATTAAGGTTTGTTCTGGTTTAATAAAGTGTCAACTGTAGGTTCTTTTCCAAGATTCATGCCTTCACTAGCCCTGGTAAGTTGACAATGCTTTCAGTACCAGGCATGGTTTCCCTCTTATTGAGAGGATCTTAAATCCAATTGAAGAGCTTTGGTTACCAACAAACTGGTGTGGGAGGTCCTTCTGTCTCTGTGTTGCTTTTATTGGTTAATGAATAAAGAAAACTGGCTTGGCCTATGGCATGGGAGGAGGAAGGCAGAGTTAGGGAGAAGCTATGGAGCCACCGACAGAGTCACACATGCCGAAACTTTGCTGGTAGGCCATGACCTCATGGTGCTGTACAGATTAAGAGAAATGGTTTAAATTCAGAGTTAGCCAATAAGAAGCTAGAGCTAATGGGCCACTAAACACTAAAAGCAGCGTTTTAATTAATATAGTTTCTGTGTGATTATTTTGGGTCTAAGATAGTCTCATTGCAACACTGAACCATTAGGGTTGTTGCGTCATGTGAGTTATTGGTGCGGTTCATAGCTGTCACAGCTGGATCAGACTGTTGGCTTCTTTGACTGCATGGCGCTTGCTGGTGACATGAAAAGCTAGTCCTCAGAGAAGAGACATTCAGGTCAGTTCCAACTCAGGTCCTCTCTGTCTGAGGTGCATGGTGTCTTTGGCAATAAGAACTTACCCTCCACCTCTAGGACCACCAAGGACAATAGAAATAAGCTGTGTGTTTGGAGTGTCTCTTGAACAACCTTGACCAACAACTCAAAAAAAGAGTTTTTCATGCCTGGTGTCAGGGATTTGATTAGGTGGCACCTGGATCTTGGAGGAAGTATCATCCGTCCAGATGAGGAAACTTCAGTAAACTATCTACGTATACTTCTATATAGAATTATGTGTATTATAGGTTTTAGATAATTAGTGAATAATATAATTACTTATGACTTTTTCAGACATCATTTTATTTTACCCTCCTCCTCCTCCTTCTGTATCAATCTCTCTCCTCCCTATAGAATTCCCCGCTTTGCCATCTCCCCAGTTGGATTCCTTGAACGCTGTTTATTCCCTTTTCTATCATCCACCTCCACTACCCTGGCAATGGTCCCTTTACTTTCTTGGTTGCTGAGGTTAAGCCAGGATATGTACTCACATCTGAAGATTTGGAGTTAGGAGTCTCTGGTGAGAAAGAAAATGCAATGTTTGACTTTCTGTGTCTGGGTTACCTCCTCCAACAGGATCTTTTCTAGTTCCATCCTTTTATTAGACTGGATCCTGGAGAGAAAAAAATTGATTTTTTTGAGACTCAAAGGGAAAGAATGGCCAATGTCTGATTGGAAATCATTGGTGGAAGATTCCCAAGGGCTGAGATTTTGGTTGTGCACACCACACCCATTCTTGGTCAGTATGGGGCACTTTTAAAGAAGATGCCAAAATGCCATCTGCCCTTTCCTCCCTTGAGGACACAGTGAAGAATCGCCATCTCTGAGCTGGGAAGCAAGTACTCTAGAGACACTGAACGTCCTGGCACTTGGACCAACTCTGCAGCCTCCAGAGCTGGAAGGAAACCTGTTTTCATTGTTTAAGACAACACTGCAATATAACAGTAGCTTGGCAGACCAAAACAATCATAAAAGGCTTTCAGTTGGATGCCTGCTCAGGTGCTCCATCCAAAAGACAGACACGGCCCTACTAGCTGCTGGGGGAAAGTGGACGCAAAGGGTACTGTGTCTCCCTGCCTTGCACCTGCCCTTTCCTCCCACTTCCTGTCTCCACAGCTCCCGTATCTCTAGCTGCAGGAGTGTTTCTCTAATATTGTCTCTACAAAGGAGAGCTTGATCTACAATGGGTCCAAACAATAGAATGGGGTGTATCTGAAAGTCAAACCAAACTCCCAGTAACTGTTTGCTCCTGCACCCCGAGTGACCTTTTCCTATAAATTAATCTCAGGGAACTTTTCAAGATGCAGGCACTGAATTAAATGGAACATTTTCCATTGCAAATTTCCTTAGTGTCTTGGTTACTTCATATGCCTGAAATTACTTTATTTTTAGTTAACACATTAAAAAAAACAGAATTAAATGCAAATCCTTGCAGAAATTGTCGGACTCCTGTGATGCTTAACGACATGAAATTTTCACTGTATTATTTATATCCAGATATGCTGCAGCTGAAATTTCATATGTAAATGTTCAGAATTCTAAGTTACTTCACCGAAAAAAATATTTTTTAAATCTCTCTTCAATGAAAGTCTTCTCCAACCTTTTATTAAAAAGCCTTAATGTTGATACTTTAAAACAAAACATGGCCCTCTTATACCCCAAAGACCCCAATCCAAGCTAACAGCTCAGGTGATGTGCAAAAGAATAGAACCCCAACACATTTGAAACATGCTTAGCTTGTTATGTAGACAGCATAAATGGAACAAAAGCCCTAACAAAGGTCCGAGGGCGAGCACTCTCCCTGCATGCATGAGATGAGAAAGATCTGACTTCTTCCAGTAGCTTCTCCCATCTCTGATTTTGTGCCCCTAAAATCAATTATTAAACTTTTGAACTGTAGTGAAACCTGGAAAGAAACTAGACAGCTTGAAAATCTCCAGGGCAACGAGAGGCTGATTGATTGGGAAGGAACACGAGGGTACCAGGAAGAGAACAAGATGCTGTGTAGATGCAGATTGCCCAGCAAATACCCCGAGGGACTCAGGGTGCAGAAGGGAGAGCTGGCCACAGAATCTCTCTCTTCCTTGTGCCACCAGGTTCTCCATTGTCCTCTGTTTGACGTGTAACAAGGCAGTTGTTAACTGGGTTGCATACTCCACCATGTGAGCAGCTCTCTGAGAGTCTAGGAGGGGGAAGTAGAGGAAGAATTGTGCACACCTGTGAAGAAAGGCCTTGATCTGTGTGAGGATTTCTCAAGCAATGCTTCTGGCCTGGATGAAGAGACCCCAGTGTTGCTGTCGTTTTTACTCTACTCACATGACCCTGGGTTCTGTGATTCCAACACTTTGAGCATTTCAGTGCAGGCTGGTGGTTGTCAAGTACTACTTGGAACTCTTGAGTGCTAAGATCCTAGTAATTTGCATTGGAGTTGTACAATAGTCCTTAGAAAGGGGCCTGGGAACTTCCTTCTTTCCTCGACTCAGGGGTGGTGTCCCTCAGGCCTCAAAAGGCCCATCTCTGGAGAAGGCTTCTTCACAGCAAGCCAGGAGTGAGAAGAGGAGCTGGGTCTCTGGAGGCGCCTCATGGTGCTGTCAGAGAACACTTCCTAGAGGAGGTGAGTGATAGGAGCAAGAAGCTGGCGAATGAATGGCTAAGAAGTTGGGAGTGCCCAGGAACTAAAGAGGGAGGTCTCTGTCTATAGGAGGGAGAGGAGAGGTGGAGGGAGAGGGAGACATGGAGACAGGGAAAGAGGGAGAGAGGGGGGGGGGAGAGAGAGAGAGAGAGACTAGAAAAAGGAAGTGTGCCCGCATGTGCTGTACACCTCATTGTGCAGCTGAATGGACCCAGAGGAAAGAAAGAACTAAGTAGTTTGTCCAGGCTGGCAGCTAGAGAATTATCTCACTAACAGCTGCCCCCCAGAGATCATAGAGAACCCAAGAAGAACTAAGCAGTGTTGGTCAAGATGCAGTCTGGTTAATCACTAGTTCAGTTAGTTCAGTTGCGCTTCTGCATGATGGCTTAAGGCGTCTTCATTGTTAATCTGTTCTGCTTTGGGGGCGGGTCTCATCTATCAATCTTCATTGATAATCTGTTCTGCCTTGGGGGCGGGTCTCATCTATTTGTAAGGCTCTGCCCACCCTACAATCCAAGGTGACTTCAAGCTTAGGACAATGACTGGAGACTTTCGGGTGCCTTTGTAGCCTGGAGCAGGTTGCTGTACAGCTGACAAGAAGATGTCTCAATTCTTCTCTTTGTGCCTTCAGCATTGCATGGGGATGAAGTGGGTTAGGTTTCCCCGGTTTTTAGACAGACATTCCTCAGTGATCAACAGCACTGGGCAGAGTCGAGCAGAAAGTCTGACCTAAAACCCAGTGTCCTGGCTAGTTCGTTGTCAGCTTGGCACAATCTACAGTCACCCAGGAAGAGGAGACCTCAATTGAGAAAATGCCCGACCAGATTGAGTTGAGAGCAAGCCTTGGAGCATTTTCTTCATTAACGATTGGTGTAGGAGGGTGCGGCTCAGTGTGTAGGGTGCTGCCCCTGAACAGGTGGTCCTGGGTGTTGTAAGAAAGCAGGTTGTGCAAGCCATGAGGAGCAGGCAGGTGAGCAGCACTCCCCATGGTCTCTGCATCAGCTCCTGCCTTGGGTTCCTGCCTTCATGAAGGCTGCGCTTCATGAAGGTCTATAAGCTGCAAGATGAAACAAACTCTTTCCTTTCCAATGTAGTGAGGGGCTGCGGGCAGGCCTGCTTTTCATCCTGCCCAGCTCCCGCACGGCTAGCTTAGCCCCAGAAATAATAACACATAAGTTGTATTCATTTAAATACTGCCTGGCCCATTATCTCTAGAGAGTTAGTTACTGGCTAACTCTCACATCTTGATATTAACCCATTTCTAATAATCTCATGATAGCACCACGAGGTAGTGGCTTACCGGAAAAGATTCAGCATGTCTGACCTGGTGGCTGGCTCCATGGCGTCTGCCTCATAGCCCTCTTCTCAGCATTCTGTTCTGTTTACTCCGCCTACCTAATTTTCTGTCCTATCAAGGGGCCAAGGCAGTCTCTTTATTGACCAATGAAAATAACACAATAGACAGATAACCCTCCTCCATCATTCCAAGTTGTTTTAGTTTTTGTTTGTTTGTTTGTCATGGTGTTTTATCACAGCAATAAGAAGTTCTAAGGAATTCTGCCAGGAAAATAAGCCCAAAATTCAGTTGTCTGCTTTTTCGTCTTGCTTTTAGCGGTCTTGTGGTCCTAAATAAGGAGGCAATGCTTCTTGGCAAAAGCATCTTCTAAGAGGCCCAGCGCCCACTGGAATAGGATTCCAGGTATCTCCCTATTGTGTGGCCTACACTGACACCCCTATTCATGATCTGCTGTCTAGTCTTCAGCAACCAGTGGTGACTGGAGAAGACAGTGTCCCCTCTAGGTTTTTTTTCTCCCCCAGAGGAACCCACTTCTCCCAGATGGCAGATGCTGGCAGAGAGAAAAGCTCCCTGAAGAATGTGGGTGCAACCATACAGAGGTGGGGTCTGGGCTGCAGAAATGAGCAATGAGCACCTTGGGGTCAGTGCCGCCCCCATGGCACGGAGCTTCTGAGGGTAGGAGTCCCACCTCCCTCACCTTCTAGCTCTGAAGATGCTGTTTCTGGGAGCCCAGAGCTTCCTGCTGGAGTTCAGAGCTGCCAAGACTGCAGGAAAGCCACCTCTCCCCCATCCCTTTCACAGGTCCCACACACACCCACTGCTGCCTGTGGCGGCACCGGAAATGAGAGGGTAAGGGAGGGAAGGCCCGCAGAGACTGGAGGAAGTTGTAGGCCGGTCAGAAACTTTTCTCACAAGCAGAGGGAAAAAAAATGACTGCAGAGAAACCCAAGAAGAAATCACCAAATGATGTCTTAGAGAGAGACCCTCGGGCTACAGCTGACAGGTGTCAGGCACTGGGGGTGGCCAAGGGAACAAACCATGACTTCATTGAATCCTTCCTCTATTTGCATACCTTGTTGCCCTTTGGGAAGGTTTTTGCTTCCATCTGACTCCCCCTTCTCCTTCTCTCCACAGCACTGTTGGATTTGGGGGTGGGGGGTGCTGACAAGTGGAGCCCAGCAGGTACAGGTGGATGGAGGTGGAGAAGCAGAAGGCAGGAAAGTGAGGATGCTGGTGACATCCAAGAGCTTAGAGACAAGGCTTCTGCATCCAACGATGCTACTGACCTTTCTATCAGCCCTGTCAGTAGGTGTTTCTTATCCTAAAGACTCCTTGTGCAAAGTAGGGAAGGGCATCCCTTCCTCCAAGCAGATGACGCTGGTGGGAGGCAGGTACGGATAACCCACACCGACTGATCCCACATTGACCGATGACGCTGGTTGGGGGCAGGTATGGATAACCCAACCCACACCGACTGACAACGCCGGTGGGAGGCGGGTACGGATAACCCATACTGCGTATTTTCACCCTCCCTCCGCTGTCTCCTTGCACAGTGAAAACCCCGCCCGACTCTCCTAGCATCTCTGTTCAGTCAAGCGTCATAGCCTTTGGGCCCCTTTCCCCACCTGGTTAAAAGAAAAAAAGGAACAAGGGTTAGCACCCTGTTCAAGTTGCGTGTGTATTATTTCACCCTTTTATTGTGAAATAGAATGAAAACCAGAAAACTGAAGACGCGAATGTGAAATGTCCCATGGCTGTTTCAGAGAGAAGTGGAGCCGTGTCCGAGAAGAGGCCTTGGGGATAAAGTTTCTACATCAGTACTAACCAGTAATTGAGTTGGAGCTACTGAGGAGCACATTTTCTGTGGGAGGGCCTTGGTGGAGGGTCTCTTTCTTGTTCTGAATTTGAGTCCCTCTGAGATCTCTCAGAAGGCCCCTGTGGCTGCTGAGCTGAGCCATAGTGGAAGGTCAGAGCTGAGCTATTATGCTGGGCCTACCAGAAGCCCAGGGGCAGATGGGAAAGACAGGAAAAGCCGTCATGGAGGAAAGTAGAGAGCCACGAGGGGACTGGTCTCATCCTCATACTCTGTGAGAGAAAGGGGGAAACTACAGAAGCTAGCTAACAGCTTGTTTCCCGCTAAGTCCTTCCACAGCCAAGAACCCACCCTGAGAAGCGGGAGCCCGAGTCTTCCACACATCCAGCAACTCTAAGGACTACAGACAGGGACCTATTTGAGTCTACTTGACCTAACTTACAGACACAGTTTCTGTCACAGGTGCTATGTCAGTTTTCCTTCAGGTTTGCTGTCAGCTGACTCCCAGCATCGTTGATGGCATAGGAATAGAGCCGAATTGCTTTTCCTGTCTTTTAGTTTCATTCTGCTACTATAATAAAACACTCTCACCAAAGCAACGTAGGAGAGGACAGGGCTTATTTCACCTTATAGGTTACAGCTCACAGTTCGGAGAAGTCAGGGCAAGAGCTTGAACAGAAAACATGGAGGAATGATGCTTACCGACTCACTCTGTGGTTCATTCATAACAAGCTTTCTCACACAGCCGGGATCACCAGCCTAGGGAATGGTGCTACCCACAGTGGGCTGGGCCCACCTATATCAATTAAAAATCAAGACAATTCCTCATAGACATGCCCAGGAAGAATGACAATTGAAGTTGATCTCTGGTCTCCAGTTACACATATGCACATACACATGCACACATGCCCATATACACAAGTACACACAAACACACATGCATGTGATGAGTTTACCCATCATACTTTTTCTTTTTACAACTTTTATTAACACTTATCAAATGCACGAAACGTGCATTTCATTGTGACATTTTCATACATGCAGATGATATACTTTGACCCTGTCTGCTCTCCGATACTTTTATTGGACCCCCTCAACCCCTTCGGCTCCCCTAAAAGTCTCCCTTTTACTGTCATGTCTTTCTCTCAACTTAGACTGCAGTTATGAGAAGAGAAAATGCAGTACTTGTGTTTCCTGAGTCTGACTTATTTCAAAAACTAAGCTCCACCTCCATCCATTTTCCTACGACGGCATAATCCCATTCCTCTTTATGACAGAATAGAGTTCTGTGTTTCCTGCATCTGTCTGATGATGGCTGCCTAGACTGGAAACATCACCAGGTGACCGAGGAGCCACGTGAGTTTTGCTAAGTAGGAGTCCCTGTACTACCCAGGAATGTGACTGGACCACATGGCGGTCCTAATTTCAGGCTTTTGAGGAATCTCCACACTGATTTTTGTGCTGGCTGCATTCATTTGCATTTCTGTCAACACTGAAGGGTTCCTTTCCCTATACATCGTCACTAAATTTTCTGTTTTGTGTTATCTTGATTTTAAGCCATTTTGAGATGGAATCTCAATACAGTTTTGATCTGCATTTCCCTAATGGAAAGGATGCTGAACAATATTTTAGGTATTTACTGATAATTTGTACTTTTTCTTTTGCAAATTGCTAAGTCAGTTCATTTGCTCATTTATTGATTAGAATCTTTCTTTTTCTGTAGGTGTCTAATTTTTTAGTCCCTTATGGATCCTGGGTATCAATCCTCTGTCAGGTTAGTACGCTGCCTCTCTGCAGTGTGTGCTGCCTCTTCGTCTGATAATTGTTTCTCTTATTGCATGGAAATTTTTTAATTTCACACAATCCCACTTGCCAGTTCTTGCTATTACCTCCTGACAACTGGAACCTGACTGAGACAGTTCTCAGTGGTGATTTAATGGAAATCATCAATAGATTGTGGAATCTGGTGGCAAGTCACTTAATCTCTTGATCTTGGAAAATGACTTACTCAATTATTTATTTTCGTACATGTATACAATGTATTTGGATCATTTCCAACCCTCATCTTCCCCTTCTCCCCCATATTTCTTCCCAGCTTCCTGTCACCTTACATTTTTTTTAAATAACACATTGAGTCTAATTAGCACAATCTAGCAGGGGCCAAACTTCCCCCCCCCCAAAAAAAAGAAAGAAAGACAACTTTCTCCTCCTTCCCAAGTAGGTGTAGGTGTTAATTGCCAATAGCTCTCAGCTGGAGTGGGCTTTGCGACCACTTCCCAATCTAGGCTGAAATACCAATTGACTTTATCTTGCACAGACAACCACAGACAGTGTAAGTCCATAGGTGCAATGGCTCTTGTTTGGTCAGAAGTGAGATCCCAGCCTCTGGCATTCATCCTTGGAACCCGATGGAGCAGGAAGCTCCATTTCAAGCCCTCTCTCCTGGGAGTTGCCTTGGTCCAGACTCCACCTCCTGAAAAGCCAACCAAGCAGTGACCCCTCCCCAAAGAGGGTCAGGACCACTTCCACAGGCTATTTAGGCTGCTGCCCAGAAACGAAACACGTGGTCTCTGGGTTTCACGTGGTTTCCCCTTCTCTCTCTCTCTCTCTCTATCTCTCTCTCTCTCTCTCTCCCCCCACCATACTTTCCCAGTCACCTGGGAGGATGGTATTAAATGTGGGCATCTTTTATTCAGTCTAGTTTGGTCTGATTGGAATTATTTGTGTCGACAGAGAGACTCGTCTTAAAAAATATACCTAACAGCTCTGTAAAATATCTTTTTTTTCTTTTTTTTTATTAAAAATTTCCACCTCCTCCCACTTCCTGCCCCCACTTCTCTTCCCCTCCTTCTCCAGGCCAAAGAGCAGTCAGGGTTCCCTACCCTATGGGAAGTCCAAGGTCCTCCCCTTTTCCCCCCAGGTCCAGGAAGGTGAGCATCCAAACAGACAAGGCTCCCACAAAGCCCCTTCATGCAGTAGAATCAAAGCCCAGTGTCATTGTCCTTGGCTTCTCAGTCAGCCTCCACTGTCAGCCACATTCAGAAAGTCCGGTTTGATCACATGCTCCATCAGTCCCATTCCAACTGGCCTTGGTGATCTCCCATTAGATCTGTCCCACCGTCTCAGTGGGTGAACACACTTCTCGCGGTCCTGACTTCCTTGCTCATGTTCTCCCTCCTTCTGCTCCTCATTAGGACCTTGGGAGCTCAGTCCAGTGCTCCAATGTGGGTCTCTGTCTATTTCTCCATCCATCACCAGATTAAGGTTCTATGGTAATATGCAAGATATTCATCAGTGTGGCTATAGGACAAGGCCAGTTCAGGCACCCTTTCCTCTGCTGCTCAAGGAATAAGCTGGGGACATCTCCTTGGACACCTGGGAACTCCTCTAGAGTCAAGTCTCTTGCCAACCCTAAAATGGCTCCCTTAATTAAGATATATACTTACCTGCTCCCACATCCACCCCTTCTTCATCCCAACCATCCTATTCCCTCAAGCTCTCCCCCATCCTCCCCTTCTCCCTTCTCTCTCCCCATCTCCCCTTATCCCCACCTCACCCCCACCCCCGTGCTCCCAATCACTGCCTGGCAATTTTGTCAACTTCCAATATCCAGGAGGATAACTATATGTTTTTCTTTAGGTTTACCTTCTTATTTAGCTTCTCTAGGATCACGAATTATAGGCTCAATGTTCTTTATTTATGGCTAGAATCCACTTATGAGTGAGTACATACCATATTCTTCTTTTTGGGTCTGGGTTACCTCACTCAGTCAAGCGTTTTCTATTTCCATCTATTTGCATGCAAAATTCAAGATGTCATTGTTTTTTACCGCTGAGTAGAACTCTAAAGTGTTTATGTTCCACACCTTCTTTAACCATTCTTCTATTGAGGGGCACCTAGGTTGTTTCCAGGTTCTGGCTATTACAAATAGTGCTGCTATGAACATAGTTGAACAAATGCTTTTGTAGTATGACTGGGCATCTCTTGGGTATATTCCCAAGAGTAGAATTGCTGGGTCCTGAGGGAGGTTGACTCCCAGTTTCCTGAGAAACCGCCATACTGATTTCCACAGTGGTTGCACAAGTTTGCATTCCCACCAACAATGGATGAGTGTTCCCCTCACTCCACATCCTCTCCAGCATAGGCTATCATTGGTGTTTTTGATTTTAGCCATTCTGACAGGTGTAAGATGGTATCTCAGAGTTGTTTTGATTTGCATTTCCCTGATCGCTAAGGAGGTTGAGCATGACCTTAAGTGTCTTTTGGCCATTCGAACCTCTTCTGTTGAGAATTCTCTGTTCAGTCCAGTAACCCATTTTTAAATTGGGTTAATTATCACTTTAAAGTCTAGTTTCTTGAGTTCTTTATATATTTTGGAGATCAAACCTTTGTCTGATGAGGGGTTGGTGAAGATCTTCTCCCAGTCAGTAGGTTACCTTTTTGTCTTACTGACAGTGTCCTTTGCTTTACAGAAGCTTCTCAGTTTCAGGAGGTCCCATTTATTTATTGTTGCTCTTATTGTCTGTGCTACTGGGGTTCTATGTAGGAAGAGGTCTCCTGTGCCCATGTGTTGTAGACTACTTCCCATTTTCTCTTCTATCAGATTCAGTGTGGTCAGATTAATATTGAGGTCTTTAATCCATTTGAACTTGAGTTTTGTGCATGGTGATAGAAATGGATCTACTTTCATTCTTCTACAGGTTGACATCCAGTTATGCCAGCACCATTTGTTAAAGATGCTTTCTTTCTTCCATTGTGTAATTTTAGCTCCTTTGTCAAAAACCAGGTGTTCATAGGTTTGTGGATTAATATCTGGGTCTTCGATTCGATTCCATTGGTCAACATCCCTGTTTTTGTGCCAATACCAAGCTGTTCTCATTACTGTAGCTCTGTAATAGAGTTTGAAGTCAGGGATGGTAATGCCTCCGGAAGTACTTTTATTGTATAGCATTGTTTTGGCTATCCTGGGTTTTTTGTTTTTCCATATAAAGTTGATTATTGTTCTCTCAAGGTCTGTGAAGAATTTTGTTGGAATTTTGATGGGGATTGCATTGAATCTATAGATTGTTTTTGGTAGAATTGCCATTTTTACTATATTGATCCTCCCAATCCAAGAGCAAGGGAGAGCCTTCCATTTTCTGGTATCCTCTTCAATTTCTTTCTTCAAAGACTTAAAGTTCTTGTCAAATAGGTCTTTCACTTCCTTGGTTAGAGTTACCCCAAGATACTTTATACTATTGGTGGCTATCGTGAAAGGTGATGCTTCTCTGATTTCCCTCTCTGCTTCTTTATTCTTTGTGTATAGGACGGCAACTGATTTTTTGGAGTTGATCTTGTATCCTGCCACATTACTAAAGGTGTTTATGAGCTGCAGGAGTTCTTTGGTAGAGTTTTGGGGGTTGCTTACATACACTATCATGTCATCTGCAAATAACGAAAGTTTGACTTCTTCCTTTCCAATTCGAATCCCTTTGATCTCTTTATGCTGTCTTATTGCTATTGCTAGAACTTCAAGCACTATATTGAAGAGGTATGGAGAGAGTGGACAGCCTTGTCGTGTTCCTGATTTTAGTGGGATGGCTTTGAGTTTCTCTCCATTTAATTTAATGTTAACTGTCGGCTTGCTGTATATTGCTTTTATTATATTTTAGGAATGAACCTTGTATCCCTAATCTCTCCAAGATCTTTATCATAAAGGAGTGTTGAATTTTGTCAAATGCTTTCTCAGCATTTAATGAAATGATCATATGGTTTTTTCCCTTCAGTTTATTTATATGATGGATTACATTGATAGATTTTTGTATGTTGAACCAGCCCTGCCTATCTGGGATGAAGCCTACTTGATCATAATGTATAATTTTTTGGATGTGTTCTTGGATTTGGTTTGCCAGTATTTTATTGAGAATTTTTGCATCGATGTTCATGAGTGAGATTGGTCTATAATTCTCTTTCTTGGTTAAGTCTTTGTGTGGTTTTGGTATCAGGGTGACTGTAGCTTCATAAAAGGAGTTTGGCAATGACTCTTCTGTTTCTATTTTATGAAACACATTAAGGAGTATAGGTATTAGCTCCTCTTGGGAGTTCTGGTAGAGTTCTGCATTGAAACCATCTGGTCCAGGGCTTTTTTTGGTAGAGAGGTTTCTGATGACAGCTTCTAATCCCTCGTGACTTACAGGTCTATTTAAACTGTTCACCTGGTCTTGATTTAATTTTAGTATATCTTTGAAATAGCTTTTCATAAGTAAAGGAAATAGCTCAGTAGTACTGACCATGTCCTGACCTGGACCAGCAGGTCATTCTCCAGTGACAGAGTCCTAAGGGGGATGACCAGGGGACAAGAAAATAAAAAGATTAAAAAGTTTGGAATCAGGAAGTCTCACACAGCTAGTGGATCAAGCTAACAAGTTTATTTAAAATGCAACATCTTATTTACAAGAAAAAATGGAAGGAAAAATGGGACAGTGTCAGCAACAACAGCCAAACAATGGAGCAAAGTCAACAAGAAGCCAATCAAGCAAGGCCACTACACAAAGGGAGGTATCACAAGGCAAGCACACAACAGCCGCAGGCCTGACAACTCCAGTCTCTTGGGGGGGGGGCGGGGAGTCAAGGTTCCCAGGAAGCCTTAACTCCTATGAGGCCCTGGTCCCAAGCTCTAGGCCACTGGCCCCAGTCCCAGCCCAGACCTTGTTGAGTCTGCCCCGGGCAAGGACACAACCCTAGTTTCTTTTTGCCCTTTCATCAGTACCCCTGAAAAGCCTTGAGTCAGCTTGGTTGTCAACATCATCCAGTGTTTACAGAGCACCCAGCAGAAGTCAATCCTTGTCCAGGTCCTTGAGAAAAAGTTGCTAAAGTCTCAAGGTTATCACCTCAGATCCAGAGCTCACCACGTTGCCGCTTTGAAGATATGACACAGGAATTTTTGCTCAGCGGCTACAAGGTATAGTCATCCAGCTATCCACAGCAGAGTGCGTACCATCCCAGACAAGTAGAAGATTAGAAAGAATCTCCAGCTGCTGGGGTCATTTGAAGAAGGTGCCTTAGTTCGTCGGGAAGAGTAAAGAGCTCTCATTAACACTGGTCTCAAAATATTAATAACAAATGAGCAAGAACAGGGAGTCGGGGTCACCTGTCAACGCAGACACAAATGCACGAGGCAAGCCAAACAGAGCATGAAATGGGCATTAGTTTCACATCTTTACAATGAAATACCTAAGAGACCTGATAAAGAGAAATGGTTTGTGTTGCTTGTGACACGGAAGATTCCAATCCAAGATCAGAAGGCATGGACGGCCTCTCTGGAGAGAGCATCGCGCCATAGCCAGAACATGTAGTAGAAAAAAGTGCAGACACCACAATTCAGGAAGTAGAGAGACTAAGACTGTAGGCATGGCCCCCATAACTGAGGGGCCTTTCATAGGTCCCACTCTTTAAGGGTCCCACCATCTCCAAATGCAGCTCCCTGGGGCAAACCTTTTATACGTGGACCTGTTAGAAAATGCTCATCCAAACATAGTAAAAGGACTGCTGGGGATTTGCAAGCTTTAGATTCCCCAGTACGTCGATGTTTTATTTCTATAGTCAGGAAAGAAAGTGAGTTTGTGTTCCCACACTGAAAATGGCAGAGAGTAATGAGAGATCAGCAAGCCCTGCCACAGCAAAGTTGGGCCTTCCCATGTGTCCTCCAGGGAACTAAATGAACTTGAGACAGAGGCCTTGTGAGCTGGCTTGGAGCTAAAGGATGCTCAGCACTGAGCAAGGGCAGGTAAAGAAGTATCTGTAAGTCTCTGGTCATGGGTCTCTTTCCTGTACCGGTGGGACAGCCGTAAAGTAATGATGCTGACATATCTGCTTCATGTGTGCTCTTGCAACATACAGAGTGACCAACCACAAGAACAATCCGACATGTTGCTATTCTTCACAAATCACCCACAAGTTGCCACTTGCCTCCCAGCATCTCTTGGGTGGACAGCTTTCTCTGGCCTCCCCAGGTCTTCTCTTACCCTGCCCTCTGTGCTATGAGGCTAACCTCTATAGGCCACATCGACAGTCAGGGAAGATGTACCAGGGGACCTAGAGAGAGGGACTGAAATCAAATTGACACTCCCACCCAGCCTGCAGGTCACCCTTATGCACAGCCACCACCTAGAAGAACAGCATGTGTGCTAGTCTGCGCAGGTATCTACAGATGAACAGGAAATGGTTTAGAAATGTTGTCTTCTTTCTTCATTATTGCTGCCTTTTAAGCTATGGCTATCCTAGTCAGCAACGGCACTACCAGCATGGGGGGAGCAGCCTGAGGAAATTCTGTTCCCTCAGGCACCGACTCTTTCAAAGGTAGGAATTTATCTAAATCTCTGTCCCTTTAAAGAACTCAAGATTCAAAGGTTGAGGTAGAATTCTGCTCCCCAGAGAGGCTGAAGAGCAAGCCTCTGACCTAGCTCACCTCCTGGGTCTCCTAAGAAATCCTCCTGCTTCTCCTCGCCCTTCCTTAAAAACCCTTCTCCACCTGGCTCCTCGCTACAACTTCCGGTCAGCTAGTTGCTGCTGTAGCCTCCTGACCATAGGTAAATTTTATTTAATCAAACACATCTTTGCATCATTGAGCAAATATTCCAGAGCATAAACAAAAATAACATACCTTAAAATAATATTCTACAGCATAGACTAAAATTGGAAGATAGCTATGAGGAAACTGGTAAGATTTGAGGAGGGCAGGAGGTACAAATTTCGGTTTAGATATTTTTGATGGCATATATTCATATTCTTTTTGTAACTATAAGTAGTTGTATTGGACATTTGTGGTGTCTGAGGACCTCGAGGCTTGGCATCTCTTAAAAGCTTCATTCCATTTGCCTCGGTCACACTGTCTTCCTGAAACCGCCCAGCAATCCCGGACTGGCTAATCCCGTTCTGGTACACTTTCCAGTATTGCAGAAATGGTGACTGTGGTGATAACTTCCACCCTGTGGCAGGGCAGTACTTCCTCGATTGTCTAGTGTTACAGTTTAATTTTCATAGTTACTGGAAGATCTGCCTAGACTCCCATTAGCTAGGATTCTCCAGAGGAAGAAAGTCATTGGGAAAGAAGGGACAGATCAAGGCTTTTTATAAGGAAATAGCTCATGTGATTGTGGAGGCTCGGCAAGTCCCAGGAGTTGCAGAGAGTAATTAGAAAGAGATAAAGGTCAGTTCAAGTCCAAACAGGGAGAGCTGCTGACCCAATTAGAGGACAGTCAGGCAGCGTGAATTCTTCCAGGGTAAAGAAATCTTTTTTTTATTTAGCTGATGGGACTTTAACTCGCATTACGGAGGCCAATTTTCTTTATTTAGTCTACTTATTTAAACATTAATCTTAGAAAAGACCTTCACAGAAACATCCAGAATAATGTTTGACCAAATATCTTGTAATCCTATTGTCTGGTCAAGTTGAAACTCTGATTGATTCTGACATCTATCCACAGCTCTTAATAAACGTTTTTCCCCCTTAAATTAACTTAGTTTGGCTAAGAATTTCACTCAATAAAGTAAGCCATGATAGATTGCTTCATGACTAAAGTCGTCAGGAGAGTGAGGCTATGGACTTGGCTATGCTTGGGCATGAAGACAATGAAGGCTAGCGGCACTTAGCTGCAATCACACTGCATCTAGCCAGCGGTCCTGGGACAGAATAGCAAATTTTATGTAGTCACCTGAAATTGAAGACCTATTGAGATCAAGGCTCAGGAGGGCAGAATGGTTGATGGGATAGGACATTCTAGGCACATGAAGAACTTGAGGTATTTCTCAGTATGTTAATAACTTGAAAAGAATTAACTATCGTCAGCTCAAAACATAGTAGTAGATCAAGGGGACTTTCAGTACTGTTATAGAAAATGATTTGTATAATTACATAAAATATGATTTGTACGATTGTCTAAAATATGATCTGTATGTCCATAGGATAGAGACAAGCAAAATCTGGATAAAAGTCAGACCTTGTGGTGTTTGTACCCATATAGTCTTCTAATGTTTTCTGTCAAAATTGGGTATAAACAAGGAAACGTGACCTTGTGGATTCAGTTGGCGATTTTTCATGAGGTGACTGCCTCTGAGTGTCTTGAGCCTCTCTCTAAGCCTTGCTGCTAATCATCATGCATCCCTGCTCTGTCTGCAGATTGTATTCTGCTTCTATTGAGGAACTCATAGTAACTTCGCCGTAGGCCTTTAGATTGCAAGACACGTTAACTGTCCTCGTGCTCCACGTCCGAAACCTTCCTTTGCTTTCAGGCTGGACTCTCAGCTACAGAGTCAGACTAAACTAAAAGCCACGCCCCAGAGAAGACACCAAAACACTAAAATAATAATAATAACTTCAGGGTTTGTATATGTCCTAATAACAACCTGGGGAAATGTCTGGATTGGACTCTAGAAGTGCAAGGCACAGGAGGCAGGAGCAGTTATGGTTCCACATACATCTCCATACGCAAATGTGTTTTCAGACACTGGATCCCAGGGTCCAGCTCTACTCACTGAGGTTCTATTTGCTTATTTCACAAACTGCTGAAAAATCATATTTTGTCCCAAAAGTCATGAAATGTCCCTCTCCTAAAGAGTCTTTCTCTCATTTCTCTTATCCTGCAACTTCCCCAACCTCAAAAAGCTGAATTATGAGCCTGTCACCCCAGCCCCCCTATTCTTTGGCCAGTAATAAACTTTCCCTCTGTTCAATCAGTACTTGGTCCTTTTACCAATTCCAAGAGAGAAAAGAAACCAGTTTGGGTCACAGAAAGAAAGTGGCCCAGATGACATTTTTTTCTTTAAATAATGGAAAATACATTGTTGATCCACATCTCCAAACCCTTAAATGAATCTTGACTCTTTTCTCTGTCTGGGACCACATTGAAGCCATACGCAGATCACCATGGTCCTGCCTTAATAATCAATCCACAATCCAAGCAGGCCTCACCTTGTCCACTGATGCCTCTCTCCTGGGATGCTACACAGGGCTCGAGACTTTATCCCTGAACCTTCTGCAGCTCTCCCTTGTCATTCCCCCTCCCAGACAATGTCTACAGTGACCCTGTGCTGTGTCTTTTGTTCAATGATCAATCCCCAGTTATCTGTTATCAGCTGGATTTCCTGTAATTCAATTCAGTTATGACACTAACTCAAAATTATCACACATCCCCACATGTTAAAGGTTTGATCCCAGAAGACTGCCTCCACTTCAGAACCTAGCTATGGTCAGCTGGGGTCCTCAAAATACCTGCACTTTTGTGCAGTCTGTAGTTGAAGGTTACCCCACTCAGTTGCTCCCCTCCCCAAGCAAGATAATTTGCTAGAGGAACTCAAAGATCTCTGGAGTGTGCTACATCATTTGCCTTTGCAACTTTTTTTTGTTTTCGTTTTTTGTTTTGGATTTTTTTTTCATTTTCTTTTTTTTTTTTTTTTTTTTTTTTTTTGCTTTTCGAGACAGGATTTCTCTGTAGCTTTGGAGCCTGTCCCGGACCTATCTCTTGTAGACCAGGTTGGCCTCGAACTCATAGAGAGCCTCTGCTTCCCGAGTTCTGGGATTAAAGGCATGCACCACCACTGCCCAGCTTGCCTTTACAGCTTTTTAACAAATACCGATATACCTCAGGAACCAACAAATGAAAGAGCTGCAGAGGGCAAGGTGGGTGCAGAGGGCAAGGTGGGTACATTACACCCTCTTCAGAGACCCTAAATATGGCTCACTAACTGGCAAGTTCTCCTGGTCTCAGTGTTTCAAGCCTTGGTGGAAGCTTCATTATACAGGCACAACTGATTAAATGATACCCGTTGGTGAATGAACCGCATTTCACTCTTGAAAGGTGGGGCAAAGACGGAAAACCTAACCCCTCAAACCTGAGTACTTGGCTTTGCTGGTGATTGGCAACTGCTCTTAAATTCTGGAGGGTTCCTCATTCCTCCATCATCTCATTAGTGCACAGAGCCACTCCTGTCACTGTGTCAAAGACTTCAGTTCTTTTCTCGAATGTACGGCTCAAAACATTGAGTTTATTCTTATGACCATAAACAGACCCCCAGGCTTTTCAACTCATAACTGAAATTCTGGCCATTAGCTCCTCGTTTCTCAACCTACTCCACACCACACATAAACCAAACCCTAGAACCTTCTATGAATTTGGCTATTTTAAGAACTCCATGTGCGTAGAAGGATATGGTATTTGTGTTTGGGGGAACTGGCTTATTTCACTTATCACAGCGTCATCAAGAGTTAAACGTATTATAGCATGATTCTATTATCCCTTTTTAAAGCTGGGATGTGTGTGTGTGTGTGTGTGTGTGTGTGTGAACAATTGTGTGTCTGTTCATTCATCATCAGTTGAATTTTGGTCACTTCCAATTCTCAGTTACGTGGTGATGTTGCTATGAACACAGATATGTGAATATATTGGAGACCCTGATTTAACGTCTCTTGAGTAGGGCTGATGGTTAAGTTGGTAAGTGCTTACCATGCCCTGAATTTAGATTCCCAGTAGCCACGTAGAAAGCCAGGCACAGCCATGCATTGGTAGAGCAGAGGCAGGCAAATCCCTGAAGCTCATTGACCAGCTAGTCTATGAAATCAATGCGCTCCATGTTCAGTGAGGGACTGTCAGAAAAAATGAGAGATTAAGAAAGACTCCTGACCTCAAGCCTCAACATGCGCTCCCACACTACCCATCACACACAGATAAGTACATAACAATAAGCACATACATACATACATAAATTCATTCTCTTGAATTAATATCAGGATTAGAGTTCCTGGATAATATGATAACTCTATTTGTAATGTTCTGAAAAACTATGTAATGCTTACCATAGCGGCATCAGCATTGCTGAATCCCACTAGCAAGGAATTGTGTTCCAACTTCTCTACATCCTCACCAAAGCGTGTTTCTGGGGCTTGTCAGTTTTTGATGGAAGCTGTCCTAGTAACTGTGATGTGACACTGGGCTTTTTAATGCTTGTGTCATTTGCGTACCATCTTTGGAGAAATGTCAGTTAAAGTGCTTTGCCTACTTTTTTTTTTAACCAGGCTATTTAGTTTGCAGCTATCCCAGAAAATATACAAAGTCCTTTGAGGAGCAGAGTTGGACTGCACCAACTTTCTTTAATATTTGTGTACTTGATGTGTGGTCCAAGACAAGTCTTTGATCAGTGTGGCCCAGTGAAGCTGAAAGTTCAGACATCCCTAACCTAAAGCAGTCATAAGCATAAGGGAGATGTAATGTGGAGACACTTAAAATGTTGATGAACAAATGGATATACAATTTTTAAAATATTGTATACATTGTGTATATATCAGGCAATGTATAGAAAGTCAAGTACAAAAATTGAAGAAAAAATATAGATTTAACCTGGAATATGTATTATCATCCCCTGTAATTTTCCATAATCAAGAGCCATACAATCAAACTACAATCAAAAAAAATCACACAAAAATTCATGCTTTAGATAAATTTATGATTTGCAGTTAGATTGAATTAATAGTTATTTTGAGCTACAGGTTTACATGCCTACTCCAAGTCTTGCATCACACACACATGCATAAATACACACATATGTGCACAAACATACATGCATGCATACATATGCACACACATGCACATACACACATACACCCATATATAGATCCTATCAAGCCTCAATCTACATGCCAGCAATTTAGCAACATAAGGAAATAAGTCTTATTTCCTTGTGTTTTCTATTTTCACATGTAACTTATATTTCAAGCTACAGTAGACTATGATATTTTGGCTTCAAAAGAATATAATTTTCCTGGGTAGTGGTAGCACACGCCTTCAATCCCAGCACTCAGAAGGCAAAGTCAGGCAGATCTCTGTGAGTTCGAGGCCAGCCTGGTCTACAGCTAGTTCCAGGACAGGTTCCAAAGCATCAGAGAAACCCTGTCTTGAAAAACATATATATATATATATACACACTTTTAATACATAAGAAAAAGAAAATCTGTTGTTCCAGTCATGTATTTTTCTTATCACATTCTGACTTCCTTGCTGATATTCTGAGATTTCTACTTCTTTTTAATTAAAAACTTATCTGACAATTTTATTCATTCTGATAACTCTCACACCCCCACTCTCTTATCTTCCTACTGTCCCTATCAAGCCCCCTCCTCCCTACGAGTCCTTTCCCCGTGTTCATTCTTGTGTTACTGTGTTTTGTTCTGGTTTATGACTCCCTGGTTTTAAACAGGCCACGCACATGACCATGGATGTGGAACTGTTCACTGGAGTCTGCTGGGCCCACCAGGGAGTGCACAGCTACAGACAATTCCCACTCCCCATCGTACGCACAGACAAATACTAGGCTCAACCCCGAACACAGGACTTCTCTTTGCAGCAAACTATGAAGAATGCAGAGACTCTTGACTGCTCAAGGTATTGGGAATAAACAATAGCTGAGCGCTCAGCCCTAAACAGGACATTTATACCGCCCACCCTTACCGTTCCAGGAACATTGCGGAAGACGGGGTGGAAAGAGTGCAAGGATCGGATGATATGGAGAGGGCTGCGAATGTTGTCTCCTGGGTGTGACACCACCACCCACAGCAGTTGCTGTCTTCACTGGGCCTGCATGAGCTTAGACCTGTCAACAATTAGTCATGGATAGAGGAGGGGCTAGATGGGCCCTATCTCTTTCTCCTGAACTATTAGCTATTGGTTCCTACTTTTAACCTGTCTTTTCTGTTTAAAAGTCATTTTTATACAAGGAAATTAGAGAATAAATGCTCTTAGACTTTTTTTTTCATCCATGAATATCACGATTTCTCCCTTATTCCTGAAAAGTACACACCCTGAGTTCGGGACTGGGAGCTCTTTCCCTTCTGTATTAGAATGTACTGGGCCACTGCCCTCTGGCCCATTACTCCTAGGGACCCACTATTGTCCTAGTTCCTTTTCTGTTGCTTTTCCTCCAGCTTTAAAGATTGCTTTCCTCTTTAGTTTCTGGAGGTCAGTATTGGTATATGCCCACGTGACTTGGCGGGCTTTACCCTGCCTGGAATTTGCTCAGCATTTCCCATTCGTCGGTTTCTATCTGTTGGCAATTTGGGGGACATTCAGCCATTACTTCTTCGGGTTCACTGTCAGCCAGGTGCTTTCCCCTCCTTCTGAGACGTGAACGACACAAACAATGGATCTGCAGTAATAGACTTCCTTGTCCCTGATGCTGCTCAGGGTTTTTGAAGACTTTTCTCTCTGTTGTTTAGAGTCAGCAATCTCTACTGCTCAGGTTTCATTTATTTCTCATTCTCCCCCCTCCTTCTGCTATAGACAGCATCCCTGGGATTGTCTTCAGCTACTTCATTTTTCAACCCCAAATTTGCACTTCATTGTTTATATTTTCTGTTCCATTGATGTGTCTATTTCTTCACTTCTGACATAATGTTGATAATTGTTCATTGAGCTTCTTTTATTACTGTGTCAGAGAAATCTAAAATTTCTGTGTCAACATGTATTGGTTGTCATCTTTCATTAAGTTTGATATTGCTCTGAATCTCCTTCTTATAAGATAACTTATAATAATATTTTCATTGATCCTATGGACATTTTAGACATTTCACAGAATATTCTGATCACCTCCACCAACCACTTCTTCCCTCCAGCATTCCTTCATGGCCCCACCTCATCTCCCTCAGATAAATGTGATTTCTTTTTCAAATTGAACATTTTTATGTACGTTGTAAAACTCAAAATACTCTTTTAAATATTTTTAGTTGTATTTTCTGAAGCTTCTCTGGTAGGGAAGGGGTCCTACCTTGCTATTACCAAGTGGGAGTGAAAGTTGAAGGTCCCTGTTCAGTCTTTGAACCTCAGTGTTAGGGGCCCCTCATTTCTGCTAGCAGAGGTAGACTCCCCCTGTGGCCTCCATATGCCATGTCACAGGTGGCAGTAGAGAAAGCCCCAGCTCTCTCCTCTTCCTGCCTTCATGTCCACCAGAGGGGCAGAGGGGGTACCATGTAGTAACTTCATGCCCACCACAGCAGCAGTTCAGAAGCTTCACCAACACCATGGGGCGGAAGGCCCCAGCTCTCCCTGCGTCGTCTCCTTGGGTCAGGTATTGGGGCCTTTGTACAGGTCTTGAAGATGACAGTCAGTTTTCTAACTTGGTGTCTGATGGTACGTGAGGGCATGGGGAGTCATTCTTTTCCCATGGTGCTCAGCTAGAGCAGAGAAGTCATTACCTAAGTGTTTTCCACCTTCATCGGTTTGAACCTGACATCTTCCTCATGGACTTCTGATCTGAGCGCTAAATCCCGGTTTACAGAGCTATTTTGTAGGCTCTGGAGCCTTTAGGAGACAGACCTTCCTAGGAGTCACTGAAAGTAGGTTTGCTTTGTTTGTTTGCTTGTTTTTATTTGTTGAGACAAGGTCTCATTGAGTAGCTTTTGTTGGCCTAGAACTCACAGTGTAAACCACACTGGCCTCAGACTCAGAGTGATCCGCCTGCCTCTGCCTCCTGAGTACTGGGATTAAAAGAGTGTGCCACCACACTCCACAAGAGCAGGTTTAGAAGGCAGTCTCCGCCCCTGTTTCCTGCCACAATCTCTGCTTCCGTCAATGTGTCATGAGATGCTCAGTAGATGCATGCTTCCATCGTGATGGGTAGATTCCTCCTGCCATCACGTCCTCCCTGGGTACCAAACTGAAAACCCTCTGTAGGTGAGCCCAGGTTCATCTTCCTCCCTTGTGGCTGTCTCGGATCACAACTGCGTAAACAATACCACATACCTTTCCTGGACTTTTTCAGGTTCTCTGTGAGGTCTCCTTACTCTTTCGGGTTCTCCGTGAGGTCTCCTTACTCTTTCGGGTTCTCTGTGAGGTCTCCTTACTCTTTCGGGTTCTCCGTGAGGTCTCCTTACTCTTTCGGGTTCTCTGTGAGCTCTCCTGCTGCTCTCTGTTTTGTCCGATGCATCTATTGCTATTTGCAAGTTCCCTGCTCCTTCCTCCGCATGTCGGGAACGTATGAAGCTGGAGATCTGCAAGTCGGGGACTTACGAAGCTGGAGAACTCAGCGTCCTAAAGTCCACCAGAGTCAGAGTCCCTCACTCACCCATCCTTCATGTTTCTCCTGAGGGTTGTTTATATGTAATGTCCAGGGAATATTAGTTAAATTCAGAAAGGGGAAGAGGCAAATGTTCCTATACTTCACTTTCCAGAAATGAAAAAAACTCTTGTCCGTTTTTAAAATGGAGACATTTTAAATTTTGGGTTTTAATATCATCTTTGTTTGCTAGACATGAAATGTTTTCTCATCTTTGTGTGTGTGTGTGTGTGTGGTATGTGTCTGTGTGTGTGTGTGGTATGTGTCTGTGTGTGTGTGTGTGTGTGTGGTATGTGTGTGTGTGTGTCTGTGTCTGTCTGTGTGTGTGTGTCTGTGTGTGTCTGTGTCTGTGTCTGTGTGTGTGTCTGTGTCTGTGTGTGTGTCTGTGTCTGTGTGTGTGTGTGTCTGTGTCTGTGTCTGTGTGTGTGTGTCTGTGTGTCTGTGTGTGTGTGTGGTATGTGTGTGTGTGTGTGTGTGGTGTGTGTGTGTGTGGTGTGTGTGTGTGTGGTGTGTGTGTGTGGTATGTGTGTGTGTGTGGTATGTGTGTGTGTGTGTGGTATGTGTGTGTGTGTGTGGTATGTGTGTGTGTGTGGTATGTGTGTGTGTGTGTGTGGTATGTGTGCATGTATACACTTGCCAGTTTGTGTGTGTAGATCCCAGAAGTTGACTTTAAACATCTCCCTTTATTGTTCACAGCCTTATTATTTGAGACAGGGTCTCTCTCCAAACCTGAGCTCACCATCTCAGCTAGAAGTTTTCAGGATCCACCTGTCTTTCTCCCACTCCCTCCATCCTTCCCTCCCTCCCTCCCTCCCTCCCCCCTCCCTCCCTCCCTCCCTCCCCAAAGCTGAGGTTATAAGCACACCCAACATTGCCGACTTCATGGATGTCTGGAATCTCAGGCCCACTTGCTAGTGAAACCATCACTTTACCGACTGAGCCACCTCTTCAGCCCCTTCTTGTTGTCTTAAGGGTATGTTTTGAAGAGTAAATGGGTGGTTTTAATTCTGATGAAATCAAATTGATAATTTTAGAGTGTTTTTTTTTCAAAGATTTTTACCTTTAATTATGTGTATGTGTGTGGGGGTGGGTGTGCACATGGGTATGGATGCCCGTGGAGGACAGAGGAAGATGCTGAATTCCTGGACAAGGAGTTCAAAGCACTTGCATATTGATAACCAGATTTCCTCCTTTGGAAGAACAGCAAGTGATGCACGACAAATCAAAACTCAGAGACAGAGACCGGGGTTCAGTCTGATGACTAGAAAAGCAAAGCAGTCAGCCACTGGGTCTTACCTCTACCTCAGTCCAAAATGACGATCCTGCCTCCAGGAATCTCAGAATGAGACTGAGATTGAGAGCTGTCTCCTCCTGTTTTGTAATCCTCCCTAGATCTGGGATTTAAGGTGTGCACCACTGTGATTGAAGGCAGGCACTGGCCGGTTTCTATGACAACGAGTGTGGCTACTGGGATTAAAGGTGTATGTTACCATTACCTGGTCTGTCAGACTGACCAGTAGGCTGTTTTACTCCCAGATCTTCAGAAAAACTTTATTTATTAAACTACAGTTAAAATGCCACTGCAGGCAAGTACTCCAAAGAAGCGCTCTCCAGCTCCATAAGCTTGTTTCTGTTTTTGTTGTTATTCTGGTTTGTAAATGCCATCTTAACAATTTCATTGCTCTTGCTAGATATTGTTTGGTTGTTGTGGATTTACATTTATACCTCATTTTGCACGATAACCTGTCGCTGCATATTTGTATATGACGTGATAGAAAGGCCAATCCCCAGCGAGAATGTTGCTCTCCTCTACCACTCTTTGTCAAAAAATTAAGAGATAATTATTAAGGTGGATTATAGGTGCTTGGTTTCCAAAAGTTCTATGAACTTGGCGTTTCTAGCCTAAGAATATTTTGGGCTGTGAAAAGTGATTTTGAACCCATTCCTTAGAGGCAGGAGATCCACAATCCGACAGCTTCCTTTGCCCACATAGGACGATGCCATTCGTGGTGAGAGCGGACCACTGGCAGTGTTTTCAGGGCTGAAGAGAGCTGAACTCCATTTGTTCAATGGGTGATGATGCCCATGCATCTGAACTAATACCTGCTGGAAGATGGTTATCATTGAATTCCCAGGACAAAGCAATGAACAGCACTGGTCCTGCTTGCCTTGTATGATTAATGATGCCATGGGTCTGAAAACAGGGCTTGTTGGTGTCTGTGAGATTAAAAAAAAAATGAATGAATCCTATTACTGAAAGCCTAAGTCTGTTGTAGATGCACAGCCACTGGGTGAAAATGTGCATTGGGATGATACAAATGCTCACATGGGATAGCCTGCCTTCCTGTCGCCAAGAGACTAAAGATGAAGATAAGTCTCCTTTAAGGACATGAAAATACTAGAGCGACTTGGAAGCGAGTGGACTGCAGCTGCTACATAATAACAATAATAAGGAATCTTCTGGATCCAGAGGAGCCTCAAGGGAAGCATCTGGCCTGTGGTGGGGCTGTAATCCAAGTATGTAAAGAGATGCCACGACTCTGCTTCCTGCCTCCCAGAAGCTACCTGGGAGCATAGGAACCCAGACCTAACTATCCAGGAAACCATCTCTCTCCCTTTGCCTTCCTTGCTCTCCCTTCTCCACTTTTATCTCTTACTGGAAGATACAGAGATGAATGAGATGAATCAAAGTCGGTCCTCCCAGCTGTGCTGCCCATAGAGAAAAACACTAGCTGTCCACTATCAACTATTCTCCCAGAACACAAACAGCTTCGCCAACTTTACCCTACAAACATTGGATTGTCAAGTAAAAAAATATAACGAATTTGCTGGGCAGTAGTATCAGCACACACACCTTTAATCTCAGCCTTGGGGAGGTAGAGGTAGGTGAATCTCTGAGTTCTAGGCTAGCCTGGTCTACAGAGTGAGTTCCAGGACAGCCAGAGCTACACGGAGAGACCCTGTCTTGAACTCCACACTGCAAAACAAAAAATCATTTATCCTTATAGCCATAGTATTGGAGAGTCTCTGTTCAAATTCCAATACATGCTCTAATGGCCAACTCATTTCTGACGTGGTCTCATGTTTCACTGTTCAGGGTCACTGGGGGGATTCAATAGTCTCCTTTATTGATAGAATCATTATAATTTTAAATTCTCCTGGATTCATAAATAGTGTGGCTCTCATCTTCAGCTGCACAGGAGCGAGTGGAAAGGGGTTGAGATTCTAGGAAAACATCGCTCTGAGAGAGATGTACAGTTAGCCAGATGTTCTGCCACTTTTAGCTGATGATGGGACTAGCCAGATTCCTCTGAAACCAAATAGATGGCCAAGCCTTGGCCAACAGGATGCATGCATGTGGAGCTTTCAGACTGTGTTCTGGAAAGGGGGGTACCCTCTGCTTGCTTCGTACACAGTGCAAACATGGTGAGGGACTGACTCTGCTAGCGAGAAAGGGGAACACTGTAGAGCTAGCAGGAGATAGCCCATCAGAGATGGGGAGAAAGTCTATCCTACCAGAAAATAGTTCTGGTGGGTACAGGGAAAGATCCCAATAGAGTCCGTTTCTTCTCACTACAGAAAAGGTGAATTTAATACTTAATTTTAAAAAGAAGAAGAGGTTTATTTTCCTTTGTTTTTGAGGTTGAAAGTCGAAGATCAGGGCTATCTATCTGATTGGCTCCTAGTGATGGAGGGTTTCATGTTGGAATGCAGTGTGATGATGGGACCAAATGCAGGAGATTAGCTGGTGAGGGAGTCAGAGAGAGTTGAGGATCAAATTTGCCGTATTAGTGCAGACTCATGGGAGCTAACCAGGGTCCTGAAAAAATTATCCTAAGCTAGCAAGAGGGAGCTGCTCACAATCACCTCATTACCTCCTGCTAGACCCTGCCTGTTAAAGGTGCTACCAACCCCTATCACCCCCAATTAGCACCACTGAAGACCAAAATTCTAGTAGGCAAAACCATTGAGAGATACATTCAAATCACAGCTAAACAACAGCAGATAGCCCAATCGGTGTTGTAACTGATCACACGTTATGTTGTCAAAGTGTGACTGAGATAGAAAAAAGAAAAACCTGGCTTAAGAATCAGGAGAAGGCGACTTTCTGTAGGGTCACAGGAGCTGAAAGGCTTCTGTATGGGTGTGGTTGGGACAAGTCTACTTGCTTCTGCCGGTCTCAATTTCTCCTTCTAAAATGGAGTCTGGACAGACAAGACCAAAACAAGAGCATGCCATACCAAGCACAGCAATGCACAAGAAAAAAAAAGTGTAGTTGAGTGTGCCAGAGTGTGCCAGAGTGTGCCAGAGGTGAGCAAATCATCAGGAGCCATTTTTCAACATGTATTTCATAGGAAGAAATTCATGCTTTTTCTCTCCTCTCCCTCCCACCCTTGGTGTTATTCTCTAAGACATTTGTGTTTTTGAATAAACCTTACACATTGAGTGCCAAAATTCCATCTGCATCCTCCTGCTGAGAAGTCATAATGCCATGTTTATGACACCAGGCTCTGTTTCCATGGGGATGAGTGTGTCAACGTAATTCTAGCATATGACTTCTGGGTATGTCTGCGAAGATGGGTGAAAGCAATAGAAAAATCTTCGGATATACACATTTAGTTTTTGATATTCTGATAACTGACAGCTACAGGAATGATGGTGCTGAAAATAGCAAGGTTCAGAGAGATGGGCGAGAAGCCTGCGATCATCTTTCCCCTGCGCAAAGGGCGCTTACTCCCCCAGACCTTCCTTATGGAAGATTTGGATCTGCATCATTTTTTTGGTTTTGTTTGTTTCTAATGTAACATCGTGTGCATGAGGCGATAGTCAGGCTCCCCCTTCTCCTCCTCGTGCCCCAGTTTCCCATCCAGGTGGGACTGGGCTGCAAGAACCTGAACAATGGCGTCTTATTTAAATTCACTACTCAAATTCAGTTTCACACAGAAGCCATCCCTCCCACTCCATCTGCAAATCTGGAAAGTCAAATGTAGAGTCTCCTCATGAAATTTCCCACAGAGGGAAACATAGCCATTTAAACGTGTGCTGTGGGCACTGCAAATCTGATGAAAAATACCCTTTTAAAGAATTTATGTGATTTCAGTACAAAATTGTGGCTTTAAACTTTTCCTGATTATTAAAGTAATTTGTGTTCACTATGTCAAAAAAAAACAATAAATTGAACACTGAAGCTAGAACAAAAGGTACTCTGAAGAGCTAGCTCCTATAAAAACATCTTTTTATTACAATGGTTCTTTTCTGAATTTTAAATATAAAAAGCATGAATATTTACATAAGTTGAGTCGTGTGATGCAGCACAGACTGAAATGCAGAGGTGACCTCGACACACTCCCTAACCTATGGTCTCTCCCAGGCCGTCCCACTCCCTGGCAGTAAGTGTTGTCCTTCTTGCTGAGTTAGAGCAGGCTCTTAGATTGCTCTAGTACCCAGACTATGCAGACGTAATGTTAAGCTAGTTCCACACACACATCTTCACTAGTCTGGCCACTCCCACTTCCTGCTCATTAGCAGCTTCCCCCTGTTATGAATGTAGGACTGCCCTGGCACCGCCATGCTGTGAGGAAGCCCAAGCAAGCCTGCAAGAGGAGATTTCTGACTGGAAAGTAAAGACATCTGATTGCATTGGGGCACCAGCCAGCTGTTCTGACCCAGTTCACACAGCATTGGGCCGAAGACAAAGCATCCAGGGAGCCCCCAGGCCTACTATAAAAACAGAAGGGCTTAGCTCCTCTTAGCCCCTAGATAACAGGAGTATTTGTTACATTACCTACAACCATACCACACTATGAACTTTTTAAAATGTGTAAACAAATTTAAAAGTTCTCATCTCTTAGATGCCCTCATGTTGCCTGTGTCTTTAGCTGATTGATCCATCCCTGGTGTGGGTTCTTTAGCCTCTCTGTTATGTTACGTTGAAGTGAATGGCTCTTTGCATTCTCGGTTCCCATCTGTCGGACTTGAAGGATGCGTTCTTATGTTACATCGCTGAGATAAAAGAGAACTGAAGTTGCTTTTGGTATTGCCAACCTGATTATGCTTCAGAAATAGACATATTTGTCTTCACCCCGGGGTTCCAGGAAAGATTCTCCCCCACATTTTTTATCAGCCTTTGCAATCCTAGCCAAGCTGCTGTGGTTGGTGGAACTGAATTTCTAACATTCATTTTTTATAATTTTATTTAAAATTACTTTTATTCTTTATAGGTAGTGGGCTGGTGTCACGTTCCTGAATTTGAGCACTTAGGAAGTTCAGGTAGAAGAATTCTAATTCCAAGGCTAGCCAGAGTCATTTAATGCAATCCTGTCTCAAAAAGAAAGAAAGAGAGAGAGAGAGAGAGAGAGAGAGAGAGAGAGAGAGAGAGAAAGGAAGGAAGGAAGAAAGAAAGAAAGAAAATCCTCAAGTAATACAAAAAATAAACAGCAAGAAGCCATGTAAATCATACTTGTTTTATAATAGTGTTATAAATGCATGTATTCTACATCTTTATGTAACAAAATCAATTATATATTATACATGACATAATATAGAATAGTTTATGTACCATAATATTTATTGCATATTATATTTAACACATAAAATATATTAAATCCAGTGCCTTGCTATTCACCAACATGTTCTTACTTTCTTCTTAGTCTTTAGACCTATATATGCCATGTGTCTTGATTTAAGAAAAAGAAAAAGGGCCAGATGTTGTGGCACACACCTTTGATGCCAGCATCTGGAAGCCAGAAACAGGTGGATATCTGTAAGTTCAAGGTGAGCCTGGTCTATGGAACTAGTTCCAAGATAGCCAGGGCTAAACAGAGAAACCCTGTCTTGAAAAATGAAACAAAATAAAATAAAAAAAAACAAAGAAAGCAAAAGGGAGCATCCATATCTCGAGAAAACCCTGGATATGTGGTAGTCTTGTCTTCTCCCCTCACCTCTGGACGTACACGCCCCCGCCCCCGCCCCTGTGGGCAGCAATCATGAAAATGCATTAGTAGGAAAATTCCCTGACATCCACATGGAAGTTTTAGCTAGTTCAACAAGAACATTTGCTGAGGAAGTCTCTCAGATCGTCACACAAGATGCTCATAAGCAAGACATGATTTTTTGATTATTAATATGGAGATACTGGGTAGCTTATTAATCGAGTAGCCCCACTCAAGACTTCCTAAGCTCCTCCCAGCTGTGACCTTTTCCATTCGAGAAATCTTCACATGGCCTCAGATGTACAGGTACACAAATAATTACTGATGATAAGTCTCCCCAAAATTTGTTTTCAAACAATTATTTGGTATATACATCATTCTAGGCTTTACTAGAAACAAAAACAAGTTAAATCCCTCTGAACTTTGGAAGCATAGGAAGCTGAGCAGCTTCAGGGTTTTCAGACCAGTGTTTTGGGAAATGGTTGGGAGCACCCCATCAAATAAATACTCAGTACAAAATGGCAGAAATATTTTTAGGCCATCTCAGACACTGCCGGAAATTCTGACCTAACCTCAAGCCAAAATCATTTGAAGTTTCCTTTTTTTTTAATGGAGTTTAAGTAAGCAACTATTATAGCAGGATTTTCACATAAGCAATGTGCAATGGGCTACTTTGATACTTACATGTTGAGAAATGGCAGTCGGGAGTTAGGGAGAGCATTTTCCCATCACTACGCTGGGAGATGTCTGAAAGAGCCAACAGTTGAGCACACTGTAAAGTCACTGAAATTCCCAGCATAGGCTTGTCTAGACACCGAGTCAGACATTTCCGGCAGTGTTCTTCCTCAGTGAATGGCAGAAACGCCAGCAGGGTGTTCATGGTGTGTGCTTAGAACCACGGCTGCGGTGCAGTCAAGTGAAGCAATGTGCCCTGGTGCTGCCAGAAACACCCTGGACTCATAAGCATTTGCTTTTGCGTTGTTTATTGTGACACACACCCACAGCTGTGCTTTGGGGCGGTTAAGTCCCAGTGCAATGCATACGTGAACAGAGACGAGCTTTTCCAATCGGAGCTTACTGCTCGTCTTGTTGGTTTGTTGCTTGGGTCCACCAGCCCCTACGTGGCCAATGCTGTTGACATGACTGCCTTTAGAGAAGGGCTAAGAGCCTGATCCCAGCTTCCTGTGTTTTGCCTTCATGCCCATACTGCCATTCGAATAGAAATATGTCCAAACAGTTTGATTTTACTTCATTTTATAAAAAACAAATAGACTGTTTTACATCTTAATGTCTTACGCCGTAGTAAGTGGCAGACAAAACCACCCACTGGTAGCTCCAAATCATTCATTTTGCTGATGGCTCGATGGAATGTTGCATATGGGTAGCAGAATTTACTGGGTATTTGCCTCCTGATGGACACCCACTGTGATCTCTTTTCTGTGCCGTTAGACACAGCACAGCAATAAACCCTTCATTGTGTTGATCGGTCTGTTTTCATTTCCATTGGCTTTCTCAGTGGGGACCTAGGAAGGTTAAATGACACATGCGATGTGACTTTATTCTTCCTAGACGTTAGATACTTAGGCCAAGGACCATGACACGAAGCACTTCCATCAGGATGTGTCTGTGTTGTTTTCTTTATGGTCCTCCGAGGATAAAGTGCTACAGCTTGTCCTAATAAAGTGCAAACCGGGGCGTCACCGCCCATTGACCCCGTATCCTTCTGACTTCTCTCCATATACCTTAAGTCATCTGAATTTACTCTTCTGGGAGACTTCTTTAGCTAATTTTAGACAGTTTGGTGTTTGTTTGCTTTCCAGTTTGGACAAGGATTTTGAATATGTGGATTACTGATCTCTGTGTGTCATTTATCTGCATGATTTTTTTCCTTGATGTTCTTGCTTTTTAACTTTAATTGCCTTCATAGTTATATAGAAACATTATCATTCCTCCCCGACCCCACACTGGAGATGGCGCCTAAGGCACCATAAATACTCAGCAAGCACTCTACCCCTCAGCTGTATCCCCAGGCCTTTTTCACTTCCTATTTTGAGACAGGTTATCATGAAGTTGCCCCAGCAGGCCTTGAACTTGTAGTTGGAATTACAATCATAAAATTGTATTCTTACTTTAGCTAAGAATGTCTCCATGATTCTTAACATTGCAAAACTTTCTTGAGTTTTTTGTTTTTCGAACTTGAGCATATTGGTAATATGAAGTTTAATTTCCCTTTTTAAAATTAAAGTATTATTTATGTAAAATAAAGCATCCTTATTTTAAGTATACTGTGTGATAAGCTGCGATTACTATATAGATCAAGTAACCTTAGTCACCATGGAAGAACTCCAAATCAAATATTTCCTGCCCTCAACACTCAACCCAGGTGATCACTGCTCCTCATTCTGATACTATGGTTTTGCCATTTTCTGGAATTTAATGCAAATAGATCACTCAGCATGGATGTGCATGCTGAATTTCTCACTTACAGGGTTTCTGAGACTCAAACATGATGCAGAATGCATTGGTCGTCTGTTTCTTGTTGAAGTCTAGAATTCCATACAACAGATAAACTACAATTAGCTTCTCTGTTCACCGTTGTTTGATAGTTACAAAGCATCCCATTATAAAGCTTTGTGTGTGTGTGTGTGTCCTTGTGGACATCTTTTTCTTTCTCTTGAGTAAATGCCTAGGAATAAAATTTCTGGAGAACATGGCAAGAATCACTACTATATATTTTTTTTTGCTATTCTTTTTAAAGTTAATTTATTGTATGACAGTTTCATGAACATAGAGTAAAATGACAGTAGTTTGTTGCCCCTAGTCTTCATAATCTCCTTAGCCACGGGCCTTTGACCAGGTTCACAGTATCAAACATAAACTTCCTCCTACATACATCCAGTCAGAAAATAGCTGGTTAAATAGACAGTCAAGTCACCATCGCATCAATGAGAGCCTCTTAACTGGCAGGCTGGTGATACAGTACGTAAGGTCTAAAGTTGAGAAAACTCACTGGTGACTTGTGGGATATTAGTTAAAGATGTGTTACATTTGTTTCTGCCGTGGAACATTTGTAAGTGATGCAAAGATGTATTGCATTCTGTCCTATTGCCTTTATTTACCTCTGGGAAACTCTGTTACTTTGCCTGTCTAAAACACCTGATTGGTCTAATAAAGAACTGAATGGCCAATAGCAAAGCAGAAGAGAGGATAGGGAGGGCTAGCGGGCAGAGAGAAAAAACAGAATGGGGAAAAGAGAGAGAAAAGGAAGATCAAGGAATGAGGAAAGGAGGAGGAGAAGAGGTGGAGACCAGGGGCCAGCCACCCAGCTACACAGCAAGCCATGAAGAAAGAAGTAAAGAAAGGTATATATGATAAAAGTCCAAAGGCAAAAGGTAGATGGGATGATTTAAGAAAAGCTACCTAGAAATAAGCCAAGCGAAGGCCGGGCATTCATAAGAAAGAATAAGCCTTTGTGTTTTTATCTGGGAGTTGGGAGGCAGGCCCCCCAACGAGCAAAGAGAGGAAAGAATAAAAACAGCAACAGTGACTTCTGCCCTCCAGCTCCCAGCACAGCTACTTTGGTACTATAAAAGCTAGCCAGGAGGGAAGAAGCTTTCAGACCAGTTCCTAGGTAACCTCTTCATATTCTGCAACCAAGTTATGTAGGGAACAAGGTCTTACCACTCAGTTCTGGTTGCTACTCAATGTCAGTGTCCACAGCCTTGATAGTTTGTGGGGCTTCTGGAGCCTTCCTGAAACTCCTATAGGAGTGTACCACAGTTGGCACCAGAGTTTCTGTTTAAAAACCCATGGCTTCTGGCATTATCTACCCATGCACGATACCTTTGTTCAAAGTCTTGTTATTTTTTCTTAGCTTATAAAATAGTAGATTTTATGTGGCTTCTTTATACATTCCTCCTGCACCCAGTCTTCTCCTCCACTCCTGATCAAACCAT